>NC_136366.1:14200000-14800000 GCF_037039965.1 Doryrhamphus excisus
GCAGAATTTATTATAGTTGGTGATTCACAGCAAAAATACTTTCACCTGGCAACAACATTTCACACGACACTGTTTTTGTGAACATGAAGAAGAAGAACGTGAAATATCCGCCAAACTGTTGCTGAGGCCAGAAGCAGCGCGCTCTCGACTGGTTGATGCCTTATTACTGCAATGAAGGGAGATTTTAGACCAGCAGTGTCAACAGATGAACTGCTGTTTCTTGGTATCCCAGCTCTGTATGTTGTCTAACATTGGCTGGCAATGTTCGCTCATGCAATAATGACATTTAGTGCTTCCACAGACGGGGCAGAGATGTGCTATTGCCATTGTAGGTTTCATTATGGGCCTAATGGCTTCAAAGAACTGGAGAAACTGTGGGTAGACGATGTAAACAACTGAAATGGAACCAAGACAAAAAAAAAATGTGTAGGTGTATCGGTAAGCAAGCAATTGTTAGTAGAACAGAGCCTCAAAGGTGTTTTTATCATTTACCACCATGACTGCAGTGAAGACAAGCGGCATAGAAGATGGATTGATGGATGGACCATGGATATTCCTGCTGAAGTAAATCAGTATCGATGAATATAAATACAAAAAACCATTAGTTTGGCAAAAGTGCCTATAACAGTTTATCCAACATTTCCCCATGTCTAATCTTCCAGAAGGATTGCGATAAGGTTTCTGACGTGCCTGGCTCGGTTAGTCCTACTAAGGACCAAGCCCCTTGCACATGTAGCTGTGAGCAGTTACTGGGAAACACAAGCCTCTCCTGCACAAAACAATTTCGAGCACAAATAAGCAGTCACAATGGTGGCTACGAGGACATCAACAAAACCTGAAATTCTTACTGTCAACTTAATATAATTGGAAGTCTAGACAGAACAATAACAAAACTATGAACAGCCTGTGAGTGTAATGCACACACAAATGAGGTCAATGCGATACGTAATAGCAGCATATTATCTTGAACATCCAATTGCCAAAAACCAACCAAAACACACCGTAAAAACCTCACTTTTCAAATGCCCCAGTTTTCATGTGATATTGTTTTCGCTAAATCAAGTTTTGTTCCGGTTTTATAACTTTCGGTTATTGTACAACATTGTCCATGACATAGTCAATTTGGTCTATACATTATTCTGCAGAATCAAGTGGACAAATGCAACCCACGCATTGCTGACAATGACTACAGGGCTATGAATATTGCAAGTGTATCTATAAATTAAGTGAGAAACACGATTGAATTCAAGAAATAACTCAGACGGCATCCGAGTGAGCCATCTCACCTGATGTATGAGAAGTAGAGCAAATCAGCTGCATCCTGGCAAAGAAAGAAGAAATCAAGAAAGCTAATGTTGCGAAACAGAAAACACAAATTGAAACAGATTAATTTGATTTACATGATTTCTTATGGGAGCATATTGCTTCATTTTTAACATGATTCAGTTTCCATCTGACCTTTTGGAACAAATCAATCAAATCAAACGAAAACTGAGCTACAACTGTGTACAAGAAGAAGGGGTCTTGCTTGAAATCTGTGAAATTGATGATGTAATCCCTAAACTTGAGGGGGACATGGCAGATAATGCAAAGCTGAGTTGAATGAGAGGAGTATGTCGGAGGGTGAAGAATGAGGATAGGCTGTATTTGGCGAGAGGCGGGGTGCACCCTGGACTGGTCGCCAGCCAATCACAGGGCACATATAGACAAACAACCTTCATACTCACATTCATACCTATGGACAATTTGGAGTCGCCAATTAACCTAGCATGTTTTTGGAATGTGGGAGGAAACCGCCCATGCACGGGGGAGAACATGCAAACTCCACACAGAGATGGCCGAGGGTGAATAGTCCTAACATCATTTTCTCAATTATACACATTTGTTTATTTCCAGACTGTTGTCTGTGACAGTTCACTTATGCTTAGCGCAGAACAAAATGTTTAACCCATTTCTGGATAAATTCCCAGTGCCCAGTTTTGATGGGGTTTTTTTTTGATGACTACAATTTCTTCTTTGAAATGAAGCTGTAAGGCATTTTAAATAACATTTACTTATTAACAATTCTAGCATACAGCTTATGTGCTTGTTTCCAACTAGATTCTGTTTCTACGATTGCTTGAAATGTCTGCTTGATGCGTTTTGTCCTGGCAAAGACGTGAAAGATAAGAGATGGGCATCTGTGTATGGCAGTGCCTTGCCATCTGTCAACTGCCCATGGGGCCTCCATGGACATAAGCTCACATGGGTAGAACATGGGGAGGCATAGTCTCTAGTTTAGGTCAGAGAATATTTAACACAAATTACTTCTGTCTTTCATCTGATTCAGCGTAAAAAATAAAAAAGGCTGAACCAATAGAACACAGGACAGAACAGACATAAAAGGCTCTAAAACCATCAAGTCGTTTCTCACTCAAGTACCTGAGGTCGACGTAAGATTTCATCAACAATATTGATCAAAGACATGAAGATGCTGTGATCAGGTTAGTGCTACAAAAATAAGTCCTACATTTTCTGTTGCATTGCAGCAATTTTATTGAAACAGAGAACCTTGAAAAAAAAAACATGAGTGAAATGTGAAGACACAAGCAAAGTCTCTCGGGCTGCAGCTCTTTGAGAGACATTTACATAATGTGATATGATAAGGCTCTATAAAAGCATCAGATCAATGAGGTCACATTACAGGCCGCTGGAGTTTCTTATCTGCTTCACTTTAACTTTGTGCTGCCTGTGGTCTTCCAATTTTATTAAATCTCAAATGTGATTAGGATGGCTGATTGATACGGGTTGTAGATTATCACCGAATGCAATCACTGGTTGCCTGCTTGCTTTGTGTTCAAATAGACAAGAAAAGCATCCTCAAGGACATTTCACATCGAGAGTACTTCACAGTGTTTCAGGGACTGCGGTATCGTTTTGCTGCCACCCTTTGTCTCTCTTATCTCGTTATTTTCCTTAATGTTAATGGCTCCTGCTCTTCTGACCTTTCTACAATGAATGAGTGTATATCGGTAAAAACATAGTACTTTTTTTGTTGCATCCCTCTTGCATTAGTGGAGGGCCTTTGGGACGAGTGGTAGCTGGAGGCTTGTAGCTTTTTTAAAGAGCATTCACCTGTGAAAGAGTAAGAGGCATCCAAGGTTGTAGCCAGGAGGCGTAAGGGAAGACGACATGCACACACACACACACACACACACACACACAGTCATGTCACTTTTCAGACTTTATATTGATTTATCCATTTACCATGAATTTATTACACTCATAATCGCAACTACCCTAACCCTGACCTCAACCCTATACCCAAATGGGAATTTACATACACATATACACGCACACAATGTATTAATGTGTGTAAAATAATCATACAAAATATCGAGCATCATGTTGTGCAGCAAGTCATGTTACATATGCAGACCCTGTGACACACAATAAACACACATACTTCCCCCCCTTTTTTATAATTCCACTGGTTATTCTTATGCTTGTGCATTTTTTCACACTACAATGTTTGATAAGACAAAATAGCAATTAAATTGTTGCCATCTAGGAGATGTCTTAATGTCCATAATCCATAATTGCTTATAAACTGGAGGTGGTCACCATCATAACTACATGTCTTACAAGCTAAGCAACCCTACTGAGATGCACAAGTGCCTGTGCATTGCTGAAGTACTCTTATGATGTGAAAATTTCATACATACAAATTATCGTAGACCGTTATGTATTGCTTTTGTAATTACCTCTTCCGTGTTGTCTTCCATTGTTGGTTGCTTTTGTGCTTGTTCCACTATGAGAGAGTGCTATTCCACAGGATCCAGTGAAACCATGATAATCAAATTAATAAATGTACTAGTTACATGCACAATGACATTGACTCATTCACTGTTAAAATTGTCACCAATTAATTGTAGTTGCCCTATTGTGGAAGCACTACAATATGTTACTTTATCAGTTACTTTATTTACCATTTGCTTCAGTGACGTGCGGTAGGGTTCGTGGCTGCTGTGGCATCCATGCCATCCATCCCCAAATGTTCTCAACTGAATTTAGATCAAAACAACCAGCAAGATGGTCCAAAACAGTGAGGTTGTGAGCTACAACATTGTCCTGTTGAAAAACTCAGCCTTCAGTGATGGGGGATGTCCCCTGCAACACCTCAACATCGCCAGCTGCCGTTGGACGCCCCTGCACAACCTGAAGCGCTATTCTACCCCAGATCACGTTGGCGCACACTCCACTGTGCCATGTGGAAAACATCTCAAGTGGGATCTCATCATGCAAATTACGTTGGAAGCCATCAGCACTGTCAAGGTTACATATTTTCTCATCAGAGAATAAAACTTTCTTCCAGCTTTCAATGTCCAATGTTTGGTGCTCTTGTGCAAATTCCAAATGGGCAATTTTGTGGCGCTGAAGGAGACGCGGCCTTTAAAGACATTTTATGTTCTTAAAACCCTCCTCTCGCAGATGCCGTCTGATGGTTATGGGATTGCACTCGGCACGAGAAACAACCCTTCATTTTGGCCGAGAACCACCCTGTGTCTTGATGGACGGCCAATAGGTTCCTCCGGCCCAGGGCTGGTGAAATTATTTTGGGTCTACTTTAATTTTTTGTTCCATAAACCCCAGTGTCTTTAAAGAGGTTTAAAATGACTGTCTTACTGCGTCCAACCTCAGCAGCAATGGCGCAAACGTATCCAAAGAGAGAAAGCTTTTTTGCTTTTGCCATCAAGAGATGGTGACAGTGTGAGTACCTCCCATTGCTATAGTATCACATAAAACCATAAGAATCCATGTATACACAACTGAAGTAAAATCCTTTCTCTTTCTGTCTCTGGCAAAAGTCGCAAGTAAATGTGCAAGCAATGGTTAGTTTTGTTTTTGGTTAGGTTGACAACCGCTTATCTGGACTTAAGTCAGTATATATAGAGTAATAATTGGAAACAAACATTTTCATGACAACGGAGTGTACTGATGCTCCAGCACATATCTTTTTAGTGTAATGATGACCCACTGGAGACACCAAGATTAGCAAGACTCTTGAGGCAACCTCTCATGTGACTCAGCTTGTTCAGCCAATTACTCAGCATGTTACTCTCTCACTCTCTCTTGATGCCACCACTTTTCAACTGTAACAGTTGCTCTGTTGACGATGTCCCTTCCGATGTGACTCTTTCGTTCCTCTATTTTTGGAATCCCACATTCTGGGCACGTAGGCCTCAGCACAATGTAAATTATTCAGCCTGGCTTGCCAGAGGCTGGGAGCGAATCATAAATCGCAGATGGTCGCAGGCTATTTCATACGGGTGACCGTGGCTAAACACCAATGCACAGAATCATTGGAAAGCCACACAAATATAGGATTTCATTACTTGTACCTCATGCAGAGGGCATTTCTTTTTTTTTTTTTTTGCAGTCGTATTCAAATGGCCATGCTTCTACTATGTGACACATGCAGCACCTCTGACTTCAGATTAATTAACTTGTGATCAGTTTGGGATATTACCTTTTTTTTCCTAAATGCCCCCAAAATATATTGCTTTACAGAAAAATAAGCTGCCAAAGCACAACCAGTGGTGTGCAGTCAGGGACAGCAAGGCCTTCTCTGCTGGCCTAAATACTATCACAAGCATTGCCCTACATTTACAACATATATGCTTGCTTGCATGAAATTCTATTAATTTATTCCCAACAGTCAATTTTCATTTCGTAGCATGTCTCTTGGCTGCAAGCTTCCAGGAGTGTATGTGTGTGTTATACTATTTTGTCCAATCAGATTTTTAGCTCTGTGTGTTGCCATGTCAATGTAATCTGCCCAGAGCCTTCAGGATGTTGGCCCATGTCACTTAAATATTATTTCCAGACGGACTGTTTTTTTTAAGTAGTTCAATCCCGGCCATTTTTGATGATTTTGACTGATTTTCAAGGCACACAGTATATTATGTTCTTGGGTATATATAGAAAAGAAAGGTTAGCCTCTCACTTTTCATCAGTCAAGTCAATTTATATATCCCCTAATCACAAAAGAGCCTCAAAGGCTCAGAAAAAAAATGTACAACATCAAACAATCAGTTCTCTACAAAAAAGCCATACATAGAAATTATGACAACATGACAACAGATTAGGTTAACTTCACACAGCTTGTTGTCAGCCATGGCATGTCTGACATGATAGTGTGGAAGTGGTCTTTTTCTTAACTTTAGAATACAGTAAATTCACTGGAGGCTAATTAGTTATCTTGTGTGATTTCCTAGGCTATGTATTACAGCTGAGCAATAACAACACAGAATGATAGGAGTGGGTAAATTACTATTGTGGTGTTACTTCATGTCTACAGGGTTCCAACAATGGTAAAGATTGTAAAGAGGAAGTCATGAACACTTTTTTGTATGCGCTATGAAAATACTGCAATTCATTTAGTACTATTGAGTCCTGCTTTGCAGAAATTCACTTACTGGTCAGGTCTGGAACAAGTTAACTGCAATAATATAATAATCCTGTTACTGCAGAGGACAATATACAGTATATTAATACAAAACAACAGTCCTTGTGTGTGGCAAAACTCTTTCTTTTTTGTTTCCTTTCCTTCTTTTCTTGACTTAAACTATATATTAGTTTAGCTGCTTTGCGATAAAAGAGCCAAAATTCTTGAGTGAATACCATTCCACTTCCAAATGCTTTCTTTGACTTTTGAGGTCTTTTTTGACTTTTTATTCCTAAAGAAAATTCATCTTCAAAGTGCAGTCTTCCCATCAGTCAAACAGGCATCACAGTGTTCCAGGAGATACGGCATAATGAGGTACTTGGTGATGTGTTACTTCAGGTGAAACTGACTTTTTTTTAGCAACTTTTCCTGAAATACTTGAATTATAACCTGTCGGGCTGATGGTGCATCGTCTTTTTCCTGTGGCTGGATTTACTCAACTTTACTTCCATGACTGCATGGAATCTGAAAAATGTGACACAGAAGCCGTTTTGGCGTCGAGCACAGATGCTAGAGCAACGAGGTGCTCAGTAGGGCCACGTCCATGTTTAGTGAGGCAGTTTGCTGTTTAATTACACAGTGTGGGAGTCACCTTCTAAAGAACTCAGAGTCTAAAAGCGGTCTGTGGCTACCCCGATTTGAAGGTTCACACAAATACACACTCAAGTTACATCAATCGTTGAATGATACTCTATGTACACATTATTATTAATTGATGCCAAATGTATGTTTTTCACGCATGAGAACACCAAACACTCACTTTGTATATGCCAATCACATACCGAATAATTTTTGTTTGGGGTGAAGAATCATGTAGAATGCTGCCCAGTTCTCCCATCCACAGATCAATACAAAATGATGCATTTACAATGAGGCTGCAAAAACAAAAAAAGGTTAGGAAAAGTCAACGTGAGACAGAGCAAGTTACACTTTTGAGTTTTCAGTCCAGTGTCTAATCCAAAAAAAATGTGTTCACAAACATCTGAATGTAATTAACTGTAATGTAGAGCACACATTTCAAATATCCAGCTAATTAGGTAAAGCTAATGAGTTTGCATTAGTCAATAGGAAACCCAGTTGACTGCCTCGTCCTTGGACTCTGCAAGTTATGTGCAACACATTTTGTTTTGGATGGGCCATCTACCTTTCAAGCAGTGTTCTCTTTTATACTATCTAACACTCACACCATCTGTATTCATGCTAATTTCCACTGATGGTTAGTCAAGGATAAAAAGACGATGGGGTTTTCACAGGTTTCCAACAAGTCGAAGGCTCTTACTCCACAGAAAAGATTAAAAGCAGGCTCTTTTGTGCAGTGTGCAGCAAAGACCAGTAAATCCCCATTGATGCTCTCACAGTGTAATTATCACAGCACCCAGGGGCAAAGATCACATCTCTGCATTTTATTGACAGTGTAGCTTGATACAAACAGGTATGGTAGATTGGAGGCCACGATGGACTTTATCACTTTGACTTAGTGTGTAATGCCACGGTTTGTCGATATCTGGGAGAAAACTGGGCACTGTATGTACAGTACACAAATCCTTAATTATGCAACACAAAAGCAGTTCAACTTTATAATGTGGACACAACACTCACTGCTGACAGATAGAGGCAACAATGATTGATGAGTTAAAACAAAAAGGTGGAGTAGAGGTTTTGATCAACAGCTTCCTGCATAAATCCGAGCTTGTTAGGTATGTCTCAAGTAAAATTGAGGAAAAAAGGACAACAAGATAATCACTGAATGGTATAGGGTATTGAATGGCAGGTGAGAAAGAGGGAATGGCATGGGGTATTGAATGGTAGGTGAGAAAAAGGAAAGAATAAACAGCCGGTGAAAATGCGAAAGCGAGAAAGGAATTGTCTGACTGAGAAAGATTCAATTCTGCGTTCCCCTTTCTAGTGCAGTGTGTCTGCTCTGTATGCGATTCTGTGCCTCCCAGAAAGACCAGTGTTTGTGTGCACATGCTGATGATTTTGACAGCCAGGCTGCATCAGCAGAAACAAGGCCTATAAATTACAATGGTTTCAGAAGCCTGGCGCAAGTATTGACTGCTAATATATTGGCCGGGCTCTCATAAAGCAGCCGGAGAACAATCTGTTAACTCGGAACGACATTGTAATTCCACAGTAAGACATGTGTGTGTATACACAGCACACACATCTACATAAATACATTTCAATACACACATGTATGCTAATTTTTCAATCCATATGTACAATTCAGTGAGTGTTCATGCAAACAAAATGCACTTGCGCCTTAGCAGCACCTTCAACAAGATAAACAATGTTGTTGAGTGTGATTTTTTTTTCTGTTTACATTTTTATTAAGGCTGTACGGTTTATGAGTGGTTAGCGCGCAGGCCACACAGCTAGGAGACCCGAGTTCAATTCCACCTCTCTGTGTGGACTTTACATTTTCTCCCCGTGCATGCGTGGGTTTTCTCCGGGTACTCCGGTTTCCTCCCACATTCCAAAAACATGCTAGGTTAATTGGCCACTCGAAATTGTCCATAGGTATGAATGTGTGAGTGTGAATGGTTGTTTCTCTATATGTGCCCTGTGATTGGCTGGCGACCAGTCCAGGGTGTACCCCGCCTATTGCCCGAAGACAGCTGGGATAGGCTCCAGCACACCCGTGACCCTCCTGAGGAGATAAGCGGTAGAAAGTGAATAAATAAATTAATGAATGATGTTGCACATGTAGAAGTACAAAATGTTGATTATACTATGGGCATTCAATACACAAATTAACATCTTGCAAATATGTATTATATTATTTTTATTTTATTTTATTATTTTTTTTTTTTATTTGCTATCAGTCAATAATTATTTACCTGGTCTACTTAGCTTTCTACTTTTTGGTTTCTGAAAAGTCAGTTCAAAAAGGTTTCACACAAAACGTAAACTCCCTGGACATTCAAGAAGACCTAGTCTTTGAGACTAAGTAGGGTTAAGAGGATGCAGAGCCAATCCATGTTGTGGGGATCACAAGTTTGCAAGTCACCCATTAATTCTTATTAATTGGATTCTGACAGGCTTAAGGCAGAGGCTGAGCTCTTCTAGTTAGTGTTGCTTACTCTTGGCAGTCAGCTGGGCTGGCCAATGTGTCGATTATGAAGGAAGAATACTCCCAAGGCAGCTCTTAAAAGGCTTGGCTTAGAATTAAGTGACTCTGTTATTATTAGGCAGAAATGCATCCCAGATTTTATTTCAACAAGTACATTTTGGGTGATTTCATTTATTTTTGAAGCAAGACACAATGTGTCAGAGCAAGACCGAACTGTGGTTGGTTCCTTCATGTGGGTTCTTAATGCAGGGGAAATACACCCACTGCCCTATTTGCAAGTGCGCCATCTTAAAGCTGGTCATTAATTTTCATTAAGTGCTGTCAGTAAGGACCATTAACCAGGCTAGAGAATAATCACCTCCCCTGTGTGGTGACCCGTTTATGGCACAGGTAAGGGTTAACAGAAACAGCCCACCTTAGATGTAACAGCACAACACTTGTGACACACAATGCAACGGGCCTCTTCTTTTGCATCAATCAGCCTATCAAAATTAGAGTGTCAAAATAATGGCTGTATAAATGGAATATATAACATTCCAATGTCTGAATAAATTATGAGACATTGGATCAAATGGTTTGACTATGAACGTGATTGCTACGTAAGGCACTTTATAGAGACTCCAAAACAGCGGCACTTTGTGCCAAACAGGAAACAGAAAGCCAAAATAAGAGCACAACATGAAACACTAAACTAAAACCTAACCTGTCATGTGGAACATGACACTAACTGCTACTTATGTGTGTAAAACAACTTCCTTCAAACTTATTTTCTGTAAGTTTATAAAACAACTGAAGTGTACTTTTAAAGTTTGCAAAACTATACTTTAAAGTATGTAACAAGTGCACTCATCTCAGCTGTCTGCGTCACAGTGCCCACACTGGGACTTGAACACAAAATCTTTGGTCTGGGAGACAAGCACTTAGACCATTGAGCGACAAGATCAGACTGTGAACCCCAGCACTCAGCAGGGCTCTTAAAGGGGAACTGCACTTTATAAAACTTCGAACAACGTTGCATTGTCTTATATCCATTCTGTGATCATGTACGTATTAACTCGTACACTGATAACATGTAATAGTTGCAGTATCTTGCCTTATTTTGAAGATTTAAAACACTAGTCAAGTCAAGTCAAGTTTATTTATATAGCCCTTAATCACAAAAGAGCCTCAAAGGGCTTAACAAGCAGGCAACCGTAGATGATAGACAATAGACGACAAACGACATCCCCTGATCTGAACCCCCATCAGGGCAAGGAAAAACTCAAAACCCATTAGGGAAAAAGAAACCTTGAGAAGGGACCGCAGATGGGGGAACCCCCCTTCAATGATGACCAAGCTGCAATGGATGTCGAGAGGTTAACATGTGACAGTTAAATATAAACAGAGAGTAAATAGTCCAGGTCCAAGATGTAATGCCATTAGGACAGTTGGGCAGCCGCGGGTCTTGAGATGATCACCATCCCTCTGCTGCAGCGCCTCCATAAGGTAGGCCACGTCAGATGTCCAGTTCCGTCAAGGCAACTTCCAAACAGCCTTCTCTGCGCATTGATATATATATATATATATATATATATATATATATACTTATGCAAGTTCTGTCAACAACAACAACAGTGACAGCACTTATGATGTCCGCTCATGTGTTAATGCATGATCACAGCATGTATATCAGACCATGCAACGTTTTTGGAGTTCGTGCTAATGTGAAATAGCCAAGTTGCTCAAGTAATTGTGACGTTTTGTAAAAGGACTGGACCCCCAGATGCTGAGACAATGAGTTTTTATTGTTTGTTCAGGTAACAAAAGGTTGTGGTGCATGGAGCAACACAGGAATAGGCCGAGCTGGAAGACTGGGAAGGCAACTGGACTCAAGTCCAAACTAAAGGTGCTGGTAAGCAGGCAAACATCTGCGTGGTTGAGCAAAGAGGAATAAAACAGCATCTCCCAGCTGCAGTCCGTCAGTATAAGTAGGACACCTCCAATCCAGCTCAGGTGTGCTGGAATTATCAAAACGTAACCAAGCAAAATACAAATGCTTGACTGAATTATGTTCAATATTTCAAGTTCATTAACAAAAAAAAATGTTTTTAAATGTGCAGGAGTTGGGTGTACATGGCTTCAGGTTGTGTTTGGGAAGCATTGATCAACACAATCCTGAGATTAGGTACTTGTGAATGATTTTGAATCCATTCTGCGGTTGGTAGGTGAGGATATAATTTTTTAAGCTATTAAAAATGCTTGCAAGATAAAAACCAAGGATTCTTCTGAGTCAGCCATCAAGGGACTCACTGAAGCAGGTCATCGGTGGTGGGTGCCGGTCTGTTCAATAGTGACTCAATATTTACTTTTTGTGCTGTCCTAGCCTCTCCTCGCGTGCAGCACACAGACAACTGGCAGTTTTAAAATGACTCAACGAGCCACCACAGCTAAAGCACTTTTATAGTACAGTGGTACCTCGATTTTTGTTATTAATCTGTTCCAAAAAGTCAGATAAAAAATGAAACAGCCAAAAACCAAAGCATTTTATAATGCAAATAATGCAAATCCAAGTATAGTTTCCAGACAAAATATAGAAAATACATTTTGTAGAGAAGAATCATAGATTTAGAACCTATCCCAGCTGACTTCAGGCGAGAGGCAAGGTACACCCTGGACTGGTCACCAGCCAATTGCAGGGCACGTATATAGAAACAATGACTCACATTCATTCCCATGACCATTTAGAGTCTACCCATTTAACCTAACATGCATGTTTTTGGAATGTGGCAGGAAACCGGAGTACCTATGGTGGGACCAGCGATGTTGTTTGGTCTAGAGACAGTGACACTGAGGAAAAGACAAGAAACAGAACTGGAGGTAGCAGAGATGAGAATGCTCAGGTTCTTGTTGCGAGTGACCAGGATGGATAGGATCAGGAATGAGTACATCAGAGGGACATTACATGTTAGAGGCCTTGGAGATAAAGTCAGAGAGATGAGATAGTGAATATATTGGTAGAAGGATGCTGAGTTTAGAGCTACCAGGTAGGAGGCATAGAGAAGACCAAAGAGGAGGTTTATGGATGCAGTGAAGGAGGACATGAGGGTAGTTGGTGTGAGAGAGACAGATGCAGATGACAGGGTTGGATGGAAGCGATTGATTTGCTGTGCCGACCCCTGAAGGGATAGGCCGAAAGAGAAAGAAGAAGAAGAAGGAAACCGGAGTACCTGGAGAAAACCCACGCATATACACACAGATGCCCAAGCAGAACGAAACAAAGTGCAACTAAACAAAAAAAACATGAATTAAATAAATCAAAGTACTGTAAAAAAAATTCTGAATCTGCATCCTAGGTAACATTTGTTGCATAGATGTAGAAGAACATAATGGAACACAAAGTTCTCACCTCGAAAACACTGAACCAATACCAATAACTCTAATACCAGACTGAGTTGTTGCTTTCAGTATTTGATCAAACATTTTGAAGCCTTTGGCATGTCCAGCTGTGATAAAGAAAATAACTCAGAAAAGGTCAGAGTGAAAGGAGGATGGCATTTCAGTCACAGTACTAGAAAGTCTTTTCAACATCTCAAGTGTATAGTTCACCTACAGGTGTAGTCTACCAGTGGGCATTCCTCATATAGTTTCCACATCCACTTGTTTTGCATCTGCACAGTGCAAGGAGATGTTACGGGTCGGTAGGATAAGCAGATATCAACTACCTACAGTATAGAACTGTGGTCAATCTGCCACTATCTGCAATTCATATTTGGCATTGATGGAAGTCTTTGTGTCACTGAATTGTTCCAATGAGTTCAACTTTCGATGAACATACCAATGCTACGCTATGCTTTAATGGAATAACTCTGTTCTGATTGACAACATGCAGGGCAGATACAGTTCAGATTTGGATTGTTTTTTTTTCATTAAAAAAACAACATTTTTGACACAATTGTACAAGCCTATTTCAGTGAAGATTACAGGACATTAAAACCAGCCCTTATAGATGAGAAAATCCAGTGCCTCAGATTAAACTCCAGTCCGAGCATTTGCTTCCGAGTCAGACGTGTGGTATTACATTGAAACGATAGGGCGTATCAGCTATTATGGGCTGTTTAAAATCACTACAAATCCGACAGCCGCTTGCGCCAGAAGATTTATCAAGAGAAAAATGAAAGACTTGTCATAGCAATTCTAGTGATAATAACTGGAGGTTCACGTTTTAATGTGATGCATTTTAAACTTGTCCAGCTTGATCTCTTCTTCTGATGAACATTTTAGTGACATTAGGTTGTCTTTGAAAGTTATGGTCATGAACGGGAACACTGCATCTGCCCACTGAATGTCTTTTATGGGCAACGGCGCATTTCAACGCTGGAGCTGAAGTGTAACTAGGCTTTATGAATTTCTTTCTTTTTTTATACAAAAATGCCAGCGAGAGAGAGAAAGAGAGAGAGAGCAAGGAACACTCAAGAAGCCAGTCAGAGGCAAGCAGCAGCTGTTTCACACCCAAGAGGGTAAACAGCATTTGTAGGGCATGAAATTGATTCAAAGCTTTTTGATGAGGAAATAGAGAAAAGGAAGAGGAAAGGAACACTTAGCCAAAGCCACATGAACTCTAAGTTCATTTTAAGCTAATTGAAAAGAAATAGGAGAAGCTTTAGAAGACATCTATGTCACGGAGGGTATTTAATGTGGTGACATAAGGTGATCCCAGCAGGCGTCACACATCTGAGTCCAGACCCGAGGCAAGCAAAGTGTCACGAGTACTGTTTGGGGGAAGTGGTAACTTATTTGGTGGAGTGGGCTGTCAGGCCACAGTTAAAGCTAGAGGACAATTACTGTATTAGCGTCAAGTGGTGTTTTATGTGGGCTATTTTGATCCTACAATACAGATTTAAAAAACCTTTGTGTTAATGCACAAACACTATAGGTCCTGCTGGAACATGCTGCACATACATGCTGTTTTGAAAATAGATTAAACTGTGCCACTAACTTGCTCCATTTTCCTTATACAGTGGTTCTCTATTTTCTGTCATCCCCCATAGGGCCCAGACATTTTTTTCACCCCCCAATTTGAACTACTAATGAGAACCTGTAAAATTAATTATTCATCTGTACAAACGACTGTTGCCGGCACGAGCATCGATCAAGAATGAATAAAGACACTAACGGACATGCCAACCTTCAGGACATTTTCAGAGTATACCCCCCCGCCTCTAATGCCCTCCCTGTGCGCTCCCGATGAGACCTGCCCCACTATTTGAGAAGTACTGGATCAAAAAGTGGCTACGTTTTGAGAATCCAGTAATCCCTTGTTTATCACAGTTAATTGGTTCCACACCCGACTGTGATAAGTGAATTTCCGCGACGTAGGCTCTTTATCTATGAATAGAAAATGTCTGTACTTTATGCATAGCAAATGCCTTCTTCTAAATATACTTTTGTTTTATTATTGGATTACTGGAGACCTGAAATAAGATCACTATAGTCATCTTCACACAAGACAATATATTACATATACACAATATATTACTCATTATAATAGATAGGGATGAATGAGTACACCACTCTCTGTATCTATTCACCCATCTAAATTATCTGTATCCGTACTCAGAGTGGGCGGGACACAAACCGAAAATGGGCGGTCTTTAAATCTGCATATTATTTAAGTCTGAAATTGGCATGATTTATCAGAAGTTGCTATATGTATTGGGTATTAATCAGCCGTATGTGTACTGTGTGTGTATGTGTGTGTGATCACTGAGACTTTAATCTTTATTTTTAATGATCTGTGTCAGCCATACATGCAGGATGCTCGATGCTGCTCTTGTGCTACTGTGCAAGTATACCTAATGTTGTGGCCAGTCAATGCAAGTTACCGTTGCCAATGTCTGTGTACTGTTAACTGAAAGTTAACAAAATTCTTATAGCATCGGCAGCACGCCTGTTTTATGGTAACTTCATGGAATAATTACTGCCAATCATAAATGACATTATATAATATAATTGATGTGAAGCATTTTAAATACCAACAACTGAAATTCTTTATTTCAGCAATTTTTTTCTACTCTTTAATTTGACCTTTTTCTGTGCAGAGTGCGCCACCACAAACTCTCACAAGGTAAACATTCTTTCCCCAGCAGTCCCTGTGTAATCCTATATCAAAAGGTCTCAGAAGGAAGGGCATGGTGCATTCTGCTGGGCAACAACCACTTGAATAATATAAAATGTCATATTTTTATCTTGCCTCTCACGGGTTAACGCATGATATCCTGGTATATATTAGTTTCAACGCTTTCTGTCAAGAAAATATAGTCTTTCGATAGAAATCCATTTACTCAAGTATCGACTAAACCAGGGGTGCTCACACTTTTTCAGCATGCGAGCTACTTTTAAAATGACCGAGTCAAAATGATCTACCCACTACAAAAATGCAAAACATCTATTTATTTTCAAATGTATTGACGATTATTTGTACGTACAATGTATGTTGATATATCTTACATAACCAAATGAGCCAATATTGCAAAACACACATAATTAACTATTAACATTTTTTGTAATTACCTGAGTTTACTTTGATGACTTGCACTGAATTGAATCAGCCAGGGATGCATAGTCCGGACAGTAGCTGCTGATAGCCAGGTTAGCCAGGCAAACGCACTTCGAAAAAGACATTGTGAAAAAAAAAAGTCCACCTCCCATTCCGTATGGAAGTGATATGTTTTTGCCTTTTTACTTGGTCCAGCTACTTTAGTGACCATAAACTTTAGCGAGGGCTTAAAATCTGACGCAATTCGCAGACTAGCTTAGCACTTTGCATCGTTGTTTACGCATGAGCGGTGACCTAAAGGTCAAAATTCAGGTGTCATCTGACTGGTTGTCCTGTATGTCAATCAAGTAACGGGGATGGATGATAGGCTGACATCGTAAGTTCTGCTGCACTTAGAGACGTTGTTTGATTTGATTGGTCACCCGAAGGGCAACATTCAGTTGTCATCTGAATGGCTGCCCTGTATATCAATCAAGTGACGGCATTGATGCTAGGATGATATTTTTTTAATGTCACGCCGCGATCGACCAGTACCACCTCTCGACTTAATGAGCACCCCTCGACTAAACAAATAAACCTATTTCTAAATCTTCCTGTTGTGAAGCCAAATGGATGGACAGTATAACACTTACTACATTGAAAATGCTGTAACTATGCGTATGTTTGACGATTGCTTAATATACACTTTGCGCAAGTACATGTCTGTCAGGCATCGTCAAAAGGTTTTACTTTATTTGACTTTTATTTAAGTTTTACTATACATTGACTTCTCTTGATGTGCTTGACAGCCAAGAACAAATATTACCTAAAGCATTACCTGTGGTGTTCAAGATTTCATTCGTTCATTTATTTTTTTCAAATTCCGCTTCAGAGAGTGAGACAGAGCACACTGCAGACTTGTCCACAAAATACTTTTCAATTGGAACAACTTGGAAGTCAACCAGCATCACCAGCGTATTGTTTTTGTCTGTGGAGATGACATTTATTAACTATAGCCTACTAAGTATTTGGCTTCTCACCTTGCACAGCTCTATGCAGAAGTGCTGTGCGGTAGCTGTTTTCCTAATTCAGGACATGTAAAATTATGTCCTGTGCAAGAACATTCTGAGCTTGCCAAACACACACATACACATGGATGGTTGTGCAGTAAATCATTGCCCTCTGCCTGGTCTATTAAGATATGGAAAGCTCCACATGGGATTTATACAGTCAATCTATTTTACTGGTCTTTGGTCTCAATGCTGCCATCAGGTTTGTTCCTTAAGTGCCTTATCTGTTAAATGCAGCTGCAATGGACCATGTGTTCAGCCTCTAATGTGAATATGACTGTAGTATGAATTGAAGTCAACATTGTATTTATTGCATACAGTATGCAATATCAGCAAAGCTACATACTGGGTCTAGGTATTTTTTTTTAATTAAGACATAACATCCTTTGGCTTTCAAGTCAGCAAATATGAGAAACAATTTGGTTTGTGAGCAAGCAAACAGTAGTATAAATAGTTTACATTACTGTACATCGGGAACTTTGGTAGGTGTCATTAATCTGCTCCAGAAGGTCCGACATTAACTAAATCAAATTTTCCCATGCAAGAAAAAAATATAAATCCAATCAATTAATATAATAAAATAATAAATAATACACTCCGGGTACTCCGGTTTCCTCCCACATTCCAAAAACATGCTAGGTTAATTTGCGACTCCAAATTGTCCATAGGTATGAATGTGAGTGTGAATGGTTGTTTGTCTATATGTGCCCTGTGTTTGGCTGGCGACCAGTCCAGGGTGTACCCATCCTCTCGCCCGAAGACAGCTGGGATGGGCTCCAGCACCCACGTGACCCTCGTGAGGAAAAAGCGGTAGAAAATGAATGAATGAATGAATGAATAAATAATACAATTCCAGAAAGCCAAACATGTCAAATGATTGTTTTTATTGTTTTACATGGAGAAAACAATTTATAATGCATGTAAATGCAAATAAATGACAAAAGAAAAGGATAAAGGAAGATGCGATTCTTGAACTCAATAGTGATTCACAACTTCTGTATCAAATATGCAACTTCCTTTCGCGCCATTGAGGGTTATTTTGCAAATGTCATAAGTCAGCTGTTTTGCTGTTTTGGGATAAGAAATACATTCACACTATGTGCGATTGTACCCAAACCGAGGCAAAATTTGACAGTCTAATAGTATACAGCAAAAGTATAAAACGGTAGGGAAAAAAAGTGACCCAAGTGAATAAATTGACCTTTCATATGCAAAACTGATGTCTTTGATAAGTATTTTAATTACTATGGAGTAAAAGTTTAACATCAAAAGTTTTAGAACAGTCCAATTTCTCTGAAAAACCTACATTTTTAAGATGGTTGGTTTTTCCTCCATTGTTTAATTTTTCTTGTTATTTTGTAGCAAACTGCTTTCTCCAGCACAGTGTTAATGCTGCTAATGCTCCAACTGATGTTGGACTTCGTGTAGGAATTAGTTTTACCAACTGCCAAAGCTTGATCAATCCTGAAACAAGCCTTTTTGTATAATACTGAAATAAACATTACTTTTCAGTTTTGGGTAACCTTACCTTGTTTTTAAATATCTGGCACTTCACCACTTCCGTCTTTGTATCATTTCAATGTATTAATTGGACTGGACCGACATGAATATCAATAAATAACTTGGAAAATTGGGCCTAATAGAGAGTTCTAAGCTGTTCTGTTTCTACCTGAAAGTATTTTTAGCAAAACCATTATAATTAAAGTTGATTCTTCACGTAACCTAAAACAAACTTAAACTCACTGGTAAACTTATGGGATGCAACTTTTACTTTTTTGTTCAGCTTCGGCAATCAAGAGTCATGATTCATATTAAATAGTTGAAACACCAGAAACACAACGACAAAAGCTATTTCATCTCTCTCCTTTCATACTGCATCAGATTTCCGCTGCAGTAATAAAGAATATGCCGCAGCCTGGGCAAAAAGCCTATTACTCTGCTGTGCATTTGTGAAATACACAATAAAACTGAGAAAAAGGCTACCAAAGCCTCATTTCTTGAATGGAGGTTGCATCACTGGATTGTAAATTTACTGTTCCTGCATTTCCCCAAATTAACAGAGTAAATCTAATAGAGAAGAAGTGGACATGGCATGTCAGTGAGTCTTCTAGACTGCGTAAAAGTAGATTTATATAGCCAGGCCTTATTATATATTACAGCTGCCTCCCCACTTTCAACCATGCTTCATGTGCATGTACATATGTCTCACTCTTTCAAACATTTTTTTTTTATGACAGAAAAGGCAGTTCTCATGGTACAAAGTTTTGTGTTACTTTAGGTAGCATTCTCTTAAATTATTAATTGTGTATTAAAACAAAAAGATAACTGGTTATGCACACATGGTGGAAGAATATACAGGCAGAATAATACGTAGTTGAGCGTCACTACACTGAGGAAGGACAAAGTCGCTTTATCGTTACATCATTAACTGTGAGGCAGACTCTTCTCATTGCGTCAAATAAAAACAAAGTGAAAAACTAAGCTGGTGTGAAATTAAACATCAAAAAATGCTTGGAAAGGGGAGAAATGCTGACCAACACTGACTGCACGCCTGGTCCAAACCACAAAACATCGCAACCATCATCAGTGATAAAGATGGTGTCTTTGAATGAGAAAGGATCTGCTCCTATGAAATTGATAATTGAGTAGTGTAGTGAAAATTCCTCCCAATCAGCCTGTCTCTCTCTCTCCTTTGCAACACCCCTTTCAGTGTGCAAGCCAACCACAGAGGTAGAAGCAAGGAGTTTTTCTTAGTTCAGCTCATTCATGTATTTGACTTTTTATTATTGTATATTGTTATAGAGTCGTTATCTGTTCTGTTCTGTGTGGGTGACTTACCCCGGGATCACATTGGATCCATCGCGGCAGCGGTCCTTATCCAATCCATCTTACCACAAAGTGCCACTAATCCTGGCTGGGGTAGGCACTGCGCTCGCATAAGCAGATGTTCACACGATAACTAACCTTGTATACAGGAAGTTCTTGTAAACAATAGCCATATTTTCCTGCACAGCTGCGGTGTCGTAGATTTTGGTGTTTTTTGTTTTTTTTTGGTGTTGTAAAATAATGTGTATTAAAGACTGCAGAACTTGCGTGAGTTTCCATCTTCTTTATTGCTTCATCACACAGTGCAACTAGAGCTGAGAAGAGACATTACAGACACTTCTTGTACACAACTTACACAGTACAGGCATATCTTATCTTATCTTTTTCTAACAATAGGAATTGTTATTGTTGTTTGGGTTTCACACGGACATCTAAAACGTGATGGACCGGAGTTCAGAGTTCACACATTTGGCTGTATTGGCCTTTCCGTTTTCCCCTGTAGAATAAAAGTGACCGATGATGTACATTTATTTCCACCTTCAACAACGATGTGTATGCATTGTTCACTACTACAGGAAGCTAAATAGCTAGTCATCGAGTGATGTGATTGCTCACTAACTGGAAAACACTGCCCTTAGCGTTTTGGCAGAGTATTGCGAGTCACGTGCTCAGCCCCCGTTGAAAACCTATAACAGGATCAGAAGAGCTGGCATAGTGACAAAGTCGTATGAAGAAGCCTTTACACAAAAATGACTAGAAAAATGTGAATTTATATTATAAAAACACCAGAATAGAAAAAAGTTGCAAAGCTGAACCCATTCTGCTGTTCCTCTACTTGGTTGGTAAGGACAATACGAGGTGGTGGGGCAGAAGATTTGAGCTGCTATAAAAGTCATCAAGTAGTCTCAGGGTTGGTTTGGTTGTCTCTGTGATTAAAAATAATGTGTTTTTTTGACTTTGTGGCAGCCTAAAGCTGTTCTAACAATACTCACCCTTCATGAGAAGTGTTTCCATTGCACATTATCAAATCTTAAGGTCACTCCTCTCCACTTCTTCTTCTTCTTTTGTGCGGGTATTGGAGAAATGTCTATACAACAACTTTTCCCAAGATTTTGTTTTTCCTACATCTTTTTTAATCATTATCATAGAAGACCGGCCTGAGTAGAGCGTCAACAATAATCATGTTCATAATGATTTGCTATTTTTGGCTCTAATCCATTCTCTCAAGGGGAGGAATTCTACTCTGATTCAATGTATGATTTAAAGTGGCCCTATTATGCTCATTTGTATGCTCATTGTATTGAGATGTGGACTCCTATAGAGCAGCTACACATGACAACCCACACAGAACGCTTTCTACATCTACCAGAATCTGCACCTATTCCATCTGTAGTTCCAAAACGGTCTGTTTGAATTTATTCCACCCACGGCACACCCACTCCGCTGTGATTGGTCACACTCAGCTTATACAGCTAACGGCTTGTACCATATGGATGGCTGGATGAAACTGGTGACTTTATTCAATTTAATGTGACATTCAATGATGGAACAAATACTAAAATTGATGTTGTTAATGTAGGTCAGTGCTTCTGAGAAGGCTTTGCTGGTACTAGGTGCACACCACTGCTGCATTCAGTACCATCCACGACCCAATCAAGGGAGGTTTAGGGTTAATGTTAAGGTGTGTTTTAATTCAGTCTTGTTGTAGTTTGTGTTGTGCTAATCTATGCGTGTTTTAAAAAGTCTGTCCTCCTCCAGGCACACTCTCCTGTCGTCTCTGATTGATCTTTCACACCTCGGTATACAGCCTGACTCAGTCGCTACAAGGGTCAAAGAAGTGTTTCAAGTTTGATAGAAGTGACGCACTCAGATCATGTGACTTCCATTTAATATTATTAAAACAAGTTATGGCCAGAAAGCAGCAAAAGGTAAGACAAGACTTAAGACAAGACATACTCATTGCTTCATAATGTGACCTGCATTGTTGAACTTTGTCATCATGTAAATTTGTGAGTTTGCTGTTGGAGAAATTGTGGCACCCAGGAGGTCAAGTGTTAAATCAGCTAAAATCTCAACAAGAGTAGCACATTAGTCAGGCACTGCTTAATGTTTTAAAAAAAACAGGTTGTACTAATTATTTGTTTTTCCCCACTTCTTCTGTTCCTCAGTTCTCTTATTTACGTCAATGACAGCTTATTTGGCCTCAGCCTCCGTTTTGATTTTTATTCTCCATAACTACAAGATGCTGCATGTTCAATTAAGGAAACATCAAAAAGCCTGAATGTTTTCTCATACACACAAGTCACATTAATTGTGTGAAAACTTTTATAACAAGATGTGGTAGTTATCATGCTTCACCTTTCTCTCCAGTTTATAAATTCTTTATTATCTAACACATTGAACACATGACTCATTAGATTAACAGACCCTTTATATAATATCTCGTATTATTGTAAGTGATAAGTATGTAAAATTAGGAAGCATAATCTTATGATATTTTTGATGGAAATGTCATGTGTGTAAAATGCTGTCGTAAAGAAGGTCATTGGAAAATTTGTCAAATACTTTAATAGAATACTATAATCTAAATCATGATGACAATCCAATATATGAGCCATTTTATTTCCAGATTTTACCATCTGAAAGCATCCTTCAGGCAGGAGCAGATAACATCTTTCTTTTGCCTGGTTCACACCAGGTGCCCATGAAATTCAGTGACAGCTTTAATCTAGGTTGTCACGAAAGGCATCCAAAAATATATGCTGTTGTGATGTTACCTGTTGCGGCGGTCATTGGCGCTGTCATTCACAGTAGCAACTCAGCTCTGTAGTCCATGAACTGTGTTCTTGCCTCATGAGATGCAGAACTGACAAGGTAGTGTATGTACATCATCCTTACTGCAGCGAAGGATTCTGTTATTCCTGGACTTGTTTGAGCACCTGATGACGTCACACTTGTACAAAGCTCATTCAAAATCATATGTTGTTGATAATATTGGTGTGTCCATCAACCCCCAAACTCTCATTGAGTGGCACAATAAGATGAGGCTCCCATGTGTACTGAAACTCTGTCATAGGGGAACCAGTGTCAATATAATGGTGGTAAGTGATATTGTACAACTAACATAAGCAATTTAGTTGCTTGACATATGTACACAGGATCTGACGATCTATTTATAATTTATTACCGGCCTTAACAAGCCAATGTCCCACATACAGCACATGCCCAAAAAGTGTAAATAACTCTAAATTGGTCCTGCACCTGTATTTTATTTATGACATGGGATATTTAATACACAGAAAGATTAAACAAACAGTAACCTGCCATCAAAGTTGCTTCTCTTCAAAAGACCAGACGTCTTGTTGAATGAGCTTCAGATGGAAAATGGAACCTGGCCCAGCAAGGTGCACTGTGGTAGAACACACTCTACGAGCACCCCGGTGTGCTGCCCCAGAGGTCAGTATAACCAGTATATAGAGTAGGAACAGTCACTTTGCATGGCCCAGCAAAGTGCACTGAAGTCTCATGGCGGCATAACAGAAGCAAATAGATAGAAATTTGCTCAACATAACTGAGGATATAACTACAACCACTGGTCACATTTGGTGTTCCAGTTTATTGCATGGAGCTCTTGACACCTCTCCAAGCGTTCTGCATGATAAGGCCGCTACTGGGAAGCATAAAAAAAATGTCACAAGAAACAGAATATGACCACATATTAGCTCCATCACAAATGAAAATGATACATGAACACGTGAGATCACTTTTACCTTCATTGAAAATGCCATTTGGCAGCAAGTTTAACAGAGACAGCATCTTTGTGTTTTGTCATGTGATATTTCCTGAATTCAGTAGTGTGTATCAACTCCAATATTCAATTCTGGCACATGAAACTTTCTTTGGCTCCATTTCGGGTTTATTGGCAGCCGTGATGGATAGAAAAGCAGAGACATGAAGTGATAAACACTGTTGAAATTTTTAAAAACTCATGGCGAAACACATAGGTGGTGTCCATGTTAATCTCTCTGCTACATTGTGTCTTTGGCAACTATCACGTCTTCAATGAAACGTCAACTTTTAAAGCTTTGGTTTTAAAAGTACCAATTTTGTACTAGTATTAGATAATATGTAAAATTATGTTTCTTTACTGGTTTGGTTGCAGCAACCAAATTATGGAAATGTTTTATTCATATCTAATATAAAAGACTGCATTTTGAATTAAGCTTATGCAAAATAAGATAGTGTGCCACTATAAACACAGACATAGTCATAGAGCGTCTCCCCTGCCATAGCATGTCTGTCCCCCAAGGTAACATGTTAGCTGTTGTAGCTCAATGGTCATGTTTCCACAGAGTATATAAACACGACATTCTCTCACAGTCTTTGGATCTTAAAAGGGGTACATTGTCATTTTATTGTCAGGGGAGCAAACACTGGCCCAGATGATTAATGGAAAAGCCAGCAATTTCTGACAGTACACGTGTTTTGGTGAAAGCAAACACAGGACTTACAAAAACGTGTAAACACATAGGGATCGACAGGGGTGGCTGCGTCCAGTTGCGTCGCCAGCTTACAGCTTCAGAATAAAAGAACAAGCTTATGCCCATCAATGTAATCTATTTCTATAGAGAAGAAAAAGAGTGGAATATGTTTTCTTTGACAAAAGTAGTACTTACTTGTGCCCTCTATCGAAAAGTTCAACGCTTCATTCAAAAGGAGGAAGCGGGTGATCATGTGTCACTGCGACTCTGTCATGAACACTGACAAAGTCATGGTAATATTTAAAAAATTTAAGGCTTTTTAAAAAAAAAATCTGTTTTCAGTTTAAACTGCCTTGTGTAAACGGCCCCTAGTAGTCCACAGCCAGGTGATTCATACGATTACTGGCACGTAGGTGTGAGTGTAAAGGGAAACATCCTCTCGCTGCACCACCCTCCTTGTCCCATGATTCAGACACACACTGTGTCAAGACGTTGCCTTCAGGGCCAATGTCCACAGCAAAGATGGGGCAATGGAAGTGACAAGCCAGCGTCATACACCTCCCACTTCCAGCATGCTTCTCTGAAATCAGATCCAAGGATTCTTATGGATGATAACCATGATGTCTTCTGGACCACATATTCATACTGTATAGCTGCCCACATGTTTACACGTGAAAGGAGATATGAGAAAGAGAAAGTAGCGTTGGTGAGGAAGCATTACAGTAGGCTAAGGAACAATCTACTTGATGTACATTTACAGTAAATGTATGCAACGTCTACAAAGTATAGTACATTTGTAATGGGAAACGGAAAACAAAGTCCTGTACACTTGGAGTCCTGTAATTATTATTATTGACCCATTTTCCCCACCCGTGTGAAAGTTGTAGATTTGACTGGTTTCCTTACTTAAGTAAAAAGGAATTCTTGCTGGCTCAGTAGACAAAACATTTCAATCTCAGCCATAACAAAAAAAAAAACAGCCACAAAATGATGTTTTATTGTGACACAGCACACCAAAAGAATCTATGTCAGTGCTAAAACCTGTCCTAGTTACATTTGCCAATAATGTAATCCTCCTAGCAGCATTGAGGCAAATGAGTGGGTTACTTTTCATCCAAAAAAATGTACTGATAAACATATTCTGATGCAATGTTCTGAATGTGACGACAATGACAATTTCAATACATATTTATTAGGGGTGTCACGAGACAGTCAGTGAGAGGAGACAAGATTTTTAACATTACTTTAAAGAAAAGTACAATGAAATATATGTAATCTACTAATTGAATTTCTACTACTTTACCCTCTTCTGCACTCTTCTGTGTGTATGCTAGTGGCCTCATCCCCATCCACAGAGACAAAGCAACTGTATGACTGTCGAAAGGGCAGTTGTTCTATGGAACACATGTGTCAAGGTGCTGAAATCAATGCAGAGTGAATCCTCTTCCTGCTTGTTTGGATGCATGCACATGGCGATATATTGAGGTCGGCATAATGATCACATTTATTATCGTCCCACTATCAGTCCAGGGTGTACCCCACCTCTTGCGCCAAGTCAGCTGAGATATGCTCCAACATACTCTTATGAGGATAAGCAGCAAACAAAATGAATGAATAGATGGATTATCGTCCCAGGTCGAGTGCACACAAGACATTTTTTTCTGAATGAGACATCTTGCAAGATCTTGTGACAACCCTAATATTTATATTTTCTCTCTCAAACTGAAAGGTTATGACAAATGCTGTGGGTTACAACAATTGTTGCAATTCTCAGTCATCCAGGTCATGGTAATCTGCAAAACACTGAATCGAGACAAGTTTGTTGAAGACTTGTCACTTTAACCCCAAAATGCTTCTTCAGTTCTATATTTTTAAGTGCGGTGTCTCTGGTGGGTGTGTCCCTTAGGGGTGGTTACAATCGGGTTGTTGTTGATGTTGCTCAGAGTGGCTGGTAAAAGGCTATTCTGCATACCAATAGGTCGTTTGCCTGGCTGAATGCAAACAGCTCATTCGTGGCCTCTCTTCCCGTGGAATGAAATAATCTTGTGTGCTAACATTTTTGGCTTTCTGGAACAGATTAATTCGATTTACATGAATTCTTATGGGAAAAACCGATTTGGTTAAAGGACGTTTCAGCTATAGTCGGACCTTCTGGAACGGATTAATTAAGTTCCCACTTTACTTTAATGACCACATAAAGAATAAATAAGGAGTGGGACATAATGTTTCTTGCTAATCAGAATAAAACATACAGAAATGTCACATATGGAGGTGCTGAAGGGATGGGGGCGTGTCTAAGGTGGCCGGTACTTGCCAATTCAATGTTTTTACAGCAGCAGCACCAGTTGGAGAGCAGCAAGTCAAATGCATTAGTTATTTTCATGCTCTGCTGAATGAATTTCACTGCCAAGCTATATAGCCAAGCTCACCAGAAGGCCCTCAGACTCTTACAACAAAGTATCAGAACTTTTTCCTGGGGAAGGATAAGGTGCGTGTACTGCATATACAAATAAAAGGTAAGACCACAAATGTTGTTTCAGTTAATACTTTTAAAAAATGGAACTCAGACCCATTTGATAACAATTAATAATTTTCTTAATTTTCACATTATTTTCTTAGTGAGTAACCCGTATTAATGTGAACCTCACCACCCGTCACTGGTGCGTGGCAAGGTTCTGATGACCTGATGTACCCCTTGAGGCACAGACCCTGACTGCTATGAGGAAGTGTATCTCAGACACACACAACTGTCTAATGGTTTCGGCTGAATTACAGCAATGAATAGAAACTGCTGCCTCATATCCAAGCTACAGCTCTATAAAAGTGTAAGCCACCAAGAAGAGTGTTGATGTTAATTATCTCTGACCGTAAACATGTCGTCAATGCAGCCATGACGCTGCATGCAATGTGTGTGGGTGTACTGTGTGTTACTGTGTTATTCAGCGGCACACACCTCGTCAGTAACTGTCAGTTGCTAGCGGTATAAGCCACGCTGATTCTACACAGACACTGTATGTTATTATTCATTAAGTCTTATTCCATTTTTAAAAAACAGTTTGACCTCATGGTGGTGTGGAGCTCTCCACATATCGGTATTTATTTGCATTCGATCACAACGAGGCACACATGCAAAATGATGCCATGTTTTCAAATTATGGAAATATGGATTCATGCAAAAGAAAGAAAGGAAATGAGGAAGACATTATGCATTTTCTTTCAGTGAAAGCTGTAATAGGACTATAAATTAGGTAAATAGAGGCTAACAAATGTGCTCATTAGTATTTATAGATGTAATGTATGTAAAAAGACTAATGATGGGCCTCAAAGTTATTAGAAGCTTAAAGCTTAGACGCTTGAGTATTATGTATTATGTATTATGTTTGTATGGCAATAGGGAGTAAAAATCAGTACTCTGAACAATGTGGCATTTGAGTTGGGCATAGCTACTTCCTTTTTTTATGTATTCTTCTGAAAATATTGAAACTGTGTTTTAGTGCAACTGAATTGAACCTCAAGAGCAATCAAATGAAATGAAGTAAAGAAGAAGTGGTTGTAGATGATACTATATATGAATTAGATTTAAATGCTGTCATCTTCACCAGTTTTCATTTTCTTCCAATTAGTTTTCACTCATCTGAGTTTGCAACTTCCTGCATAAAAACTGGAGCCACGCTTGCTGCAATAAACTGAGATTTGAATAACAAATACATGTGTGCCATCTCCAACTTTATTTATAATTGAATTTCCAGCCAAACTGCTGCCCCTGCTGTTGTACTTAGACCATCCAACGACATTAAACTTCCTAAATGGAGAAGGATTGGAGAGTTGTTCACGTTTATTAAGTCTGCCTGGCTTCATGCGCTGGATTGTGCTGCACAGCAGCTTACAGGAATGGTGTGGCATGAAGCTGAGTCAATGTGAAATGTGGGCACAAGCTGTGGGCGAGATCCACTTCCTCTTCCTCCACTGAGCTGACAGGCAGACAGGAAGGCCTCTGCACGCTAGGCCGTCACTAACTCAAGATGGCAGCTACAGTCAGAAGAGCTGGCATCCAATGATAATGTGTCTGAGGAGGTCATTGCTGGTGACAAGAGAGCAAAACATCTGTTTGTTGCAACTATGAGAATACCTTGTCGAATTTTCTGCATGATGGGACGTTGCCTTCTGCCATCTGTCTGCTTTGTAACATTTATCAGTTACAAAAAGTTCATTATTAGAGGAAGTCATTTTCCTATAGCTGTGCTTTTATCAGTATAGTTTTAAGCTTCTCTCTATAAAGCCTTTTACATTGCATTGTAAAGTTTAAATTGTGACGATTTAGTGATTGCCAGTGTTGTGTGTGTGTTAGAAAGGGTATCCGATGTAATATTAATGAAGAACGTTAATGTAATGGTAAACAATCTTAATAAACATGCAATTGTCTTGCTGTAGTTACCCCTTACAAGAAAAAGCCAAAAGACAGTTTTGTATTTTATTCTGTTATCTTTATTTCACATTAAAAAACTTTGATCGCTGCAAAACACGCATTTGATTAACTCAAATTGTATGAAAATCATTTAACACATTTGCATATGTTTGCATCTAAAATATGTTTTCTGAAAAATGTTGGGGTGTCTGGAAAAGATGAATTGGTTTTACATTATTTTCTATGGGAAAATTTGGTCGGCCTTGCTTAGAGTTCATTTTGGTTTACATTAATGACCTTAACCAAGGCACCACTGTAGTGCACCACTGAAGGACCATTGTTGTACTTAAAGCAATATGATCATTCTGTAAAATGAATGTGAAATATAAAATGTCATTTTCTTAACTTCTTGACACTTCATGAGCCTGGAGATCAACAAGTATCATTAAAATCAAGCACCGTTCACCATTCATTCATTCATTTCTTTAGTTACCATCGTGGGGGAAAAAGGTTCACTTTAACTCTTTGACCGCATCCATTGCTCAACTGCATTGTGTCACTCTCCTTTGTTCTCACTGTTGAGAACTGAACAAAGCTGTCATTCCACTTTTTTTCAGTGAAAATTACTATACAGTAGATGATATATCTTATTTTATTGAATGGATACATTTGAAGAAAAGTGATGAAGTGATTTACTCATAATAAAAATCAAAACTGATGGTTTGGTCAAAATGAATTTAAAAACGAATTTATAGCAAATATTATAATGTATTGTATTTGTGTAATTCATTGTAATTATTGTATTTTAAACTGGAAAACTAAATTACTGAACAAAAGTGCTTCTTATAGCGCAGTTAAACCTTATTCATGTTGAGACGTTTGAATTGACAACTGTGTCTGTAAAAATGGAAGCTGACTGCAATTTGACTTCCCGAAGAGCAGCACGCAGCAACGGGTACTTGCCATTCAAGAGAACTGGAAACGCAATTTGACATCAGACCCCACAATTTACAGAAGTGTTCCTTGACGTCGGTGAGCAACAGGAGCTCTGCTGGAGGAAAAAGCCGATAAATACATAGCATGCACTCAACAGGGATAATCTCCCTCTTCTTTCTTCTTGCATTATTTTTTTATTCCCGGTCATTCTCTCAGCCAAATGCCCTCTCCTCATTTCTCCAAAGAAACGAATGAAGAGAGCAACAGTTTTATCAGTGTTGTGCTGACTCGACTGAACTCTCCCTCTGAGAGGCTGATGAGGAGGAATGGCCTCGCAGAGGACCCGACTGGGTGCATCCATAGCTGTCATCATCTGAATTCAGGACTGCTGAGTCGGCTTCTTTGGCCCCCTACATGGATAGGAAATGACCTGTCTGTGCTTGCCTGACACCCTTTCCGTCTATAGTCGAACCACTCAGCCTCTCTTCACAAAAACAAAACCCAGCTCGAATCTTGTCAGTGAAAGTTGATTTATGTTCTTGATCGTGATGTGGTATGTGAGTCCTGAAAAAAAAAAAAAAAAAATTATCAAAGCCGATGAAAATATGCATTGCCCAGTAGATGAAAAATACTTAATATGATGAGTCAGCAATGGGGATCAGGAAAGTGTTGTAGTCCAACTTCAGCATTCTGAAGAGGGCATCATTTGATCCACCAGGGCTGCTCAGGAACTGCTGAGCATGGTTGTAGTAGTTCCATATGCAGCCTTTGAGATACACATTTCGTTGGTACAACAAAGTTAGCATCAGTCCATCTTTGTCAGGGAGTGCTACATTGGATTCTGTGATTCATGTGTCAAAACAAGAGCACCAATCTATCCATCCATCCATCCATCCATTTTCTATACCGCTTTGCTTATCCTCACTAAGGTTGTGGGCATGCTGGAGCCTATCCCAGCTGTCTTCGGGCAAGAGGCGGGGTACACCCTGGACTGATCGCCAGCCAATCACAGGGCACACACAGACAAACAACCATTCACGCTGACATTTCCCGGGGAAAAGAACACGTATGTACGGGGAGAACATGCAAACCCCACACAGAGATGTCTCAGCGAGGAATCAAACACGGGTTTCCTAGTTGTATAACCACCTTTCATTTCAGTTTTTCCTTTCTCCCCTGTTGATATCTGCATCCTATCGTCTTTAGTGTTGTACTATGAGTGTCACTGCATGTAGACACAGTACATGAGTTTCTCCCTTTATTTCTTGGTTGAGCAGGCCCTTGCAACGATTATATCAAGGTCATTGTTATTGAATGTAATCCTTCTGGCTGCATGGTTCTTTCTTGTGGGTCATATCCTCCATTATCCTTATTGTCAGAGTAATATGATGTTGAATATGTGTCCAGATCATTGATATCATTGACCACAAGCACTCTTGCTTCTCCTGGACATCCATTTAACTTGATGTAGATTTTACAGTTGGTGCTCCGAGTGCTTTGTATCGTTCCCTGCTTCCTCAAGTCTCGTGCTCTCTTGGTGATGTCTGTATTGCTACTTAGTCATGTAGACATTTGTACCTTTCAGCTTTTGTGCAGTTTTATTTCTATCTACAGCCACCTCCTTTGATTGTAGGAATTTGGCAGTCTGTTGCTTTATTGAATGATGATCTATTCCATCTGGTCCTCCTCTGTTTGGGACCACCCTATCTCTTGATCTGAGTGCAATTTGGAGCCCTGTCAGGATCACATCGTTCATTCGTGCCTTTTGTGCTATCTCGTCAATTAAGTTTTCATTTGCTTCATGACACAGCTAATATTTTTCGGCTGGGATAGATTCCTAAATAATGTTCTATACCCTCTCAGCAGGAACAGCAGTACAGTGGATCCCCACACATTTGCGATTCAGCATTCAAGTTCCCGCAAATTGCAGATTTTTGGACAGATTTTTTTTAGATCTATAGAAACAGAGATGATCATGGAACTAATGGAACGATTTTGTATTCTGTTGACCAGCTTGCATTCTGACTGACTGATCCTTTGCCAAGGCATGGTTTAGCTTTGACATCTCCATAGCCAAACCTCTTATCAGATTACCAGTAAGCATTTCACGTGTATGTTATCCAAAGCTCCTTACACTACGTAATTGTCCTCCTTACATCTATATACCTGGGGATGCGTGCAGGCATGGTGTTTAGTTGCCAAACTGTTGCTTCTGTGAATACATACAAGTATCCAGAATACTTTAAAGTCAAGAAATATTTTATAGTTTAACCCTTTTCTGCAAAGCAAACCCACATTCGGACTAAGCACAACTCATAGTAGCAGCCAACACAATCAACCAATGGTCAAATGGACTACAGATTAAATTCAGTCACAGCAAGGATACCACCTGATGAGACTAAAGCACTATTTATATCTTGGCAATGGAAGAGGCAGGTTTAGGATAAGGGGCTGCTTCTTCTGAGAAATACAGGAGAAGATGGGGTGGACCTGGAACAATTATATGTGGGCGGTCCACAAGGCACTGACCCAAAGAGAAATCCCTCCAGCGAGGGAGGATGACGTGGTGATCAGCCCTAATTAGCACAAACAAAGACTGCCAAACACTGCTGTATAAAGAGCTGTCACCCAGGCGTTTAACACATAAAGCTATGTACACATAAATGAATACACAGTGTCAACATTTTCCATGCCAGTTGGTCTTGAAGATTAAACTAACCATACTAACTAGCTTTCAGCCTCTGATTCACAGGCTTGTTCACTATGGAGCTCCCTGCATGATAATGATTTCATTATGGGATGCATGGTGGTGGGTATACTGCAGTGCAGCTATGAGTCACATCTGCTCTTACTGTCACCATCTTGGGAAGTCATGCTGCAACTGCAGGCTAAGCATGCATGACGAGATGCCCTTTCTACTCATCACCACTCCACGTTGTCACTTGTCAGACTTTGTAAAAACAAAACAAAACAGCACTGTTCACGTTACTGCTTCACAATACCTTTGTTTATTCTAATAGCATGTAGGGGATAGGGATGAAAATACAGTACAAACTCTTTATAGTGGTCAATTTGTTCCAGACCTGACTGTGGTCAGTGAATTTGCACAAAGTAGGATTTTTAAATGTGAAGGTTTTCATATTTAGAGCACATCACCTGTTTACGACCTTCTAAATAGTTGTTTTTAACATTGTACGAACCCTCTAGATATTAAATAACACCCCTGTAGTCACATTCATATTGGTATAACCCAATATAGTAGACACAATACAAGGAAAAAAGTCATAAAGAAGACTTGTACTCATGTGTTGCCGTAAATACGGTCCTGTGCTGGGGGAGCTTGATGGAGTGGGGTGGGAATTGAATTTTTGCTTGCTGTGGGTTCCGACTTCAACAGTACCTAATTTTAGAGATTTTTGTTGCTGTTGTGAGATAACTCAAAACTGAAATAAAAGCCTGTTGTTTCAGCGATCATATCTGGTGTGTGTGTCTCTCCAAACATTACAGTAACATTACTGACACATTGTGACTAGTTCAAATACTACATATCATCACGTCTTGTGTCTTCTGAATGCCTTATATTTGGATTTTAGTCCATTTAGCAGTTTTTATGGTTTTATTTAGGCCAAAAAAGCATGCACTTTGCAAACAGTGTTTTGTTTTTGATGTCTGTAGTCTCCCTTGTGTGAAAACATATGTTCTAACAGTATACTACAGCATGTGTAGAAGTTCTCCACATGCTTATCACCCAATTCAACTGCTTTGGGTATGCGTGTGAGCCTGCCCTTCATTGTGTTTTTCCCCTCAGGCGATCACCCCCACCTCTTGCAACATTTTAGGAGGAATAGTCCAACATTTTCTCTAGCAGTTGTCTGTTCAGGTTGTATTGATTTGTCTGATTTGTCTTGTCTCACATCTATTTTGGAGCCAGCAGCAGATATTCCCTTGACAGAGTGTCTTTTTAGTCAATGTCAAAGGATTTCAAATACTCTGGTGTATCAGAAATTATATTTTTACAAAGATAATACTCAGTTTTGATTGCCGCTGTCAGTTATTTAATTAAGAATGTTTACCGCGGGTTCAGGTCTGATCCAGTCTGGCTTGCCGCAAAATGCCACTCACACCGGCTGCAGAAAGCCACAGCTTGACCAGAAATTTTGCACGTGCCTGAAAAAAAAGTTAAGATTCCTGGATTCCTCCGTCAGAGAGAGAGAGCTACATCGCATGTAGCTTGTGTGAGCCCACAACAGGGATTTCAATTTTGCGGAATGCTTCTGGTGGCCACATCAGAGCCGCAACGGATTCAGTGTGAGCTCGGGGTTCCTATTGCCTCTCCCTCAACCCCAAGCAAGTGTAAATTGAGGGATTAGAATTTGATCACCATTGGTTGGCTAATTACCAATTTCGGGTGGCGGATTGGTGAAACAAAGGCCATAAACTGCAATTGTCAAGGACAAGGCAAAGTATGTATTTTTGTGAAAACTTTGTATGCTCATGCATTGATACTTTTGATCCATTGTGCCTTCATAAGCCCAGTTGGGCTGCGCCTGTGGAAGCCTGCACTTCCATCTGGTGTGGTCCGCCAAGCTGGCTGCTACCTGGGAGCCATGGGGTGAAAGGAGAAGACAGGTGGCAGCTTACTTGCCTGTGTTTATGTGTAGGTAGGTATGCGCATGTGTGTGATGAATGAACATACATGCATCTTTGAAAGTGTTATTGTGCATTTATTGTGTGTTGGCCTGTGTGTCCGAGTGATACAGTTTTTTGTGTTGCAAAGTGAACTTGCATCTCGACTTTTGGGAAGGCTAAACTAGTTCAAGCACCTTGGAAACAGCTCATGAGAAGACTGTAGACTTTGTTACATGGCCTATTTGCAGTGTGTATTGTTTGCAACTGAAAACAGACATGCATTATTAAAAAAACAACTTGAGATTAAAGCACTGGCAGAGTTCAACCGGGCTCTGCCTGAAAAATCTGGATCACTAAAGATTACATGAGAGACATGCAGGGAATGTACAATGCACATACAGAATGAAGTGACTGCAGAACATTTCAATTCCATGATTTGTGAATCATTTGATTGCAGATTGAGTGTGCTGTCGATATTTATGGTGAGCTGACAGCCCTATTTCTTGTCTGTATATTCAGCATAATTGTAAATCACATTCCTTCATGTTGCAGATCTTTGACAGAATGATAAGTGAAGGGCTCAACCTTTCCCTGAATTGTGATTCAATGACTGCACTTCCACAACTCTGAAACAGTTTGAGCTTTTTTATGTCTACATTGAACCAATCAAGGCTGACAACACAAAGCACACACTGTTAGTGTCAAATGTGCAAGCAGTGATTTGTCTGGGTGAAATTAAGGTGACTTTGGCTCAAAAGCACATGAATGCTGGGGACACACAGGACCGACATACTGTATATCCATGGGCTTGTTAAGCCAATTAGAAACCTACATAAAAGGCCACATAAAGACTACAATAAAAAAAGGAATAGCAAGCAGCAGAGGAGATAATAAATAAACAGTTTTTAACTGTTTGACACTGTGATACTGAATGCCCACACAGCCACAAAGTCTCCACAACCCAGGCTTTGAAACAACCCACATGAGCAAAAAAAAATGTGTAAAAGTGAAGTGTGGAATATACAGTAATAACCAAGAAAACAGCCATGTGCAAATAAACAAGGAACAGACAATGGTTTTCTGTTAATATTTATACAACTCTGAAACTAAACTTCAAACTATTTTGCGCCATTGACAAACGTGTGTGCTATCCTTAACAATGGATCAATCAGCAATTAAGATGAATAATTCAGAGCTTTACTTTAAGGAATAATGGCAGTGCTGGAAATGAGCTGGAAAATGATATTGATCTCCAACTTCCCCATTAATCATGATCAATCTTTTGTATTACTCAGCAAATCATTTCATAACAAATTGAAAAAGGGCCAGAAAAAATGATTGAAAGATTGAAAGCTGATTGGAACGATTCATGACTGGGTGGACTCCGTAGGAGAAGTATTTCTTAAGCCCCAAGGACACTGGTACTGTAAGCAACTATATTGCTATGTTAACCGTACGACACTATACATCCACGTACCCAGATAAACATCCGCTAAAATCTCAGCAAAACCATTTTTAGGAAAACAGGACTGAACATCGCATTGCAAATCCTGCCTTAACTTGACTGTTTTCTGTTCATAACTTTGTATTATGTATAAATGAGGCTTTGCATATTTGGTATGCCATTGTTTTGAGTTAAACTGAAGTGGTTCTAACCCAAAAAACTTCACTTTTCTTGATGACCAGAACTCATCTGTAGACATGCCTCATGGATACTTTTCTCCTGGTTGAATTGCACATAAAGTCTTATGATACTGGAGGCTGAGTCTCCTTTCCTGCTGGCTGTAAGGTTTCAAATGAGGTTATAATGATTCAGATCCACAGTTATTTGCAACATTATTAGTCGCCTGCTTCAGGCCGCCCATCCAGTACTAGAGCCAGGGGAATTGCCGTCAGCTTCTGGTGAGCCAGAAGAAGAACTGATGACTTGGCTTGTAACATCTGTGTATCTTTGACTGTAGTTGATTACTTGGCTTTTAGCTGCTACTGAGACCAAACTGGAAAAGATGATGGGTCTTTTAAGAACTGTGGAGCGAGAGCAGGGTCTGTAGCCTTTGCTTTAGATAACATGGTGCTGGAATGGAAGGAACAGGAACTCATCTTGCCTTTAGCAGCTACAGACCCGGAACAAGAGCTGCTACAAGACTGCAAGCGGAACGAAGGAACACACTGACATTGTGTGGAAGAAGGGGTCTGATTTTGAATCCAGGGACGCCTTGTTGTGCACCCTCGCCTCAAGGAGACGCGCAAAACTCAGAAATACATCATGACTTTGGTTTTTTTGGACATGGTTTTCAGTTTTTTTCCACCTGGAGCGGAATAACAAACCATTCAAATTTTTCCAATATCATTTAATATATAAGTCACTACCGAAGCCTTCATCTCAGAGCATCATCTCAATCTTTTCGCAAAAGGGGCTGTGAGGAAATTGGTAGTTGGAGTAGATACAAAAAAAGAGAGCTGTTCTTACGTTCGCCCTGCAAGAACAATAAAGGCTTTTCCTATGTTTGTGCTACATTCACACACACACAATCTGACTCTGTGCATCTGTTGCAACAACATCAAGCATGTTTGAATCAATTGCTTCTGACAAAACATATACAAGCAAGGCCTGAACATCAGATGTACGACAAAAACTAATAATCATGGCAGCTCAACCTGGAAGAATCACCATCAGACTGAATACTGTACTGGAATATTGTGGCTGCTTGCTTGGATCCAGCTGCAGGATAATTAATTGCTAGGGTCAGAACAAGCAGGCCTGGGCCAGCTGTATGAATGAAAGGTGGTTTGTTTTTTAGCACAAATATATTTCCTTCGATTTTGCCTAAGCATATGGATGGATGCTTCTGAGATGCTTTTGATCATGCAACTGTAGTGCAACAGACTGCACAAAAAAACATCCAAAAAGATTCTCATCTTTGACAGTGGATTAGGTTCACTCTGTATTCTTTTTTGTCCTCCAAAAGATGCTGTGGCAAGTAACAAGATTGAAAAATCCAGTCTTACACTACCAGTTATATCATCAATACACTACAATTCAAAACTGATTTCTCTCAAACTTACCCTACAGGGATATTTTACTTAGAAAAATGGTTATAGATAAATCACCCAGAATAGCAGATAGTTGATGTAAAAGATTATTTGATTGTTGGACGCTCACTCATCACCCATCATCCGGAGTGCAACGCAGCGTTGCACAAAACGAAAGTGTCTGCATGCTCCCAAATCCCTACTGAGGCGGTACTTATCCCCAAATTAGCCCACACTTGCAAATACCTGGGGCTTTATAGCCACTGTCTAACAAATGATGACATTGTGTTTCTCAAACTCACCATACCTTGTCAAGTGTTCGGCCCCAAATGGAAATTGCAGCAGTCAGACAACAGTCTGACTTGCGGTATCAAAAAACACTAAACTCATCACACAGCAACTCAACACTCAAAAGGGGTTAATTTACACAAAAAAACATATTTGACTTACTTTAAGAGTACCAAGTATATAACTCATGAAACGTAAATAGGATGAGATGCCTTCTTTAAGGATACTTCCAATGTGAGAGATGCAGTGCTGGCGGGGCTACCTTGGTGAAACACCATTCCTTCCAGTTAGCATGAATTGGGGCTCCAAGTGAAAGAGCAGTGGCGGAACCCGGTGTTTTCTACTGCTGAGAAGGCTGCTCATCTGGTCCGATTAATTCAATTATTTGGGGGGTTATTTGCTTAGCCTTCTGACTGCCACACTCACATGGGCTAGTATGACTGTGGTAGCTGCTATTTGACTGTTGCTGCACTATGAGCCTTGAAAACTCACCATACTCAGTTCAGTCTTTATCGTTATTAAATGAAACCTTTTTAACGCGCTTCTCCAGAGAAATATATTTTGTGGTATACACATGGAATCTGAGTTCCACACAGCAGACATATTGGGTAAGGCGGAACTGGGCACTAACCAGGGCCCTACACTCCGCACAGGGGCAAAAGACTCAAGTTCCACTATGAAAATTCCTGTTTCCTCAACTAGTCCGGTCAAATCAAAAGTCTTTCCAACCATTTTATCGTGTGTCTAAGAGCGGACCTTGCTCACAACTCTGTTCTTGTTCTCGTAATGGTGTTGAGGTCAGGGCTTTCAAGTTATCTGATGTTCTTTGTCTTCCTAAATTCATCCAATCAAATCAGACCATTAGGCTGCCAGATAAAAAAGAAAAAGAACGCTGTGCAAGTCTAGTGGCACCAAACGATTGGTATCATGCTTGGCTTGCAACACAGCTGTTCTGTTCACTACAGAAACTCATACTTAAATGCTCATTCTTCTTGTCAAGGAGCTAATGAAATCAGTCATTTTCTCATAATTACCACAATAGCTGTAGGTGTGAAAAGTCTGTGTGAAAGAATATAAATATTTGTCGTCATGTACTGCCATGCATCTGTGTTTGCAAACATCAGACCAAAGAGGTGGTTATGAATGTTTTTTTTCCATTCAAGAAGGCCTTATAAGACATTATGTAGTTGCTATTTTTGTTTTCCTAGTATTTCCTGGTGCATCTTTCCACTGGCATTACATATCCAAGTCATGGAAAGTGTTGCAGTCATAGATTAAAAAAAAATGTTAACTGAAACATACACTAAAAGAGGTTCCAATGTATATATTAAAACACAATGTTATACAATACACTGTATATTGTATGTAGTAGGAGATTGCTGATCCATCTCCCCATCATTTCGGGGTCCGTGTCCTGAAAGTTGTTAAAATCTCTGCTGTAAACCATCTTGGACATTCTTAACAAATGATTTAAAGCTTGAAGTGCTCGGAAAAAAATACCTATGTCTCAGAGTGAAAGACAGGTTTTGCTCACCATGACAGATGATGATTGTTTCTGACTGTGGTTGCACTTATTTGTGCCGTGTCTCTAAACATCTGGGGACAAGTCTAGCAGGAATGGACAGAGCTGTTATAGTGTGAAGCCACAGTGGAGGAGAAAGAGTAGCAGATGGTGAGAATTTACGGTTTATTTCAGGAGAGTTTGGTCTTTACGGCTCATATACCGACTTAATTATGATACAGCAGGGAGAGTGAACTCCAGGAAGAAGGATTTAAAGAGACAGGGAAATCTTCATTAAGGAGAGAGCAGCACTCATTGAAATGAGGGCGAAAAGGTATCATGGTTGCAGTGGAAAGCATATTATGGGTCATTAGCAAGTTAGACATAAATAGCACAATTATCAATTAACAAAACACTGCTCTTATGAACTCAACTACTGACTCTTGACTTGGAAAACAATCAAAACCTTTGCAATATTCCATGTTCATTATCTTCATTACATATTAATACAGTGAAATTTTTATTTCACTTAAACCTCAAAACACACACATGTAATTTGTTTTACCAAATATGCAACAAAAGTCTCTATTTTGGGTATGAAGCATGTGGAGAAGTGTTATTGGATTTAACTCTAGGGTACACTAAACTGGTCTTGTCTCTTGTTTGTTTTTTACCAGACACTTGAGGCAAGAGGCAGTAAATATGGCAATCTCTTTTTATCTGTGAGATGTATTATTGCTTTAAAAGGTAAGCACCTTTTACCATCAGCTCCTCATCCTGCATGAGCTGAAACAGGAAGAAAAGTACAAGCTTCAGGGGAAAAGGGCAGATCCTTGAGGCTGCCAAAACATTGCACTCTTATGAATACACACAAATGCTGTTAGCACCTCAGATGGCCCATTTGATAATAACCTAGTCCCGTTGGTGTTCTCATGATAGCAACTCATCCTTTATTTCTCCCCCAGCCTTGCTCCGCAGCCAGTGTGTGCAATTTCATAATGCCACCATTTTTTTTTACTGTGCAGTAAATTCAACCTCTTTGCAGCCTCCTATTTTGTAACTGGATGAGCAAACACCAAACAGAGCTTTGCATTAAAGATTATAACAGTATTTAACATTGTTCCCACTGGGTTTGGGCCTAGAGCAATGGGCCAGGGAGGTAAGGCAACTTAGACCATACACGCTATTATAGGGGAAGTCGAAAGACCAGGTGCCCCTGAACTCCTGTATTTCTGTATTTCTGGTTTTAACCAATATTGTTTAAATTGTCTGCAATAATAGTAGTAATACTTTCACTATTGCGACCACTTGAAACTGGAACATTTATTTTAACCAAAAATGGTATGGTGTAACTGGTTACACTGTATAGGAATCTCTTGATTACATAGTTTCGTTAGGTAGGACTTTGAATGCATCGCCACTCTGAAAGGGACACTTTATACCCAAAACAAAAACTTCTCTACAGAAGGCCTAGCAGGAAGAGAAAGAGAGCCTGCTCGGGCCTCACTAGACTACTAGCTGGGTGGTTGACCATTCTCTCCAGTGCTGGCATTACGATTGCTTGTAATCACTGTCAATAGAAAAAAGCAAAAAGGTACATGTGTTGCTTGTTACTGTTGTCTGTGTATAGTCTTTGTCATCCAGGTCATGGTAATCCTTAAACAGTTGAATCAAAGCAACTGGACTCTTCTTGTTGGCTGAAGATGTTTCGCCTGTAACCTAAAAGGCTTCTTCAGTTCTTTAGGTGTGTAGTTTTCCTGAATATATGTCTCTGGTGGATCTGTCCTAGAATTCTAATGATAATCTACGCTTCCCTCAGTGTACAAAGCAAGAAACAACATTCAGTAAGTCAATGAATATATTTTTCTTTCAACTGATCCTGAAATTAATAATTGAATCTCACTGGATTATGTAGACCTATCTATTGCAGCCAGTCTGTGAACCAAATTTAGTTAATTTGTTCCAGATTATGTGCATGCTTTTAGTGTCTGTGACTATTCTAGCTTAAGACATAAGAAAGCCACCTCACTGCCTCAAGGTAACTTTGTTCTTCCTCTCTCGTTTTCTCTCTCTCTCATTTTTCCCCGTCTCTATCCTCCAGTCAGTGACTCATAAGAACATAAAAATATGCTATTTCGTTTGCCAGTGGGCACAATCAGCGATGGTACACAGAGGATCCCTAAATTCTTTCCTCTCCAACCCAAACTGGAGTGCACACGCTGTGGCCTCTGGTCTCTCCTGCTTCTTCAATCTGAGATGAGCAAAAATTGCTGAGCTTGTCTGAAACAATTACTTGAAGTTAACAGTAAAACAAAGTGTCGTTCGTAACATTTTACTGCAGCATTAATACATTTGCAAGCCATTTTTTTTTAACCCCCATTAATAAGTTAATTAATAATATACACAAACAACAACGCTTCTCCTGTTTAAGGTTGCTGGGAGCTGGAGCCTTTCCAGGCTGACGTCAGGCAAAAGGTGGATTATACTCTGCACTGGTCGTCAATTAATCCATTTCCTACCAAAGATGCATTTATATGACAAAAAAGAGGTGATGACACAAGTGCACAATAGAAGAAATCATGTTTAGTGCGGTTTTAAGCCGTAGAAACAGACACAAATTGATAGAACTGCATTTGATGTGATCCCGACATCCATCTTTCCCATGTATTAACACATGTCACAGCAGAAGGGGGAAAAGCATGGAGGAGTGTAGTGTGCAGAAGGTTACAGGAAGTCTTAAGGTATGGACACGTGCATGTGCATAAATGCATACACGCATAGAGTTCAGTTCCAAATGAGATAATTAATGGTATTGTATGTGTAAATTGTTATATTGACGTAAAACAACTATTTTCGCATTTATGTTGAGGCATATATTTTGTCTAAATATATATGGCAAAATTTGTCAAAGTTTTACTTAAAACTTATCTTTTCACAAAACCTACCTTTTTTGTTGATTAGTTAAGAACAAAACTTATTTTTTTCTGATGAAAGATGAGTTTAATCTTGTGTTATTTTCCATGTTTATATAGCCCTGGAACACAACATTCTATGTGCCTTGAAAGATCAGTCAAAATTGGCCGGTAATGGAGGGGATGTCATTTGAAAAATGGCTGGTAGCGAAGGATTTAATGACAAGCCACACAGAGACAGACAAGCATCCACACGCTCACTGAGTGGGAACTCAAGTCAACCACTATACACGCACAACATCATAAAACCTCCTTAACTGTACAGGCAATTTGTAAGCAATGTGGGAACTTTCTGAACTGTCATAAGTCAACAAGTTAGCTACTGCAAACAAACTTAACTGATGACTGATGAAGTCATAATGCGGCAAGCATGGCTTATATAGGCTTGATTACAATTGCTCCCAGGTGTGCACAAGTGGCTCCGCCCCGGCAAGCCCAGCAGTGCACTGCAAACGAGAGCACATAGGCGGCAGCAGAGCATGACAGTATGGTCACCAGGATTACTTGTATCCTGCATGATCCCATGTGACACATGACTCTGTATCACTGGGTCAAATTGACTGTACATTTACTGTATAATGTTGATTCTCAGCCGTATGGCATACAGTTCATTCACCAACATCTGTCACAACACTGACAAATTGATGTTTGTGCTGTTGCATTGACCACTGATGACCTCGCTTTTGAATTCAACACATAATGTTTGCAACATTAGCTTCATAAGCAAAAAAAAACCAAAAAACTTAATGACTGGTCAAAGAAAACATTTTTTTGTCATTTCATTAGATCAGGTCAAAATGAATCATTAGCTGCTGTAAATATCACCAAATGAAATGCCACCACAGAATGACTCTCCTCTGAGACAGATACGCAGCATAATGACTTGACAATGTTTTGCTGTTCTCATATCTCGACTATTAGTTACACGTATCCCAGCGAGCAGCACTTTGGTTCATTAAATTGTAGTTTGGACGCTAATGGGCAACATTTTGCTGAGAGGGAGCATAATTCGACATAAGACAATCATCCTTGTTTCACTAACCTTTACGAGCACCAAGAGAAAGTGCACATATTTAGCCTAATTCCAGGGGCATGGCCATTACAACGTATTGTGGCAACATAGCATCATTCACTGAACATATAATTAACACAGGATCCCTTAAATATCATTTTACAATTAACTCAACTTAATATAACCATCAACTAAATTGACTTGCAGGTGTTGCTCTAATACCTCAATACATTAATATGTCTAACCAAATTACAACTCATGGATTTCATAAGCTGAAATCAAAGTTCTAAAACTATGTCGCTCAAATATTGTTAATCAGTTCATTAGTCATAAATGAGCATTCATAATTCATAATCCATCCACCTCACAGGTGTGGCCTATCAAGATGCAGAATTTTTGTTGTCCATCACATATGCCTGCCCATACCACACCTGCCCATAAATCTGCAACACAGGTGCATTTTATGCACACCGATATGGGGACAAGATCTTGGTGACAAGATTGTTGTGTCATTCATCCATGACCCTCACCTCATGTTGCAGCATGATAATGCACAGCCTCATGTTGCTGGGATCTGTACAAAATTCCTGGCAATTGAAAACATTGCTTTGCAACATTGCATTGGTTTTGGAGTGGCCAACATAACATATACAACATAATAATCATGCAACATTATTAGAGCCCTCCAAACATGGAATAGCACCCCTATAGTCACATTTACATTCATATTACCCAATTTAGTAGACATCATCAGAGAAAATAAGACAAAAAAATCATAAATAAGACATAATATACGTAAACTGACACATTAGCATTGGGAGACGTCCTTTGCTGTTCTGTATTTAACTTCCTGTTCTGGATAGTACTTCTTACTTTGTCTCATTACTCCAATACAATCCACTTCATTCTATAAACACTGTTTCTGCATGGACGAATGCTACACAGATTAGTAAAACCGTAAGTAATAAGTAAAAGTAGAAATTTACTTCAGTCAACCTAAAACACCAAACAAAAACATAGACATAAGAAGTAAAACAAGAAGTAAAAAAAAATAAACCAATAAATACAGGAAGGTAGGTAGAAAATAGCTAAATACAATTTAAATATAACAAAATAAAAACTAAAATAAATAAAAACAACAAATTAAAAGAAAAGACACAGAAGAAACAAGTTGGCCGTTGCCTCCAACCTCGCCTGCCTGAGAAGGAGCACTCATTGTCAGACACACTTTTTCAGAAGCACCGCTGGTGCCGTGGAGCCCAGAAGCAGGACCTGAGGGCAGAGAGTGTAGGAAACCTGTTCTTCTGTGACATCACAAAGGAACAGTTTTGCAACGTCCTCTGAAACAGCGTTTTGACCCATCCCAAACTCTTTTCAGGGCTCACTTTCAATTATGCAAACCTCTTTGGCCTCGTTAGACAATAGAATCCAACATTCTTCAGATTAATTCTGAATTTGTTATTCTCTTGGTTTTTGTTATTTTCATATTCACATACATTGGATATAATTTACATTATTACAGTGATTGCATTATATCACCTGAAATAATGCTTAGTGTCATAGACACAAACAAGGTCCTGTTCCCATAGAAACCACCCGCTTCATTCTAACACATCTTTGTTGTAACGCAGGAGGAGGATTAGAGTTACAGTGACTCCACACGGGCATGACTGCTTTTGTTCACACTTTATGCACCAAAGGATACCTTCTTCATCTTTTTTAACCTTGGCATTCAATGATAACGATCCTAAAGAAGGAGACAGGGACACCAACATGACAGTTTTCAATATCACTTTGTATTTTCCGACACATCTTGCAAATACAAAATATGTCACCATGATGAGCATGAATGGAAAATTCATATCTAACAAGACACATTGACATAAAGTCATATTTTTGGACAAATGCAATAACTGCATATACAACCTCTCTGTCAACAGAACTAAATATTACATTTTTTTCAACAATGAACCTGCAATTGAATATACGTACATGAAGCGCTTCAGTGTAAATGAAATCTGTTAATGCTTGCGAGTTAATGCACATAATCCGACAGGCATTATTGTTTAGTTACACAATATTTACTTGTCAGATAGAATTTGTAAGAAGTGCAACACAACAACATTCCAAGATTTAGTGTTGTTTCACTCTAATAAAAGATGCCGCATAAAGTTAGCATTAAAAGATAAAGTGCTTTTGAACAAGGCATCCTTAAGTGGCTGAAAATTTTACTTAAAAATTAATAGACTAAAATTAAACAAAAAGGCCTGAGGAAGTTAATTTCCTACATAATTTCTTGACAACAACATTAAATTGATATTTTAAACTGCAACAACATGTTTTATTCTGCATTTTTTAAAGGATTCAATCCAAAATTGATGCATGCAAGCTCCAAATTATTATCCTTACTAATTCACATTCTTTATCCTTTTTCACCCTATTTGAAAACGGTAACCTGGCACAGTGATCCCCTATTTATCTTGGTTAATTGGTTCCAGGGCCGCACAGTGACTGAGTGTTTAGCGCATCTCTGTGTTGAGTTTGCATGTTCTCCCAGTGCGTGGGTTTCATTCCGGTTTCCTTCCACATTCTAAAAACATGCTAGGTTAATTGGTACATGCAAACATGTAAACTCCACACAGAGATGCCCGAGGGTGGAATCGATCTCAGGTCTCCTAACTTTTTGGCCTGCACTCTAACCACACGTTCACCGTGCAGCTTTAATATTAACAATTAATGTTAATTCTTTGACATTAGAATTTTCTACTACACATGAAAGAACATTGATTTTGTTACCTTTACACTCATATTACCCATCCATCCATTTTGTACAAGTCCTTCAGGAGAGAGGCGGGGTTCTGGTCCACAGCCAATCACACGACATATATAGACAAACAATGTTGACAATGAGTGATGGTGGAACCACCATATCGAACCATATCCTTTCTTCCTTGTTTTCATCCATAACAGTAGACCCACTGTACTACAATATCTTTGTGTTTTAGGCAAAATAAGATATCCAAACACATCAGTTTTGACTTTGGAAACAGTTATCAGTATTATTGCTTCTTTTCTGATATATTTTGTATCAGACCACTAACTGTTTGTGTTTGGTTAATATTGATGTGGTCCAGTTTACTTATTGAAACAATACGCTTTACATTTATCAACTGAGAAAACAATTATTTGCAGCCCTACTCGGCTTCTTCCTACTTATTTCAGACATTGTGAAACACGTGATATACTTCAATTTAACTTTGTGAGGCATATTCTACTTAACCAATATCATATTAGATATTTCTACTCCCATTGACACTTCAGAGTGCAGACCAACGTTATCAAACTTATCATGCCATGGAAGAGAAGAGAGAGCAATCCCCCAAGGAAGGTCTCTCTGCAGCATTGTTCAGAAAAGGCCACTTTTAAATCCGGAAAAATAAAAACACCTGCTTCTTGGAGGAACTGCTGGCTGCGTGCCACGTCTTGCAGAGACATGATGGTCCCAGGTGCCCAGCCCGGCAACCACTTTGCACTGCCTGAGGCTGAAATTAAGCGTTCATCCATACAGGAGGATCTCACTGCCCACAAAACCTTTTCGTATTGATTTGTACTCATTAATAGATAGACATACTGTTGTTACATTGTTAAATATTTTTCGTTCAATATTAGGGATGAGCCAGGGATGAAATTGTTTGTTATGAACAAGTATAAACAAGTATACAGATAATGCATTTTTTGCTGAGAAAATTTCGTCATTATCTGTATTCATGTTTAAACAAAATAAACATTATGTATTCACTCTTCATGCTTTATGATTGGCCAGTCACATACAGAGACCGCCTCTCCCTTGATAGTGATTCCACCATTGAATACCCTTGAAATTTTAGCGCAATCCACATATGAAGCAAAATCTATACAAATGATGGGGAAAACAAAATGTCTAAATGATTATTGAGAAAAAAAAGCTATTTTATGTTTCAGCTGAGGCAAAGTAATTCTCACTAAAACTGGGAATGGTTTGATTTTATTTGAACATGAATCAGGTTACAATGGAATGCATCACATAAATCAATTCACACTTCCACATGTCAAAAGGAGTAGGAAGAAGCAAAATTTATTAAATCCTACCTGAAAGCAAGAACAGAACAGTAACAAATTTGTCAGATGGTTGCTCAATCTTGACACAAAAGCCAGACATGGCTTGTTTCTGCACAATTATTCATAAGGAAAATACAAAGGCTGTCAGATAAACAACAAAAAAAAAAAAACAGAATCAGTGGGAATGAATGGATAGGCAGAAAAAAAAACAATAATGAGACTGACCCATGGGGAATTGAACAAGAATGACCGAGTGTGGGACACAGGATTGTGTGAATGTATATGATGAAACACCAAATACTAATTTGCATGTAAATAAGGTAATCGTTTATCAAATGGTTGAGCATTTTGAAAGATGTTTTCATCAGGTGCTTTTTACATCCATGAAAGGAATTTTTTTGAATCCTTTTCTAGGTTATTATATTAATCATAGCAAAAGATTAATTACTACGAATAAAAATAGTCCAATTTCTAAATTACCACCACTATGTTGGCTTTGGTTTCACTGAGGGATGCCCAAGATTTTTGAACGAGGGTCACAAACTGAAAAATCAAATGAGACAGACGTGCACATTGATTGTATCTATTTTAAATTATGTAACTGAAGAATGGACACAAACTGAGACAAAATGTTGGCAGACCAAAAACAAGCTAACCGGAGCGTACACTAACCAAGGTTCCACTGTGTCCAGGGCTGTGAATCACACAAATGGTCAACAAGCTTGATGCTTGTGAACAACATAAATGATGACCGAATTGGAAAAGTAATAACAATTGAAATCCAAGCTAAATAACCAAGACTAAGAACGACAATAAGGAAGATTGACTAACAAAACAGAGCTGTTGAAAGACCCCTTTATCTTATTTGAGACGGGGAAAATTAATAATTACACCATATGCTACCAGAATGGGATTACGGTTAGTCATATATCTGCAATACTAAAATAATTAAGGCAGCAACTAAACTGTATAAAAACCAAAGTCACACTGAGATGGTGACAGTGAGTGTTATATATAGCAGGAGCAGCCAAGAGTAGGAAATGTCAGACCTGATATTGTATAGTATTTTAGTCTTTGGCAGGATGGCAAGGTACCAAGATGTGAGTGATGTGCGGTCAGGGGAGGCAGGTGAGGCAGAGCCTGTCACCTGTCATCATGGAAAATAATAATACAAAAATAATAAGCATTTACGACCCCGCCTCTCGCCTGAAGATAGCTGGGATAGGCTCCAGCATACTTGCGACCCAAGTGAGCAGCATGGCTGCATAGACAAATGATGAATGGATGGAATAACCATTTCCTACTAAATAAATATTTTAAGATTAGAATGTTGAGTGTTTAGCACGCAAACCTCACAGCTAGGAGACCCAAGTTCAATCCCACCTTCGGCCATCTCTGTGTGGAGTTTGCATGTTGTCCCTGTGCAAGTGTGGGTTTTCTCCGGGTACTCCGGTTTCCTCCCACATTCCAAAAACATGCTAGGTTAATTGGTGACTCCAAATTGTCCATAGGTATGAGTGTGAATGGTTGTTTGTCTATATGTGCCCTGTGATTGGCTGGCGACCAGTTCAGGGTGTACCCCGCCTCTCGCCCAAAGACAGCTGGGATAGGCTCCAGCACCCCCGCAACCCTCGTGAGGATAAGCGGTAGAAAATGAATGAATGAATGTTTTAAATCTCTTTCTTGAAATCCTCTTAATGAGCAACCTGTATTAGCACGTTTTAGCACGTTGAGTCAGTGCCTCATCAGCCATGAACTGCAGTACACGTCACTGCAAGATGTTATCGTAAACTTAGCACCAGATGAATAACCCGCAGTGACAACGCCACCAGCGCTTACTATCTTAGTAGACCAGCTTTTACAGGACAAGAGATGTGATCCCAGAACAATCTGCTGAGCAACTCCTGCAGTGCTCCTACCTACTTTGGTTGTTTTCTTAGAATGTAAACTCACTTGTCAATTTATTTCTCAGCTGCTGTAAATCATACGTCCATGTCCTTTTTCATATTCACAGACTGTAGGTATTGTGGGAGAGACCTTTTGATTGGATTCTGCTGGTCATTTCTGCTGAGATTGCTGACCTACATGGTTTTTGGACAAGGCTAAGGAAATTTAAGTGGATTAAAACATCACACAAATGCAATACAGAACACACTGCAAATGATTCATGAAAACCAAATAATTTAATAAAATGACTTTTTTAAGATTCAATATCCAACACACCTTATATTATTAACCAAAGCACCATAGCAGATTAACAGACGGGGCTGATTAACCACCAAATGAATGACAAATGATCTCAATTTGTTGTACACTGGGATGTCTGGTGTCAGTTTTGGGATGCTGTGGGACTAAAGAGAGATTTTGTAAGCATATTTTTCATGGGATTTATTGGAAATAGGAATTATCTTGTTGTGGTCTGTAGTTTGGTTTGTGCCAGCCTGCACCTTTTGCAATCATTTCCTCTTAGTGTTGCTTGCCTTACAATTTTTATTGGCTTTTCTTTGAATATTCTGTTTTGGCGTTTCCATGTTTTCCCAAGCTGCTTCACTCTTAGTCTGAAACCCAGTTCCGCCCATTCTCCCTTATCTTAAATCAAGTGCTAAGGGGTAAGTGCTAAAGGGGGTACAATGTGGTCGAAGACCTGTGAGCATAAAACCTTTTCATTGTTGAGAATTGTCTGCTATTATCGACCACCGATAATTATCGGCCTGCTAATGGCATTGAAAAGCCAACATCGGTATTATTTTTTCCCACTATACAAGCAGATTGTCATTATATTGCATTGTCATACTAGGTCGCTTACAATCTGTGAGAAAACGGTAACACTTCATTTAGCACTGTGTGGAAGCTTAATAACAAAGCTTACCAGCTGCATTGAAATCTTGGGCGAGTTTAACACTCCACCTATCAGTCTTACTTATGGTGTCTTGAGGGCTGGAAAAAACATCCCACAGCTACATAATAGGTAGATAACAACAAACAAGGCACTAAAGCAGCTATTTAGAATAACACTCCAGCAAAGCATGCTGCAAAATAGGAAGGGAAACCAGATAGATAGCACAATATCGCCACCATATTGGATGTGGCAAGGCTGGGCTGTAAGTGAATACATGTAAATGTACTTAATTTCATTAAGCACCGTTCTTCAAAGAAATTGAAGTTAATGCCTCTCGTTTACACATACACACATACATTAAGACAACAACAATTTGAATATAACATGAGAACATGAACATTAAATAATAATCAGCAAATGAATTTTGATTGCATGATATCCCGAAAAATTAGTTAAATCTTCATTCATTCATTCATTTTTTACTGCTTATCCTCATGAGGGTTGCGGGGGGTGCTGGAGCCGATCCCAGCTGTCTTCCGGCGTGAGGCGGGGTACACCCTGGACTGGTCGCCAGCCAATCACAGGGCACATATAGACAAACAACCATTCACACTCACATTCATACCTATGGACAATTTGGAGTCACCAATTAACCTAGCATGTTTTTGGAATGTGGGAGGAAACCGGAGCCCCCGGAGAAAACCCACGCATGCACGGGGAGAACATGCAAACTCCATAGCCGAGGGCGGGAATCACCAAAAATTAAATACTGTAAATAATGGCACAAGAAACACAAATGCATTTTTATATAAAATAATACATTAATTATTGACTCAGAGAACAACTATATTGTTAGTTTAGAACAATTTTATTATATATAAAAAAATATGTGATGTTACACATAGTGGTATTGGGTGATATTGAAATATCAGAGTTGGAGAATATCGGTAAAAAAAGCAAACATCGGACATCCCTAATTATGATAATATAAGGAGATGCCTGAAAGACATTAGGAAATTAAGACTATAATCAGTAGGAGAAAAATAACAATCCCAACCCTTTTCTAACAATCAAAATAACTCCAATGAAACCTAGATTGTTGTCAAGGGCTTCGAATTGCAAAGAAAAAAAACTACAGCTGCTGCCAATTAGGCTCATCAGCGCACACTAAATTATGAAGGATTTTGGCTGCCTGCTCTGTCATCAGTAGCTGTTATTGTTTTGCCATTACAGTAGAGCCTCACTTTTCATCTTTAATCCATGCCAAAAGGTCCGACAAGTCCTGAAATGTATGTAAACTGAAGTTTTCTCACAGGAAATAACGTAAATCCAGTTGATCTGTTCGAGACACCCAAAATATTAACAAAAAAACACAGTTATATGTAAAAACATTCTGAATTACTCGTAAAATGGACACATTTCAACATCACTTTTACCTTTACTGAAGGCTCTTGTTGACAAGCAGCCGTGAGAAGGAGTGAAGGAGGAGGGCATCCACGCTTGACCTAACTTGAATCACACCAACAACAACTTCTCAACATTGTTATATCCAAGATCACGCAGACGATTGTGTTCTCACCCGACTTTATTTACATCAACAAATGGAATGGCATGCATTTATGACAAATCACATATATTTATGGCTAATAAAACACTATTTTATGGCACTACGCATCACACTCGCGTGATGCTGCCATATGATGGGCTATAAATGCAGAAACTTCAATGTAATCCTTTTATTTTTACTCCCATTAGACTTTCTTCATTTCTAAGTAGGCACTGTTAGAGGATGGATGGATGGATGGATGGACACAATGCAACCTGTTGTTGCTGTTTATTTTGGAGTAACTACTGGATTATATGCATTCCTTGTGAGCTGTGGCTGTGTAAATGACTGACCACTAATCTCATTTTACCACTAATTCCCTGACTCATAATACTGCTACAGTGACCTGGTCTGAGCTTCTGTGCAGCAGCAAAGAAAACAGTAATAGGCATTTCAAAAGGGCCAAAGTTCCATTTAGTCCACTTGAGATTCCACTTGTGGTTCTGCGCTGAGAGCACTATCGGCTGTAAAACACCTCCAGCATACCGTAGTATATTTTTAGCACAAAATTTAGGCAGTTGTACCATCCAAACATACTAGATATTTTATTGTGATATGATAGATATGCAATCCCTTGGACTGTTTGGCTTTTACTTACGTTGGACTAACAAAATTAAAATCAAGCACCCCTCAACCATTTCGAATAACAAGAAAAAAAATGTGGTTTGGTTTGTCATATGTGTCTTGTGATTGGAGAGAGAGGGAGCAGGCGTTCATCATTGCTGCTATCACGAATTTAGACAACCCATTACCACAGTCTCAATCATATGTCCTTTTAATCCCCGGCCATATCCTAGAAGTCCTTACAGACCTAGCCATCACTACTGTACATGTGATTTGTACAGTTCGTGACTTGTCGATCACGATCGACCAGTTGATCATTGGGACATTGCCGATCGATACAAACTAATTTTAGGGAAAATAAATGCATTATCTTCATATCAATGCCCTGACCTCCCACAGTGTGACCAACAGACACACACTTTGACCCCTGAACACACCCATACACCTTGCCGCTTCCCAGGCGCGCTCTCATCCCTGAAACAGGCCACACCGGCCTCGCAAACTTGCAAGGCCATGAAAAACCTAAAAAAAAATCCTCTTGGTGCAGCTACGCTGATCGCTGAGGCTGACTGTTGTAATGCATTGCAGCTCCAGGCATCACTTGCCTCGGTTAAGGTTCATGACTCCATCATAAGAAAGACACTGGACAAAAACAGCCTGCATGGCAGAGTTCCAAGACAAAACATTATTAAAAATCCATGTGTATTTCATGATCAGTTGTGTTGTCATTGATTAATATTTAATTTTTTTTTTTTTTTTTTTTGGGGGCGGGGGTCTTGCCAAGGCTCATGACTTCCAAAAGGTTGCCGACCACTGAAAAAAGATTCAAAAGCGCTGATGGAACCTGGAAAAGCCAGCCCAGTATGGTAATCCCAAGCCAAATAGCGATATCAAAGATCCCCTATCTTCCCCTGAGGGGGTCGGCGGTACAGTATGAGCATTTTGGACAGCTTGCACTTGGCAGAAGGTTTGCTCTCTTTTTAGGACAGTTGCTTTTTTGCAATTTTGTAAAATTAATTAATTACTGTGAATCTGAAATTGACAATTGGTGAGGTTTTAACAATTGTGTTAATTTGTTTTGGAACTCTAGGTAGCTGTGGTTAAATTCAATTGGCAGACTATCAACTACAATTTTCAAAAGCTGTAGTGTGCTAGTTCAAAGCAACAAAAGAACAGATTTTAGAACACTCAAAAATAATTGGTATGATTTCATGTTTAAAATTTTGCAATTTCAACCAGTCATACATTTTGCTGCCATGGCAACAGCACAGCTACCATAGTTTTCTTTACATATTTCTGAAAATAGATGTCATTTCTGTCAGAAAGTGACAAAATAATGGAATGGTTTCAGCAATGTTATATCTTTTAAGCACCCATGCATGTCCGCAGCTCAAGGGGTCCATACATGCCACTGACTCCAGCGCCAGCATCAGCAAGGGAGTTTTGTGTTGACATGCAACAAGCAAAAGACAACTGCTGAATAAGATAAACGATACACAAAATTGTGAATTCAAAGACAGAAGTACTCCATAAATCACACACATGGACCAACGGAATGAAGTGAAAATTGCAGATTTCACCCTGGAATGAAATCACAAGCCTCTTTGACCTGGGTATATATTATTGTACGGACATACACAATTTATTGCCTGCTGCACAGGCAAATCATTTTGCATTTTGCATTGTTCATTCTGAGGTTCTGTGGTGGGGAAGTCACATAGTACATCAATCTGCATCTGCACTGACAGTGATTTCCCCTGACATTCTTCTATACACTGTGGAAAGGAAACCATTTGATTAGCAAGGTCCTGGCTGTGACGTGCACTTGAACCTCATTTCAAAGAGGCAAGAGAGGAAAGAAAAGGAAGTGCGCTTGTGTGTGTGTTTTTGAAAATCAATGTTCAGTTAATCCAGCGTGTTTTTTGCTCCATATTTTAATGAATAAAATTAATGAATGAATAAAACAAAATGTTATTATTGTGTTAGCCAGTGTGGCAAATTACCATAATAAATGTAATTATTCATACATTCATTCATTTTCTGCCACTTATCCTCACAAGGGTCGCAAGGGGTGCTGGAGCCTATCCCAGCTGTCTTCGAGCGAGAGGTGGAGTACACCCTGGACTGGTCACCAGCCAATCACAGGGCACATATAGACAAACAACCATTCACACTCACATTCATACCTATGGACAATTTGGAGTCACCAATTAACCTAGCCTGTTTTTGGAATGTGGGAGTAAACCAGAGTACCCGGAGAAAACCCACGCATGCACGGGGAGAACATACAAACTCCACACAGAGATGGCCGAGGGTGGAATTGAACCCTGGTCTCCTAGCTGTGAGGTCTGCGCGCTAGCCACTCGACCCATAAATGCAGCCCATAAATGTAATTAGTTACCGGGTAAAGTAATTATTGCGTTCCTTTTTTTTTTTTTTTTTAACCTTCAAATACTTTATGATTCATGTGCCGGTTGCATAGGGTAGTGTAATTCCCTTGACGGCGGCTGGTGGTGTGCTCAATGTGTCATTTGCAGGTTTACTCTGCAGTGAAGACATTGCAGTGGCATTTGCAGAGCAGAGTTGGTGCTTTGCTCTTCTTTCATATTCAGCCGCTCAACACGAACTAAGAGCGCTGCTCGGAGGTGCGCAGGCACATCCACAAGGGGGGCAGTGCACTGACACTGATGTTTTACCATGAAATTGTACTCAACCCTCAGCCATTCATCATGACTTACAGTATGTGTCCGTTTGTAACATGCATATTTTTGGAATGTGGGAGGAAACCGGAATACTCATGCACGCACGGGGAGGACATTCAAATTCCACACAGAGATGCCCGAGCGGAGAATCAAACCCAGGTCTCCTAGCTGTGTGGCTAACCATTCCTTGACTCTGCGGCCTCATTAGAGCTCGGTGAAACTATGTAAAACACAGTGTGGACAGCCATACAAAATTGACACATCATAGGTCTCCTTCAAATACTTTGTTTTGTCTAGCTATCTTAGCATACAGTATATTGACCAACAATTCATTGGTTGTACAAAACGTAACCAAATGGCCCCTGAATCTTTAAATATTTTTGTATCTAGCCAGGGTGTGAAAATGTTTGGACCCCCAAGTTAATTAAAACAATCAAATTACAACCCAACACCTGCTGTAATCCCACTATTAATATAATTCACGTGTTTGCTGTGTATGGATTACTTTGCACATGGTGGGATTTTGTAAGATAACAAATGTGTTAATTTAATTTAAGTGTTATTTAGAGAGTGCACATTAAAATTAGCTAGAAGGAGCTGAGAATCGTTTGTATTAACACGACTGCATGCTGAAGCTGTCATTTATGTTGACGTGATGAATAATTGTTTTGTTTTGCTGTCAGGCTTCCGCTGCAATTGTGAAGTGTAATGAAATTTTAAACACTGTGGTAAATATAAATCTTGCACATTGACAGTTGTAAAGAAAATACTCGTGTTCAGCAGTTGCCTTTGGGAAAGTTAGGCAAAGTTAAAATTCAACAGCTCGAGAAAAAGATGCCAGTTGGGACCACTTCATTTGAATTATTTTCATGACACAGTATCTCATTCATTAACTAGGGAAAGAAATAATCTGAGAAATGAAGTGTGAATGCAGGGAGAGGCTGCAGTAGAGCAAAAATTTAGTACCTAATTAAAAAAAAAAAGACAACAAGCTACACATTTATAATCAGTTGATGTGTGATGGTGCAGCTGAACATCAAAAAAGCAGGACAGTATCCAACCAACCATGCATCCTTTTTTATCTGCCAGGCCACACCAATCTCAACTTGCCTGCTTCCTTTTTCTCAGTTATGAACACGACAGCAAGAAAATGCTTAAACTCTTCCACCTGAGGCGGCATTTCACTCCCAACCAGTAAAGTGCAAGCTCAGGATGAGCGAGTACACCTCTATCTGTATCTATTCACGCATCAACCAAGACCAGACGTCTTGTTGAATGAGCTTCCGATGAGACATGAAACCTGGCCCATCAAGGTGCACTGTAGTCGTACACACTCCGAGTACCCCGGTGTTCCACACCAGAAATCGGTACAACCAGGATATACATGTGAACAGGTCAACATTACTGAGGATACTATGACTACTGGTCACTGCATGAACCTCCTGACATCTCTTCATGTGTTCTGCATGATGAGGGCACTGCTCTGAAGATGTTGCGAGACCAGAACACGACCACATAGCTGCATCACTGTATACGACGCAGTGCTCAAAGCATCACGCTTATACACCAGAAATGACCGTTTTAGTGATTCATGTCTTTCAGAATTCACAATAAATTTGGTCGTGAAAGTGTGTTTTGACTAAATCTTGGCTCAAACTACTGGCTCGAAGTGATAACTCCAAACCCTTCAGCATTGCATGACGTACACCTGCAAAAAACCCTAACCAGTGATGCAGATCGGTGGGGCAGACAACTGGATGTCACTGTGAAAGGTCGGAAATAGTCGAAAATGACCAAGCTTAACTTCAGCAGAAGGGAGTAATACATACTTGGCAAAGTCTGTCAACATAATAAAATCATCTTGGAACAAGCAATTGGAGTGAGACAAACATTTCAAGACATTGGGTACAAGGAGGCAGGGGGTTCATTTAACTTGAGGGCCAAAGGGCAATATGACATTATAAGGGTTGTGGACGAAGAGGGAATTGCAGGGATTAAACCTTGACTGTATGGGACAGTCCAACCTCACTGTGAGGATTTATTTTGCGACTATGAGTCTAGAGGGGGCCCAGTGGAGCAGAGCGTTGTGTGCAGGCCTTTTGGCAGATCTCCCAAAGCTCCTGCATGCTTGATATCGGGCCACGCTATCTGTCGTGACAACTGCTTATTAAAATCCAGTGCATTTGTCCTTATTCTCCCTCTTCTCATTTCTCTGCCTCTTCCCTCTGCTCCCTCTCTCTCACCCACCTCAACTGGAGGAGGGTTTTACGGGTACTGGAAGAGGACATTCACCAAATTGCTCCAAACAAGGTTCATCAGTAGGCTATTTCTCATCATGTTACCTCAAGTCAGCAGTCTTCCTGTTTAATTATTACAGTTTTAGAGAAAACATCTCAAGGAATCCAATGCCTGTTGTTGGGTTATTTTGCATGATTGTAGATTCAGAAGCGTAGTACATCTATTAAAAAAAACTAACAACCAAGATTAAAAGAGAAGATAGGCACTCTACTGCATAAAGCATGAATGGATGTCATTACGAGGAATTGTAATAAATTATGAAAGAGGCACATGTCTTTGTAAAATCTGGTTTGAATACCCAGTGCTCTCCAAATTCCATCCGTTTGTGCACCTGTTGTATCATTTTGAAGATATGTCTGAATTAGTATTTAAAGAAAATGCTCATTATATTTTCACTCTGCGCTCTGTGATTGGCCAGTCACACACAGAGAACGCCTCTCCCTAGAACGACTCTGCAAGCGGCAACCACAGAGGAGCCCAGCGGTGCCCAACAGTGCACATGACAGCACGCACGATCGTACATCAGTCATGGACTGTGTTTTTTTTTTTTTTTTCGTCTGCTTGCTTCGGCTGGTTTGTCTGACTGAATGACTGAATGTGGTAGTTTCAGTCAACAAAACTGACATTTTATTTCCCTGTTTGCATGAATCACCAACTTCACACTGTTCATTAAAAATAATTAAAGAATAAAGTCTCGCATACACAATACACATATAGTAGCTGAATAATGAACAATATGAGTATGCATACTGATACAAATAACTTAGATGGGTGAACAGATACAGATAGTGGTGTACTCATAAACTAGCTCGCTCGTAATGGGAGGGGGCATAAATGTAATTTTTGCAAATTTACAGTAATTACAAACAATACATAACATGCTTAAGGAAACTTGATAAATCATATCAGGGACCCTTTAAAGCCTTCAGCTGTAATGTTCCTGTCGTGAAGGTCACATCAACTGAACAAATACTCACAGCGACCACGCAAGTGGTTGTAGACTGAAGCAGCTTTCACTATAAAGCAAGTATATGTGTGTAAGTGTGTGCTGAGTTGGGTGTGGAGTGACTCCAATGATTAATGTCCTGAGTCGCTATTCTGTGAGTGGGAGATAATACAGAAGGCTGTGGCCTTTGTGTTCTCCGCTTGTGTTAATACCTGCACCTATCAAGAGATTTTAATAGGCCTGGAATCGCATTTACGAGGGTCTCTTCATGGACTAGCTACACTGAGAGTCACTGAACAGAATGGAGACTAAAGGAGTCATGTATTTGCGTACAACAAATACAAACATGCAATGTCATGTATTGGTCTGCAGCGAGTGATTGGGTTAGTTAAAATGGTATCTGACAGCTCTGTGATGGTCACGTGGTGACCTTCACAATTCCACATGTCCGAAAAAGAGTAGGAAATAGCACTGCTTGTTTAATCCTACCCCCATACGTCATTCTTCCATTCAGTCAAAGCAGTTATAATAATAATAATTATTATTTTTTAAACAAAGTAACAAAAAAATATATTTTTTTCCCCACAGGTCTTCCTGTCATGTTGTCTTTTGTTTTGTACTGTGTTTACACTCTTCCTTCAATTGGTCCTCCTTTTAGCTTGATGTAGATTTTGCCTGCTTTTTCCCTGATGTCAGCGTTGCTGCAAAGAAGACTGTATGTAATGGATGTAAGACTCAAGACTGACAAAGCAAAAAAAGTTGCAACCTGTGCCACAAAACGTTGCAACCGACATAAATGACAAACAGCTTGCAAGCTGAGAAAAGGTGGGAGTGAGTGACAGCTTCTGTCAGTTATGATCATACTTGGTTGCAGCAACAAGCAAAAAGATGGCGAGAGATCCTTCTACCAAAATGTCAAGGGACAAATTTTCTTGCTTAGTTATAAGTATATTTAAATATACAGTGCTCATCTGATTTGCATAAACTGCAGCAAAGTGAGATAGAATGGTGTTGTTTTGTTGTGTAGGGTGGAAGTAATGTGGTGCAAACCAAAACATGTTCTGCTCTCTTGGAATTGTAAAACTTTTGGAACTTGGTTTCACTTTGCAAGATCTCAAGTACATGTGAGGATTTTTTTTTATAAACATACAGCAAAAACAAAAATAACTGTGACACAGACAGTTATGAAAGATGCTACCTATTAAAACTTTTCTTCACAAGATTATTTTTGTAACAAGGCAAGTTCATCAGCATGGAGCTACTGGCAGTTGCGGGAATGAAGAATGTTGTAAAGTGGGACCCGAGGGCAACACAAAGGGGAAAATAACAACTGTCTTCATTTCTGTTATCGTGTATGTTGTACTTGAACAGTTTCTTTCTCTGCATTCTGTGACGGATGTTTAACCTGCTTACTTCACTCGTTAACATTGTAGATGCTTTTTTGGGTTCTCCTGATCAAAATTAGAAAACCAAACCATTGCAAAAATTCAAAATTTGCACTGTTGGATCTTAAAGATCGGTAGATAGGTAGAGCTTCAAAATGAAAAAAGCAGAAATGGGAGTGAGACAAAAAAATGTTTCAATAAGAAATGTATTGTTAAAGTGAACTAGGCTGTTCATCAGCTGATCACAGCCTTTAAAAAACAAAATTTTGGCAAAAATATAGATTCAATGCCATTTTCTGTCAGGTATTCACACTGTCATGATCTGTTGATGGCAAAGGCACAACAAATTTTTCTCTCTTTGAACATGGTCTGATGGTTGAGCTGCATAAGCAAGGCCTCTTGCAGCGTGCAATTGCTGCTGAAGTTGGATAAAGCAAGACACAAGTCATTTTAAACTTCTTAAAAGACCATTAGGGTTATGGAACAATAATGTGAAGTGCTAAAAATATTACCAGCTCTGAGCCATTGGATCCAATGGCTGTCCATCAAGACACAGGACGATCCTCGAGCCAAATGAAGATTGTTACTTTACAGAGTGCAGTCCAATAAGCATTAGTTGGCATCTAAGAAAGAAGGCTTTTTAAGAACAAAAAACAACTTCATTGGCTATGACTCTTTCAATGCCACAAAATTACCTGTTTGGAATTGATATTAGTGCACCAAACATGGATGGTGAAAGAATATTTTATTCTCTGATGAGAGTATAACGTAACCTTGACTATGCTGATTGATTTCAACATTACTGACATGACAAGTAGATCCGACCTGATATGTTTTCTACATTGCACAGTGGAAGGGGCACCAATGTGATTTTCTCTTATATGGAACAATAGAGCTGCAGGTTGTGCAGGTGCGTCAAACCGCTATGTGGAAATGTTGCAGGGGGAATCCCTCATAACTAAATGTCACACTTTTGGACCATCCTGTGTGGTGTCCTGATCTAAAGCCAACTGGCAACATTTGGGGATGGATGGCAAATGAAGTTTACAAAACTTGACATCAATTCCAGATGGACTTTTTTAGTTTGTTCACAGAATGCATACAGAACTAGAGAAGTACTCAGAGAGTGCAGACCTCCACCAAGTGCCATGGTTCCCCTTCATATTGTGATTGTCATCAAAATGATAACAGTTTTTGGACCAGTCTTTGATATTTTGTAGAACCTCTTGGAAACTTGTTCAAGTGAGCAACAGCTCCAATAGTTTATTCTTTGAAGTTAAGTTTGTAACAGACTTAGAGTGAAACAGCTTCCCTGTGGCTCTTGTGTGCTCTACCCCCCCACACACCTTTATTTATCCATTGCATTCCTCATTGGAATAGATTTTAAATTTCCTATGAAAAAACTTCTGCTCCGTTTATTTTTTGTTGTCGGACCTTTCAGATTTGGAGCTTAATCTTTTTGGTTTTGCTGGACAGTTGAAATACATTCAATAGTAAAAAAGCAACATTTTTTGAGACCCAAGCAAGAGGTGAACCAATAAAGGAAGGCAATGATAAAAAAGGGATAGAAAACCTAGAGAAAATCTTGTTTGGAGGATGCTAATAGAATCTTACGTTGTGAATGATTGGAGGAGACAGTAACCAAATGAGAATTCTTCATTGATCCTGACACAAAGGCCTTTTGGGACAAAGACAGACGGAGGAATAAAACTTGCAAAAAAAAAGGAGGGAATTTAAAAAGTCATTGGAAACAGGCTGGTGAAAGGCGAAGCTTATAAGCCCTTGTCACAAACTCCCAGTGGACGTAACCTCATTTTCATATTCGACTAATTTAATCAAGGTGACTTCTCCTTCATGACTCTCCGAGGATAAAGGCGAAAAATTTGCAGTTCCCTCGCACCCACAAGCCAACATATGCTAAGACTTATGTGCACACATTGACTCTCATGTAAACTCTCCTTGCCCGTGCTCTCCTGAGGATCCTTGTTGTTTTATGACTGTCCTAAAAAAAATCTGCTGGTGCTTTTCTGCAAAATTTCCTACTTTGTGGAGGGACGGGACATTTTGTATGTGTTTAACATGAGAGTGACCAATTTTCGTATATTTAAACAACAATACTGCTGGCAACACGGAGAATAAAATACTTAGGATGGGAATAACAAGGCAGAGTTTAAAGATACTTCACTTATTATTGGATTGCTTGTGTATTTTTACAATCTCTATATTGATTTGATATAAATACACCATCGTTCACTGCAATGATCGTGTGTTCCTGTCCACATCTTAAAATCACGCAAATTAGAGGTGAGAGCAGAAATATATCAGAAAATAAATCAAAGTCTGGCACTTGATTCAACCCCATACTGGGATTTGTAGGTGACAGTTTGTTGTGTAAACAGCTGTTCCTTCCTACATCAGAAGAGATAGTAGCACGATCATGAAAACGGGAGGGAAGTAACGCAAGGCTAGTTCCATTAAATGTAAGAATATCCTTGCAATTGTGGAAATGTATGCAAATCTATGGGGGGTTTACAGGATGAGTCAGCAACCAATAAGCATTGGATTGCTGAACTAATAGACAAAGTGAGCTGGGATTAGACCTCCATGAGACAAGTTTTATCCTACTGAAGATGTGTTGTTGCAATATTAATCCTTTTTAACCTAACCACCAACATGGAAGACAATTTTTTACTTAGAGCCAACAAACCTTGACCTTTGTATCAAGTTCCTGCATTCCAGGTCAAAATGAGCTCTTTCCACCACGGTACTCTAACCTACAGTGTTAAAAGGCCGCAGTCACACCGAACCTCAAAAAGCCTGGTCTAGATCAAAAGAACTGTTGACTAAACTTGAGCTGAATCACACCTTTCAATATGCCTGCTGACGCCCTCATTACTGCCGACTCAGGACACATCAGTATCCTCATTCTTTGCATATCAGCTGATTTTGACAGTCTCCCATCCCATCCTCCTAAACCGATGATTTGAACACCACCAGCTCACATATACAGCTTGTTTTTAGTTCCAGTCAATACTTTAACAACTTTCAAAATAGAAAACTATGTATTTATCACCATCCTCAATCCTCCTCAGGTGTGTCACAAGACCCCCCCCCCCTGTTCAGAACTGGCATGTCCCCTCTGGATAGACGTCCCAGAGGTCTGGGCTGTGGGCTTTTGACAGAAAAGGTAACAATGTTCTTTTAAAAAAACAGCCACTTTGAGATCCATTTTCTGGCCCCAAAATGCAGTTGTCATGTATGGACCCTGACTCTCACCGTCTGACTTTTTGAGATATTCAAGTAACCCATCACAAGACCCCTGGTTTTCAGCCACATTCCTCACATGCCAGCCACTCATTTCATCACTGTACGGTGCCCATTGCTACATGTATACATGTAAATATTGAACAAAGTTTGGGTTTGAAATCACAAGCATGCAATTTAATGCATTGGCGCTTTGTATGCTCTCCAAGGACCAAGAGTGCATTACTTCAAATGGGTCGCTCCCCAATGCACTGTTGCAGTTTCACCTCAAGAGACCTTATTAGTTGATCGGTCAGTACACACACTGCAACGCAAACCCAGAACACTCCTGTGTGTATGCCAAAACTTGTCTTGATTAATTAACAACAGGAGTCAAGTCCAGCTGCCACGGGGCAGAGGAGCAGCCAAGACAATGAAAGAGATCATTAGGTTGTGTCTACTGATGTTTTCTGTGATACCACCCCTGCTATTTGCATGGTACCTCCCTCAAAAGGATGCTTCATGTTTTTTTTTCTGAAATGAAATACACTGTATTTCTCTATGAAGTTATCATATTCATCAGTTTACACTGCTGTTCTACCTCTGTAAAGTACAATCAAATTTCAATACCTGAGCTGGGGGGTGGAGACCGGGGGCTTTGCAGACCTGCCAACATGTACAAATATATAGTACTCAACATACAATGTGCTTGTATGCTCTCCATTTTCCTGGTTTCAGTTTCAAGTTCAGTCTGTACAGTACAGATACTACATTAATAGATATTAGATATTCTGTAGTATTTAAAATCAGGGGGTGGCACAAAATTGTCTGTCCCCATGACAGAAAATAATTGAGAAGCACTGCGTGGTCAATCTTTCCGGCTCATGTGACTGCACTGAAACATGCCCAGGCATGGCACATTTCTGTCTTTTGATATGATTTGGAAGAGATGGTAGAGCAGAGAGTCATGTATGGGTATCGGACGATTTCACTTAGGTATTATCGGGATGAAAATCCTGATCTGAACATCCCTACTATATACGTAATACACAGTAGAAATGCACATATATAGCTGCAAATGGTGATTCATTTGATTGCAATTTTTTAATCATTCAACAGCCCTAATTGCAACATGAAACTAAGAAACTAGCGTATTTTAACACACTTTCCATCAATGATATGTGTTTCACATTTGATTTCCCTTGAGAGCTGTGTAATACGTAAGAAAATTACATGGCCGTTTTATATATATGATCCACGAAGACATTGCCAGGCAAATAAAAGCCATTGTGCTGATGTTGTTTATATGCACTCTGTATGCATGCATGGAGTCCAACCTGAGCCATTATATTCCTCTCTGGAGGACGCTTCTCAGTAATAGAGATTGCCTGATGCTAATGTATGTTCGAATTCAATTGGAAGTTCTGAAAAATAGCATGACAAAATGAACAGTTTTCATCTGTGAAAAGTGTGGCATAGCATTGAGATTCTGGGAAGCATCCCGCCAGGACCTATTCTGCTGCCTCAGTTATATTATGTACCATTAAAATGTCTAAAACTGACAAGGGCCATATATTCCCGTGAGTTGTGTACTTACATTAGAGTGCATTACCAAAAAATTCCCCTTCTACATTTTAACACAAAGAATGATGTCGTTTTGTTCGTGGCATGGCCAGTGATGTAATATCCCAATCTTTTAACCTGTTCTCAGGTGCTCATTTTAGGATAAGGTACCAAAAGCCCATTAGGTTATAATTTGTAGAACATATATGTGATACATCCTATAATTTACACTAACCTCAAGCTTTAATATGATAACTATTTTTTCTCAAAACTTTGTGTGGGGGGTAAAGCCAAGCAGAACAAAGAAGTTGTTTTTCCTTTGGACATTAAATTGGCCGTTAGTAAAGCACGCTGCTGCATGTGACGTATGCCTGAGGGGCTGCCGTGTGGGTGTCTTTTTGAATTAGTGTTGTCAAAGAGCCAACAGAAAAGCAAAACATATGCACAAAGTTAATTCTTTGACGCTTGCTGAAGTCTCATAAAGTTTGGGGCATCATGCACAAATGCATTTAATGTCAGGTCCTGTGTTGATATCATTTCTGTGCCAGTTTTTGAACATTCTTCCTTTGGAATCTGTGTCCTTTGGAATTCACCTAACATGCATGTTTTTGGAATGTGGGAGGAAACCGGAGTACCTGGAGAAAACCCACACACGCACGAAAAAAACATGCAAACTCCACACAGAGAGTCCAAGCGGAAGATCAAACCCAGGTCGTCCCGATATCATGACTGTGTGGCCAACATTCTAACCGTGCAGGCACAATACAAATCAAATTATGATAAACACAGACAACTAAACACTAAAACTAACTCACTTTGTTATTCTACTGTGAGAATGTTCTTCCAATCTTTTAATGTACCGCTGTAATTTCAATTTCAAACTATTGTTGATGTTCAATCTATTGAAGTACTTTTAGTGGTTTGACCCCTTGAACAGCATACGTTCTTAATCTTTCTTATTTTAACTTTCTTATTTTGGCATCTGTTCAAGGTCACCAGAATGGTGTAAACAATGAGGGAATTTGGCTCTAGAGCATATTTCAACAGTCCATCCATCTGTCTTATCATCTCTGCAATCTGTACTTCCACTCTGACATATGCGTGTTACAAAAAAGACAAACAACAAACATGATAATAGTAAGAAAGCCTATGTTTCAAACTGTAAAATACACCATCACTTCTATACCTGTCCATAACTGGTACTAATTTTAATGTAAATTGATTTTATAAGCAAAAATAAGTGTCTGAAACATTTGTTCAGTATAAAATGATTAACTGTATAACATTATATTTTCAATAAGATTGCATCCCTGGGCATTATCTTAATGAATTTTAATGTAACATAAAAACATTTTTTCATAACGTCCTTATTAGTAATGTACAAACAATCAAGTAAAATAATGAGCCTCAGGGATACCTCAAGGCAGGGCAGAATAATATGATATTTCAGCAGCTAATCACATTGTTGTTCCTGCTCAGGGAACATGTTCGCTCCTTTCATAATGATTTGTTGTGCTGTATTGTTATGACCATTAACTACATACATTGAGCCTATAATTAGCTACCTATGGTGTTTTTGCAGTTTATTATTGTTTTATAGTATTGTGGCTCTGGCTAACCTTCAGAATTACTTATTAGCTGAAATGACATTGTTGCAAGGCAACACTGTTATGTGTAGCGTCATAGCAGTTAATGCATATACTAAAATAAACAATCTAGGTATTGAGAAACATGTCTTCGGTGATTATTCTTGACACTTTATGGCAATTTTTCACCACAGTAGCGCTTCTCAAATAGTGGGGTGAGTACGGTGAGGTTTAAAAGTAGGGGAACTTTCAGTATTGGTGCAGATCTGTCAACATGTATGTAGGTTTTGAACTTTGCACACACTACACTTGTATGCTTTGTTTTTCAGTTTTTGAAACCTGAATGCACCTCTGAAAATAATCCAACATCGTGGACCATGGAGGCTGTGACTGGTTGGCTTGTGGAATATTATTATATACGACTCATTCAAAGGGTATACGGTCTGCCGAACGCCTTCTAATTCTATATAGATTTGACTGACAGTTGTTGCACATCAATTGGTTCCAGCTGGAATTAACACTTAACTTCTTTCATTATTTAACATTGTTCGCTACCGACAAAGAAAGCACGCAAGCGACAAAAGTTGAGCTATAAGAGCTATAAAAAAGGGGTGTCTGAAGTTTCTTCAAAGTTGGCGAGTTTATTCATGCTTTAAAGGGGACCTATATATGTTTTTTTTCCACTTCTGACCTATAAATGTAGTTACAATGTTCTATTATGGTATTACATGATGCCAAACCGTCAGATAACGAGGTTTGCGTATTTGGAAGTGAGCCCTGAAACAAGTTTGGGATGGCTCAAAACGCTGGCTTCTAGAATGGAGAAGCATCTATCATGGGTAGCCAAGTGGGTGCTATGCAGGGTTTCAGCTCTGAGCAAAGTTTGGGGAAGGTCTATTTCAGTTTGTGAAGTGAGACCATTTTTGCTTGCTTGCAGTCCTAATTCTTTTGTCTTGATGTTTTGTATTCTAAACCCATCCGCCTCAGGAAAAGGAATAGAGTACCTTGGCCTGTATGTATGAACTACCTGCTGAGTAACCACCGAGGCTTCACAGCCTCCTGAGGTCAGCTCCAGTGGAGAGGTAATACATTTGAGATTCTGCAACCTTTGTGTTATGTGAAGCATCCTTAGCGTATTCCCAAGGGTGGTGGATAGAGGTCTTTAGGGGTATTCTCCATGCAACGCTTAGCTTGTCTGATCTCAGCAGGTAGATCTTGTATAAACATGTGTCTGACTGCAGGGGAGAAGGAGATGGGAATAGAGCAGATGCAAACCTTCGTTATGCTGAGGGTGGAGTTTCAAGATGAAAAAAAAAAAAACACAAGACAACAAGCAGCGAGTGACAATCCCTGGATCTCAGCGACCACCCATCTCGCAGTCTTTCTATGCACACCATCCTCCGGGTAGTGACGGGGAACTGGGACAGTCTGCTAAAAGGCAACATAATCAATCAAAGCTGGCAACCTGACATTCAACACAACACAACATTTCTGCAGGGAAATCACAGCCTTATTGTGTACTGCAAATACACAAATACACGTCTGGTTCATGAAGCCTCAGTGTGTGTTTCAGTGTCACAACTGGGGGAATCTGTGAGAGCATTCTTTTTGCCACTTTGCAGTCTGTGTATTTTATTTATAAGGGATTCTTGTAGAGATTGTATTTTGCAATGTGTGGTCATTTCTGGGTGGTATGGCACTGGCATTGACTAAAGGTACCTTACTCGAAGTTGACTTTGTGTTGTTTTATCCATTTATGTATCTTTTTAAAATGTATTTTGGCTTTTCCCTTTCTTTGACAACCAGGAAGAAAGGGAGAAACACGGACAAATTACTTAAACTATGTTGTAGTTTTATGTAGGCTATAGTGGAAATTCTCACAAGTTTGTCCATGTTGACTTTTTTTGTATTTTGGACTTTTGCTCACTTGCAAAACTTGTCGTAGGTCTACAAAAAACGTTTAGAAAAAAATGTCACTGTTTTCGGCCTATCTCAGTTGTCTTCGGGCAAGAGGTGGGGTGCACCCTGGACTGGTGCCAGCCAATCAAAACAACCATTCATACCTATGGACAATGTGGGAGGAAACCGGAGTAGCCGGAAAAGCAAGGAATCGAACCTAGGTCTTCCCGATCTCCTGAATGTGTGGCCTACATGGTAACCACTCAACCACCAATGTTCAACATTTTCCTGTAATGCATTCCGTCTAAGCAAAGAATTTCACGGGGCTGTCGGGCTTTGCACAAGGAAACATGCTGGAAGGGCAGTAGTGAAGTGATTTATTTTATTAATCTACATTGATTACATGTCCCCGTGATATAGTATAGTTTTTAATTCCATAATTACTGGATCAGATATGAGAGCCAAGATAAAGATCATTTATAAACATAAATTCTACAGTATGTTTTTGTGCTTAAGTAGTGCAGCAGATTGTTTTCCATTATGAATTTGTTGATAATATAAGACTCCTTAAGTTATGAACTCAACTCACAGCTGTTCAAGACCAGCAGGCCCGTGGGGCAGAAATACCCATTTCCATCCGATGTCAGTTTGTTGGGTGTCAGCAAAGCCAGGTGTTTTGTTTTTCCCATCAGTACATTAACCTCTCAGGTGGCATCATCTTTGGTTGGACGGACTTTTAACACCAATAATGACAGACACCACACACTGATATGCAAGACATATTTAGTTCATTAAAATGATCGCATAAGGCTTCACTGTCCCGTGGGGCAAAACTTTAAAAAGGACAGTGACAGCAGGGTTTATTTCCTTGTCAGTGGAAGTGTACTCAACTCAATTGAACCCCATTTTGTTTGAGTGACATGAAAATAATAATAATAATAACTTGGTTTAGTCATCAAAGACTAATAGTATTAATTTGGGAAGCACCACATTGAACACTTACATAGATAAGCACCTTCAGCTAAATGTTGTTATTAGAATGCATACATTATTCCTTGAGAAATTAAGGAAAATGTTTGAAAGAATTCACAATATTTTTCCCATGTTTCTCAGAGTTTAGTTTCAGTTGGTCGTTTGTTACAGACACAACAGTAGCTTTTGATTTTATGAGACAACATTTTTAACCACAGTGATGCATTTTCTTCTTTTTCTTTTTCGCATCTTAATATACTTGTATTAACATAACAAAAAATCCAAAGAAGTCAGCACCTCATCAGCCATGAACCTCACTGACTCACAAGGTGTAACAGAGATTGTTGCTTTGACATTGAATACCCCTGGAAGTCTGATAATAGTTTGAGCTGATGTAAGATACGCCACACTTGTTGAAACATGCACTTGAACCGTAGAAGTGGGAAGTTCTTACAACGACTCACAGTGGCAATCTTTTAAAGCAAAAACAGATTACATATTTTTTTGCTTTTCTTTAATGTCCCTATCAAAGTCATTAAAGCAAACCCAACAAGTCAACAAAGCCATTTGTCGATGTCTGATGGATGTCATTTATAAGTCAACATGCAATTAATGGTCAAACTGGATGATTTCTTGACAAGCTGATTTGGAATTAATCGCAACGTTTAAAGGTTACCAGGTGCAGATAAAAACAGAAGTGTGAAAAAAACAAGTCTGACATTTATGAGAGAAACCGTCAAATACCATCTCACTATGGTGGTCACCATAGGAAATATACATACTTTGTCATGATGCTTTATAAATGGAATACCGTGGGTGCCAGCTAGCTAGCCGGAAAATGTGTTTATCTACTTGCATGTACAGTATGAGTCACACTTTGCATGTGGATAATGTCTACAGAGGCAAGTGTAATAGGAGGTAAGAGTTGTCTTATTTTTTTTTTGAGTGGGTGCAAAAAAGATTGCTCTGCGCCAGTAATCAACTGACACATCTGTTGGAATGTGAATAATATCTCTCTGCAGGTATTTCATGGCTCAGTTTTGCATAAAATGACTGAAAATGATTGCATGCACTCAGAATTGATTGTATAAATTGTCGGGGCAAATGGTCTGTAAGGTGCAGGGGTCACCAACCTGTCAATCATGATCATTGGGACTTGAGTCGACTCCTCTTGCAAATTCCTTAATTGTTTATATTTCATGCAGGCACTGTTGTGGGTGGACGTACACCAGGCACCTTGCAGGGCAGCAAAGGGTCCTTCTTTGTAATTATGGCACATTCAAGCCATCCGGGCAGCTGCTGTTGAAATGCGCGTATACGTTTATGTCTTTCTGTGTTGGTGATAAAAGATAACAAACAATACATCAGACAGTCAGATAGATGAAAATCTGAACTGTGTATTAATAAAGCCCATCAAATGTTCAATTGTGTCTGGCTCTATCATTGGAGCAGCTGTGCGAATGAGGTGCTTCAGCAAATTTGCATAAATCACATGCATTCCAAGCACATACAGTGACACACTTGCCCACAGCGTGTCAGCGCCGTGCTCACAATGTCTCAGGCCACCACCAAAAGGTAATGCTGCATGTTGGAGCTGCCGCTACTGCTGCTGGGTTTTTGTTTATCCATCCATTTTCATCGGGTCCAAGTCAAAGGGCAACAGTTTCAATAGGGAAGTTCACTGTTACACTGTTACACTGGGAGGACCCCAATGTGTCCTCAGTCTGCCCTGGAGCCTTATCCCGCCTGGGCATGCGAACTGATGTCATATCCCGAGTCATATCAACTGGCCCGTTTAGATGTGATGGAACAGCAGCTCTGTTATGGCCAGAGCTCCTCACCCTATCTATTGGGTGAATCCACTCATTTACGCCGGTTTTATCCGCGATCTCGTTCTTTCGGTCACAACCCAAAGCTCATGACCATAAGTGAGGGTAACATACATCGACCGGTAAATTGAGAGCTTTGCCTTCCGGCTTACCTCTCTCTTCACTGGTACAGCAAACACATTACTGCGGAATCTGCACCCATCTGCCTGTCAACCTCACGCTCCAACCTCACGCCTCCACCTCCATTCTCCGTATAGGTGTTTGTTTGCTATGTTGCAATGTGAAATCAATGCACCCAGGAAGGAAGAAAAAATTACATTACATGCTATGATGAATGATCCTGTTATTAAATGGTCACAGCATGTATATACTGTAAAGCCATAAAACATTGTTTTAGTAGAAGTTTTTGTATTTGGCATGGTGTATCCCAATACATGCAGCAATGAGCTGCATTTTTTTATCTGTTTTTAAATATATTTAGAAGGCCAAAAAATAAGAGAGAAACGTGTGTTCATGTGTTACATTAGGATTGTAGATGATGGGCAAAATTCTAGAAATTCCTTTAATATCAGTCCCATATCCTTGTTGTGCATGCTCATCAGGCTATTCATGGTTCCCTTTGAGTAGCTTTATGGTGCAGAAGTGTCATCAATTCTCATCCGACTTGTGTCTGCCTAGGTGCTTTCTGAAGCCCGCTTTAGTCGCCCTGTAAACACCACAACAAATATGGAATGATCGAGTGAGGTTTATCGTTATGATCCCAGGCAATGTCATGTTGAGGTGTGGATTACACCGCAAGACCATTAGCAGTAAATCAAACAAAACACAAGCAGACAAATGGACAGGTCTGGAAATGCTATTTATACTACCGATCTGTTAAGTCAAGACCAAACCAATGTCATAGGTCAGGGGTGTCCAAAGTGCAGCCCGGGACCATTTTGTCATTGGTCCATAGCACATTGTAAAAATATAATTTAACAAGAAAATTAAAAATTAATTCTAACAAGAAATATAAGTCATAATTTTTTATTATGAAGAAAAATAACACAATTTTAATAGCACAATGTTGAAATACTAAATCTGTACTATTATGAAAAACAAAGAAAACAAAAAATGAACAAATTAAGTTGGAAAAAAACTATAATATCACAGAAATAATGAAAAGAAGAATAGTTATTTTTAAAAAGCAACTGCAGAAGTAGAAACAAACAGCAGAAACTTTACAAGAATAAAGTCAAAATATTAAAGGGGACCTATTATGTTAATCATTTTTTGGCCCTTTGTATTGGACTCCTAGAGAGCCGCTACACACGATAACCAGCACAGAACGCTTTCTAGATCTTTCAGAATCTGCACTTATGTCCTTGGATTTCAAAACGGTCTGGCCCTCCTCCGAGCATGCCCACTATTTTTGTCACTATAAAGTTGGTAATAAATGAATGAACCCTAGGATAGAGACCCCTGATGTGTGTCCAGTGAACAAGTTTGGGAACTGGGTATGGGGGAGAACGGTTTGAGTTTCACTGATTATAGCCAGATATATGGGCTGTATGAAATCTTGTAAATTCTTAGCATGTTTACAAGTGTTAGTTTGCAAAATATCAAAGTGGCCCTTGCATGTGTTTGTTATTCACTGACATAGGTGGTCCTTTGGTCGGGTTCATTTGGTTTAATAAAAGTAATAGCTTTATTTTTTACCACATATTGTTTTTGGTCTTTGTGAAAGAGTTTTGTATATATTTTGTTGGTTTTGCCAATATGAAACCCTATCTTACTTGATGTTTTAAGATCCTGTACAAACACATCTCATTACCCAAGGACATCTCATTACCCAGGGGGTTAATTGTATGCGACATCCATCATAGAGCAGAGGTCAATGATTATCGCTACTTAGATAAAAAGTTGGGTAACTTCCGTCATTAGTGTTAGGAAATTATATCCTTGCTAAACAGACAACTAAATCTCTTCATTGTGGAGCTACTCTTTGAAAAGTTCAAATGTATAATTATATTCGCCATAGGAAAAGCTGATTTGACCTTTTTCTGATTGGAATCTCAGAGACGATGGAGTACAATAAACACCATTATGATTAGTGCTGATTAGAAATTATAGTACGAAAAGATAACAGTATACATTGTATGAAGATAATGTTGAGACACCTTGGCTTGACACGTTCAAGAATGGAGGAAAATATAGAGCGGGTCCTTCCAACCTTTGCAGCTGAAACAGTGGAAATTATTACATAATAATAAGATCAGTGATGTTGGACAACCAGGCCTTGTACCAGTGTGATTCATCCAATTTGCCACATCGTGTCTTTGCATGTCACTTCGGAATCATGTCTTCACTGAAGGTAAGAGTAACCTTAAATGTTAATTTATCCCTTCCATTCATCATGTATGTGCATTTATAGTATGCGTTTGGAATTGTCTTGTGTATGTGAAACTGTAATAACAGGTTGAGTGTTAACATTTTTGCATTTCTAGAACAGATTAATTAGATTACAATATTTCATATGAGAAAAAGCATCCATACAGCACTATGCACAACACTGTACATCCGTACAACAAAAAGCACAACACCAAGGTGGGACACAGCATGGCCGTGTGTTGTTTCCATATCTCTGAAATGACAAAGGTTTTCTTTTTAAACTGAAAAATTTGGAGGTTTTGGACCCTTGTCTTGGTATGGTCCACCACCTTTCTCGTTTTTGCAGCCCGTGTGTGTTGCGTATCTTTCTCTGGCAGCAGCAACTTTATAATTAATAATATAAACCAACGCTGTAGCCCACAGTGCATTACGTGATCACATGCAATTACCTCAATATTTTATGTTGGGTGCATGAACCAACACGGCAGTGTAAACAAACCATGCATCACCTTGCATGTTAACCATGCAGGCAAATGCAAACTGAGGCAAAATGTTTGCAAATATTTGGGATGTTAACCAAAAAACACACTAACCAGGAGAATGTTAACCAAGGTGCCACTGTCATAAAGTGGGCCTTGCTTCATGTTTGAATCACAGTGAACTTTTCATCGTTATCATAACTACTTTTAAATATAATCGTATTGAAGGTGACTTGTTTTCCCGATTTGTTGTTGCCCCTTGGATGTCCCAGCACACTTATAAATTGTCCATTGCTAATGTGCCAAGGGGCTCTGCTTGTGCATTCCCATGTATACACTTTGCAATATTGTGTGCATCCATGTTTACATTCAAGGGAGCTACATAACTTAATGTATCTATTCTATCTGATCAGCATTTGTTTTTGTTTTAAACCGCAGTTTCACTTGACATTTACTAATGACAAAAACATAGGGCTATTGTGCTGCAGGGTGAAAATTTAGGATGTACCTAATATCCTTTACAATTTGACCTATTCTAAACTCATTTAAATCTCCAACTGTGTTGTTTCAGCACTTTTTGCATAACTTGCTGTTCACTAAAAGACCTTGATGGCAAAATTCATAAAGGTTTGTGACCCATGTTTCAACCAATAAATGTCCTGGTTCAATTGCAATTAAATATTTAAACAGTCCTCTTCATCATGTGGTTCACATACAGGCACCATGAGACCAGGACGACACCTAATAATTGATCAACAGTACCCTGGCATTGTGAGGCTTCAAACAGGATGTACTCAGAGGGAATTGGCCATGCATGGTTGAACTTGCACACTAATGATGAGGATTGCAAACTCCCACGGCTATCTGTGTCCCTTTTATTAAGACGGAGGCGGCAGACAAATTCGGTTGGGTGTGGAGTTGATGGGATAAGCATCTACCCCCAGAGAAACTTTAGCTGTGGCTGAGAGGTACTGTGCTCTAGTAAATTGTAATTACCAAGAGCATCCAAGACAATCAAGGCTTTGTAAATTATTGTTTCAGTGTATTGTTTGTTCTTGATTTGTTTTTCACCTCAAAGCAGTGATATAATTAGGTCAGTCTGACAATCTTGGTCAGTCCAGCTGCACTCTAAACTTGAAGTATTACTCCCATTAGGCACTGTTCTGCTCCCTGAGGCCACAGAGGACACAGGGAAAGTAATTACGAGACATAATGTTATTAATTACTTTGAGCGCTCATGCTTCTGTTGGCACTCAGCTGTTTTGCGGATGAGCCCCTCAAAGGCAGTCAGCGGAAACACCTCAAAGCCCAAGTAACCCACTCATCTCATCACTGGATTGGAAGAACTAGTCTCACTTCTTCTGCTCATTTGCAATTCTTAGAACTTTGTCTGTTTTTCCATTTGCTGCTGCTGCAAACTAAAAAGGAAAAAAAAAAAAAAACGAGAGAGAGAAAGGGGAATCTATCCACCATCGATCAGCAGCCGTCCCCTGCAGTCATTTATGTCCTTACAAAGCACACAGGGATTAAAAAAATAACAAATTAAAGAATGAAGTGGTCAGACTTCACAGTGTGAACCAATTTAGTATGAAAAAAGTCCATTAGAGGGAATATAATTATTATTAGTACAACAATTACTCGTGCTGATGTGTAATGAGACTCCCCTTGCAGGCCTGTTTTCTCATTATGGGTCTGAAATCTCCCACCTCCACATTGTTTCCCAATGATCCTCTCCTACATGCACAGTTTTTAAATAGCATAAAATAGGTCATCAATAAGCATTGCATAATCTCATTACCCCACTGATGAACAATATGTACACTTTATTTTCCAGTGATGAAAACCCAGCGGAAGGTGTCTACAGTATGTTATGATTATTATTTGCTGAGTGGAAATTCTGGAATAAATTGCAGTACATCATTAGTGTGTTATTTTTTCCAACCGTTATGATAATAGCCTGATACAGCAATTATCATATGCAGTGCCAATCAATAAACTACTTCGTATTTCCCCCACTGGGTAAATGCATATAATAATGGGACACTACACTGCCCAACATACAAGTGTCAATCATCTGTCCCTGCAGGATTTTTCAGGCTTCTTTTGTGATTGCTGCGGCCTAAAATACCTGATTTTGCAGCATTTTTTTCACAAAGTTTTTGCGAAAGCTGTCATGTTTTGTGACCTATTTTTTTCTCAAAGGGGACCTAGCTTGCTCATATTGGGCGCTTTGTATTGTCACGACCTGGCTCTTAAGCAGCGACAACAACAGAGGAGGGAGACCGGGCCTGACCAAACAATGCCAACATGTATTGCCACAAATCGCACAACACAGGCTACAACTACAGCCAAGCTCCATCCGTCGGTCCTCAGGTCGAGGCTTTTAGGCTCCCAAGGTGTCACCCGGGCCCAGGTGTAGGGAGTTAACCTGATTACCAACCACCCCAGGTCTTGCAGTAACCTGGAGAGAGAAGGCAAAGGAGAGCACAGAGAGGGCGGGGAAGCACAACTAAACATGGCGGCAGGGACCGTCACAGTATTGAGATGTGAACTCCTATAGATCAGATATACATGATAACCCACACAGAAAGCTTTCTAGATCTTCCCGAATCTGCACCTATTCCAGGTGTATTCATTCATTCATTTTCTACCGCTTTTTTCTCACAAGGGTCGCGGGGGATGCTGGAGCCTATCCCAGCTGTCTTCGGGCGAGAAGCGGGGTACACCCTGGACTGGTCTATTCCAGGTGTAGTTCCCTGGATTTCAAAATGGTCTGTTTTAATTTATTCCAGCCACTAATACAGCACAGCCCCTAATATTGTCACTATAGAAGTTGGTAATAAATGAATGAACCCTTTGGAGAGCTATTGGTAGCTCACAAGCTACTGGATGTGTGGATTCAATTAAATTTTTTTTATTCATACGTTCATGATCTCTTAATGGTAAAGGCTTTCTCTCTTGGAACGTGGTCTGATTGTTGAGATGCATAAGCGAGGTCTCTCACAGGTTGCCATTGCTGCTAAGGTTTGACAGTCATTTTAAAGTGCTTAAAAGAGCTTGAGGGTTATTGAACAAAAAAGTCAAGTGGTAGAGTCTCAAAAAAATTGCAGGCCCTGAACCAGAGGATCCAAATGGCTGTCCATCAAGACATGGGATGATTACCTATTCAGATTAAAGTTGTAAAGCGTAATCCAATAACCATCAAGCATCATCTGTGAGAGAAGGGTTATGGGCTATGTCTCCTTTAATGACAGAAAATTGCTCTTTTGGAATTTGTAGGAGAACACTAAACATGAGACATTGAAATGTGTGAGAAAGTTTTTGATGAGAAAGAAATGTAACCTCAACAGTACTGATGGTTTTCAACGTGACTGGCATGACAAGGAGATCCCATCTGAGATGTTTTCCACACGGCGCAGTAGAGGGGCGGGCATCATGATCTGGGTTCCATTCGCCTTCAATGTAATTATGGAGCTTCAGGTTGTGCAGTGGCGTGAAACGGCAGATGGCTATGAGGAAATGTTGCAGGGGGCATCCCTCACTGAAAGCCCTCGTCTGTGTGGTAATGACTGGCTTTTTCAGCAAGACAACACTGCAGTTCATAATTCCCGCCTTCCAGAGGAATAACTCTTTTGGGTCATCCTGCATATTCCTCTGATCTAAATCCAGTTGAGAACATTTGGGGATGGATGGCAGCGTCAGATGGACTACAGGAGGGACTGCAGGTACAGACAGCGGATGACCTCTGTGAAGCCATCTTCACGACCTGGAGCGACATTTGCACGAGCCTCCTGGAAACACTGGCATCAAGCATGCCAAAACCAATTTTGGAGGTGATTAACAAGAATGGTGCAGCTACTCATTACTGAGTCCTTTTATTTCTATTTTAGGAGGTTTCAGGCTTGTTTTATTTTTTTTTAGCTCTGGTCTTAAACGTTTGATCAGTTGATGAAAAGCCTATTTCACTCTAATGGTTGTTTGCAATAAATTCCTTACTCACAAATGTTTTTGTCTCACTCCTGTTTCTTCTTTTTACGTGTTGAAGCTCTACTTACTACCTCCCCAAGGTGGAACCGAACAAAATGTAAATTCTACATGGTTCTTTGATTTGAATTGTGGAAATGCTGTACCCTTCTTAGCTCCAAAGGTCACTTTAAGTACATCAAGGTCTATTAACATTTTATTTGGGAATAATCCTAATTACTGTGCAGCAAATCTTACATTCTGCACGTTACTGGAACACCATTTCTATCATACGTTCAAAAAAATGAGGATTTGACTAATCCCTCCACCAGATGATACTTTATCTTGGATATTTCAGGTGTTATTTCATCCTTTGTGTGCCTGTTGAATTGGTAAGAAGCTGTCATAAATGTTCAAGGTTGACAACAAAATCAAACAGAAACACATATTCAGATTTAGCTGTCTTGAAGCTTAACACAGATGGTATGAATAAGTAACATGTTACATTAAAAGCATAAAGAGAAAATACAAATAATTTGTAGCATGGCAATGTCATGAATAGGGCAAAAAAAGAGGAAGCAGAAATCCGCACAGCTTGAAGATCTTGCAGGAGGAGGAGGAGCACTACCTCATTTATTCTAGCGAGACTCTTTGGCAGTTATGATGTATTTACTTACTTACCTGAACAAGAACATTTTCTTTCATCTCCGTTACCAGGGATCAGTGAGACACATCTCTCGCCGTTTGAAGTACTTGTTACCAGGGGACACGCTGCTGGGCCACCACACTGAGCTTATTTGATATACTGAGTTTCATGTCAACTGTGACAATCTGCTCTATGCTTCATGTCAAGTTCCAAGTACAGGGACAGGAAATAAGAACATGATAGGCCCATCCCTTCAAGCCTTGGTTGCCCGACTGCCTTATTGCTATGATGTAGTGTAACAGAGTTATTTTACTGTCTGAGCAGTAGCCAAGCAAAGTGACAACCACATGGTGTACAGCCCTGAAGACAAATGGAACAGTTGATAATAATTGGCATAATCCATTCATCATTTTTAGCTTTATATACAAAGTATATTACACAACTGAAAAACATTGTTTTTGCACAATGAGTTAATAACAGGGCTACACGGCGGACGAGTGGTTAGCGCGCAAGCCTCACAGCTAGGAGTTCAATTCCACCCTCGGCCATCTCTGTGTGGAGTTTGCATGTTCTCCTCGTGCATGCGTGGGTTTTCTACTCCGGTTTCCTCCCACATTCCAAAAACATGCTAGGTTAATTGGCGACTCCAAATTGTCCATAGGTATGACTGTGAGTGTGAATGGTTGTTTGTCTATATGTGCCCTGTGATTGGCTGGCGACCAGTCCAGGGTGTACCCCGCCTCTCGCTTGAAGTCAGCTGGGATAGGCTCCAGCACCCACCACGACCCTTGTGAGGATAAGCGATAGAACTGAATGAGTTAATAAAGAATTAGGACTGAAACTTTTATATTCATGTTTTGACAGTAGAGTGGAACTCCTTGTAGACATATTTGGACAATAAAAAGAAAAATATGCTGTTGGTGAAAGTAAGTTGAATAAATCTTATGCCATTTAAAAACATGGTTTCCACCCTACCCGATGGAAACACACTAGTCCCCTAAGGCCTGTCAAGTATTTCCCAAGCCTTTGTTTTGTTTTGTTTGGTTTAGAAAGGTGGGTGTTTAATAGTGTGAAAAAAAGACACCTAGAGACAACCGGAAGGATGATTATAACAAACGCAGGAACATAAAATTGGATTCTTTTTCAAAGAATGCTTGCAGTATCTAGCAATCTACCGAAGAATTACTGTGTCACAAATTTATTTTGATGAAATTGCAAGGCTACTGGGCTGCAAGGTCAGCCAGGCAATTAAAAAAAAGCTGTTAAGATGCTCCATCTCATTTACATTTCTTACATTCCATGGCCCATTTCACACCCATCATGAACCTTCGGTGTCAATACTGGCTGCATATTCATAAATAAAAGTCTGGAACTGAATTCCTTGTGGCCATTTTCATTTTTGCTCTTGAAGCAAGAGGTGAATCTCTTAAGGTCAGACTGCTGCCGAGGCTTGTGCCTCACTCCCTGACAGGTTTATTCAGACAAAGGGCCAAGGTGGGAGTGGAAAACTCTCAGTGCGAGCCAATTAGAGCTTGTTTATTTTTCTCAGCAGTCTAATAAACGTCACTTTCCAATTTTAATGGCTTGGAAAGAGAGCATGATTAAAATGCAGACCGATACTGTGACCAAATATCAAATAGCACCTCAGATGCTCTAATCATGTAAAATACCAAAGCATTTATATGGTGGGTTATAATAATAATCTGAACATTTAAAACACCCCACTGACCTCAGTGTTCACCAGCCACCATAAGGCAGCCGAGAACATGGCACCTGGAGGTGCACTTGTCCTGAAATATTCAGTCAAAGGAGGCGAGCGTTTCAACAACCATAACAAGGAATATTTAAGCCTGTTCTCGTCTCGGTGTGCTAAATAGCAACACTTTTTCAAAACCCTTGGTGCCTGATCCAAATGCAAGAGGACCCCTTTTTTTCAGACTGTCAAGTAACTCCAATGCAAAAGATTGTACAGCATACAGTATTATGTACCTTTACTGTCATCCTTACCTGAAACATCATCAGTGATTTAGATCACAGATCTTGAGCAAGTCATGCACGCTTTTATTTCATCACGTCTGGACTACTGTAATGCACTTTACTCTGGAATTAGCCAAAAGTCTCTCTCCCGCTTACAGTTAGTCCAGAACTCTTTTAACAGGAACCAAAAAGGGGGAGCACATCACCCCAATTCTGGCCTCCCTGCGTTGCTTGTCTATTCGCTTTAGGATTGATTTTAAGATTTTATTGTTTGTTTTTAAGGCGTTGAATGGGCTGTCCCCCAAATACATCTCGGACCTCATCCAAATTTACTCTCCAGCACTGCGGTCCGAGGGTCAGCTCCAACCTGTGGTGCCCAAGACGAGACTTAAAACCAGGGGAGACCAAGCCTTTTCTGTGGTTGGCCCCAAGCTATGGAACTCTCTCCCCTCCCAAGTAAAAAAGGCCCCCAACATCGAAAGCTTTAAGTCTGGTCTTAAAACCCACTTTTATTCTCTGGCTTTTAACTCAGAGTGAGTCGTATGGTCCTGTGTCTTATAGTTCTTTCTTTTTATTTTAATTGGTTTTATTTTTTTTATACTTTTATTGCTTTGCTTCTTGTTTAATATTATTTCATTTTACTATTTATTTCTTATTTGGTCTTTTAGTTTTGGATTAAATTCAATTTGTACCTTTATTTATTGTATTTTATTTTTACTTTTTATTTTACTAGTCTGTGCAGCACTTTGGAAACGCTGTTTATAAGATACATAAATAAAGTGGATTGGATCAGACATGGCAAATGGCAGCGCATAGGCTGACTACAGCCCTTGACTCATTCAACTCATTAGAATTACTATTGTCCACCAGCAGGGTGAGCTCACAAGTGCTTGTGTCGCTCCTCGCCCTCCAAACCCTCCTGCTTCATGTGTGCACCTCAAAAAAACCTAATCTAACCCGATTTGTCAGCTTTTAGTGCACGACTTCTTTGAGTCATAAGACGCATTCAAAGAACATACAGTTAACCGTCACAAAAGTGACAATAAATATTACAGATTGATTAGTTCCACCTCCGTTTTCTCTTTAAAAAAAACAGCTAACAAGCTTAGAAGTAGTCCACGAGTGTAATGGTTGCTCACTCGTTGACTCTGCAGAAAAAAAAAAAAAAAAAACGCCCCCGAGGCCCTTACAGATGCTCTCGTGTTTCTTCATGTCAAGTCAAGATGATGTGAAAAGAAGAAAATCAAAACTAGCGGAAATCGTGTGTTTTAGCCAGCATGGGAGGATAGCAATCCCATGTTTGGCTCATTAGAGATTCTTAACTGTCATTGCAGTACAACTATTTGTTGTGTTATGTTGGTGCTTAAAGCACGTCTGTTTGCCATTACAAGGTGCTAGATAAGCAAATAGTAATGTCATAATCTTGAAAAAGTGCTTATGAAGGAACCTTTGATGAATGAATTTCTGTTTTTTATAACGACACAGCCTCTTCTTAAGGTGTTGTCTTGTTATTGTCTTTTTATCTGTGACATTTTGCAAATGCCAAGGTAATAATAGAAGAGATGATTGCGTAATTGTATGGGAATGTGCCAAAGCTCACCTTTTATCTTTTTTTTTGTATGATACTTGCATGACAATACTTCAAGGTACCTCTAAACATGTTGTTTTTCAGTGGACTAACATATTTGTATGTTTTTATTTTAACAAAGTCCAACAATACTAATGACAAACATCATATGTTGGCAGACAGTTAAGTTTCACTAATTTATGACATTAGCCTTGATAAAACTTGAAGTGTTTGTGTTACTTACTTCAGCAACCATACATGTAAAAGCTATTCAGCCATGAGCGGAAAGTAACATTCCGCCATTCCAAGCTGTCAAGAACAGCACATTGATCAATAAGCTGCACTGCATTCTTTAAACTTTAAGCAGAAAAAGGAAGGTCGCCATATTCATTTTCATCATAGTGAATGAAGTCAGCTGCCATTAACGTTCTTTGCATATACTTTTATGATGTATTTTTTTTTAAACATGACTACTGAACTAGTTACTAGTGAAATGATCAAAGAAAAAAATGACAAAATTTTCTCTGAAGAAATGGTCAAATCAAAGTTTTTGTGACTTTTTTCCACAAATTAGAAGTCAGACTGGACTGCATGTTGTAGCGCCCATGGTGAGAAGGTCCAATTACCCAAGCTTTCCGCCCGGGCCCTGTGAAGACTAACAAACCATGTTCAAAGATCCCCAACAGAGATTTCATGGATAAAAGAAAGAATGAGATACAGCACATAGAAAAAGAGTTGAAACTGACTTAAAGTTTAGTACAGCTCTAAAATTCACAAAAACAAAGCCTACTACGATGGCCACATTTAGATAAGAGCCTAGTTTTAATTTCTGTCATAAAAGGACCCTTTCTAAAACAAAACCCAAAAGGTATCCATTACGACAAACTGCTGATGTGCTGTCTTCAAAATTAAATGATTGCATTGTACAATATAAAGAAATGACCTTAAAGTCAAATTGAGGCTACTGCTGAATGCTTAATTAGGCTGTTAGTGTTGGCTGGCTAAATAATGGCCATGGTCTAGATCCAAAAGCAGAAGCACACAAAGAGATTTTGCCAGCAAACCTCACTGGGGCTGCCAAATGGGTTCTGTATTGAAGAGCGGCACAACTGGCTACAACACAAGGCCTGCTACTGCAACTCAGTGCTAACTGCCCTCCCATTGGCTAAATCAACATATTTCATTTCCATGTTTAATTCAGGGTCATAGATGTTCATTCATTCATTTTCTACCGCTTATCCTCACGAAGGTCGCAAGGTGGGGTGGGGGGGGGTGCTGGAGCCTATCCCAGCTGTCTTCGAGTGAGAGGCGGGGTACACCCTGGACTGGTCGGCAGCCAATCACGGGGCACATATAGACAAACAACCATTCATACTTATGAACAATTTGGACCGCAGTACCTGGAGGAAACCCACACATGAACGGGGAGAACATGCAAACTCCACACAGAGATGGCCGACGGAATTGAACTCAGCTCTCCTAGTTGTGAGGCCAGCGTGCTAACCACTCGTACATCGTGCAGCCCAGTCATAGATGTTGTTAGAAAAAAATATTTATAACATCTATTTAGCTGTCACACTGGAATTATCATTGGAAATAAGGATTCCGAAATAAAAGTATATGCTTATAGATTGGAGTCAAATTAGCACTAGGAGGTACTTTTGGCTGTGTTCATATTTGCCCCATTTGTTTCCGTGAACCTTGGAGCGATTGTGCAAACATCATTATCTGAACTTTGGTCTGCACAACATAAGTGGATCAGACCGCTTGAACATGTGGTCTCAGTTCTCTTACATTTGAACATTGATGTGGTTCGGTTCACGTCCACCCCAACATTAAAACAGCAGTAGAAAACATAGCAAAATCACACATATAAAGATCGGAACTTCCGCCCCTTTTTAATAATCTCAGCAGATGGAACATAAGCACGTAATCCAGAAATAATTCTGAGTTGATGTCACAAACTCTGTCCAATCAGGTTGTGACTTTGCTGTGCATTGTTCCTTCACCATTTCACTACCAAGAACGTGCTCAAAATCGGTTAGTCATTTCTGTTTAACCCTTGGCTCACAAATAAATAGTGTTCAAGTTGGCCAATAATCTCTCTTATTAATTAATCTGTCTCTGCTTATTGGCCACAACTTCTCCAATGTGCCCCCAGTGGTTACAGGTGGTAGTGTAAGCTAAAATTGAACTTACTTTGGTGAGTGTGCTTGTATATCATTAAATACGTTTTCCAACACCGTTTTCCCCCACTTTACATGCTCTATTGGGAACGCTCCTCAGTATGTTTTCAGTGCAACTGTCTGGAGCCTCCAGATAAGGACTGTTATGTGTTCAATAGTTAGTGGTTAAGTATTGGTGTTCTCCACAGGCCTCTGTGTCACTATGTTATCTGAAGGGTCCCAGCGAGCTCCTCAAGCGAAGCTCTCCGGGTCACAGTAATGAGAGGGGATAATTACTGATCACACTTTGCAAATGGAACAGAAGGATGACGGAGGCGTCTAATGAAGCCAACACTCCTCCCACATCATATTCACACACACACACGCACACACACAAACACAGTCAGACATGTAGTTGTAAAAGCAATAATCATCTACATGAATTTATATACCTCATTTAAAGTGCCTTATTAACTATGCCACATGCACAATTTCTTTATAGAATTGCATGAAACCCAAAATGTATGGAGTATGGGATGAATTAAGACACACAGCTGAAATGATGATGTAAGCAAAATTGTTTGAACTGGTGATTTGCCTTTTAGATTATTAATCAGTTAAAATGAAGGAAATAATATGGCAAGAAGCAAATTTGACCGAGTTGGGAATGAGGTCCTGCCCCAGGTGGAGGAGTTCAAGTATCTTGGTGTCTTGTTCACAAGTGAGGGAAGGTGGGAGCGTGAGGTTGACAGGCGGATCGGCGCAGCGTCTGCAGTAATGCGGTCGCTGTAGCGGACCATGGAAGTCTGGGCTTCCCTACTGAGACTGCTGCCCCCGCGACCTGGACCCAGATAAGCAGAGAAAAATAGATGGATGGATGAAATATGGCAAGAGTTCCAAAAAAAAAAATAATACAAGTTTTTTGTCTTATAGCCTTCTTAGAAATCATACAACTTGCTGAGGTCTTGTTTTTGGCCTAAAAATATAAACAAACAGCGCTCCTCTTTCTTTCTGCCATCCTGCTGCTCTCTCCATGGTATGTCTGGGGTTCCCTGTCTGCCTGCCAGCTGGGCTGAAAGGTAGTGATGGGCGGTTTTTGGTTGCATTTCAGTGCTGAATCCGTATCTGTACTCGGTTTGGGCGGGACATAAACTGTATGTGGGTGTGGATTAACCCGAACTGTGTGGTGCTTACGTCTGTACATTATTTTAAATCTGAAATTGACTAATGTTGTTAGCAGTCAATTTGTACATTGTAAGTATTACACCTGTTTTATGATGATTTCGTGGAATAAGAAATAAATACATTTAAAGGTGACTGACGTAACAAAAGCCTGTGTACGTTACGAGACAAGTTTACCAAGTAACGTTTGATACACAACGAAATAGAGGTGAGCTGAAGGAAACATGTTTAACTTGGCAGTTGCACCACGTACATTAATGAGGCACGGCAGCTCGCTGCTGCCGTCTTGGGAGAGGCAGGCGCTGTGTGTGACTGGCCAATCACAGAGCATGAAGAGTGAATACATAATGAGCATTTTCTATAAACACGAATACGGATAATGACGAAATATACTCATTTCATACTCATATTCGGCAAAAATGCATTATCCGTAACAGATTTATGTGGTTGATAACGAGTATCCGGCTCATCCCTAGTTTTTATTATTATTATTATTGAGTGGATTCATGTATGACCAGTCCAGGGTGTATACGGCCTCTCGTCCGAAGACAGCTGGGATAGACTCCAGCATACCCTTGACCCTAGTGAGGATAATTGGCATAGAAAAAGAATGGATGGATGGGTTCATATAGCTGCAGATACACACCATCCTAAATTTAATTTGTATTTTGAATTTTAAATAGGAAATTTAACAAGGTTGCCCTTGCTGGTCCAGCAGATAAAATTGCCAATATAGTAAAAAAACAAAACAAATTACATACAAATAAATAAATAGCTGCTTAGTTGAAGGCGTCCCATTTGGCCTTGAAGTTGACGTCTGCACTACTTTCTGCATCACCTGCACGATAAGGACAAACATTGTACAAAGCCAAGACAGAGCACTTTGTCAGATCAGCTAATTGAGTATTTGGCCCAAAGCAGGAGCCATTTATAAGACACCCCTACACTTGCCCGACCCCCGGCATGCCCAACTTTCTTCCATTTCTCTGCCCCCGGCCAGCTGTGTGCTGATGGGACACATGGCTTTGTCACCCCTGTTCCTGTTTACCTCCTGCCTCTTGCTCATCCATCACTGCAGAGTGATGGCCTAGCTTAAGGGGAAATAATGAAGACTCCTGAACGCAGGCTAGGGACACAGCAGGAAACTCCGACTAGAGTACCCTGCTCAATCAAAAGACGGCCTCGGTCAACCCGTCCTTGGTGCGTCACAGTACCTACCCCCTCGCCTTCCCTCTGCATCCTAAAGTTTGGTCCTAATTGCAGTCACTGTGCCCGCTTTGGCCCTTTTATTAGAATCGGTGCAGCAGGCAACTACTTAATCTTTGTTGAGAGCGGTAATTACAAAGCCACCAATGTGTAATCAGAGAGAGTATCCCAGCATCATAATAAGTGTCTACACTGCTTCCCACTCTTCCCCATTTGAACAGCTGTGACTCCAGCAGTGCTCTTGGCAGGCTTCATTTCCCTGTTGCCTCATTTACTTGCAGCCACGAAGATGTTTGTTTGGAACACTCAAGTATGTGCCTCAGACAACAGGAAACATTGTGGCTATTGTTTTTATGCTATGTCATTGAGATAAAGTGTTGTTTTTCTAATGATACTATTATTGTAGTATTTTTAATAACAGGTATATTGTAAGTAGCAGACCTGTTTTATGACTACTTCATGGAATAAGGGGAAAATATATTTCAAAGAAAATAGCACTCGTGCTCCACCTGATGCATAAGTGACTGACGTCACAGAAGCCTGCATACATACTCGCAGACATTATAAGAAGTTTACCAAATAACTTTTGATACAAACCGAAATAGAGGCCAGCTGAAGAAAACCTAATAGTGGAGGCAGTGTGACAACACAACACAAGCCGTTTTCAACTTGCCAAATGAGATGCTGCTCAGCAACTCTGTGACCGTCGCTTGCAGAGTGGCTCTACTTTACGTGACTGGCCAAGAGTGAATACAAAATAAACATTTTCTTTAAACACGAATATGGATAATGACGAAATGTACTTGTTTCGTACTTGTATCCGACAAAAATGCATAATCAGATACTTGTTCATACCTAGCATTTAGCATCACAGTTTTTTTTTTGTTTTTTTTGTATTTTTCAATGCTTAGTGCTCCTGTTAATGTGTTCCAATTCTGGCATACATTTTTTTAGGTAAGGAGTTGTTTAAATATGGTGGCACAGGGACTTGTCACAATCGAACTAACCAGTAGTTTTGATGCTCCACCAAAGCACATTATCCCCGATCCACATTGTCTGTGCAAGTTTGCAAACATGTCACACCATATTATCATGATTATTAATATCCTGATCCAATATCTAAGGTGCTTGAGGGCTGCTTTCACCTTATTCACAGCCTCAAACTCCTCTGTGAGAATGGCCAGGGCACACTCCAGGATCCCATTCCCATCAAGCCTGATGTTGCTGAGATACCAGAGCAGACACTGCCTTTTCCTTGTAAAATAACTTTTCAGACCGGTACCTCTTAAATGGTCAGAGAGGACATCAGTCGAGTTTGGAGATGAAACTGAAAATACCATAATATTCTGGTAAATACTCTTTAAGCCGCTGGTGTTGTCCTGTTTGAGATGTTTTTGAGATCTTGGATTGTGTTCCCCAAAGCAATGATGGAAGCTGGGACTCTGAAATGGCTGAAGAGTCTAAAGGCGGTTATGTGGAAAATGAAGGTGCTTTACAGACCTTTTTGCTTATGGGTTTGGTACCAAATCATGTTGGTTTGGTCTGCACAGTCTGGAATCCCAGTTAATGGACAGATGCGTAGATGCCGTTGTTCAGTTATGTGGTCGTTCTGCAAGCTGCAATGCTGACAGCAATTTTCCCCTAAACATTTAGGATTCCCTCTCTTCTGTGTCTGGTGCATTCTTATAAAGTCGGTGTGACACCGCTTTGGGCTCAAGGGAGGATGCTGCTCTCACTCCACTTGGGAGGGGTGACATCTAGCTGGTGTCCTGGGGGGTTTACTGTTGGAATATCAAGTGGAAAGGTGAATTGTTCATGTATGAATATATCAATATTTCCTGACTATGACCAACGGTGATTGGCTGGTGACCAGTCCAGGGTCTACCCTGTCTCTTGCCCGAAGACAGCTGGAATAGGCTCCAGAACCCCCGCGACCCTCGTGAGGATAAGTGGTAGAAAATGAATGAATGAATGACAAAAACAAAAAATCTGTCCATGTCCATGTGTATTTGAATAACATGACCTTGCAATTGATACAATACCATGTGGGATAAAGAATAAAAACTAATCTTTAAATGTTAGCAGTTAATAATAATAATAATAATACATTTTATTTATATTGCACTTTAAATTACAGAAATCTCAAAGTGCTACAAAGAAAGCATAAAATCTACAGTGAAGCAATAAAACAACACAACAAAAGGTATATATATATTAAATGAGGTTTGACTCAATTGTTCCATTCAACCATTACATACAGCACTGTAGTTATATCACGATTTAACAAGCCCTAGTCATAACAAGACAAAGAGAGAGCACAGCATGTGCTCCATTCAGAAGAACTACTGTAGACATCACCAGTCAGTGAGAAAAAGAGTTTTGTCTCTCCACTAGGTTGAACTACTGTGGAACGGCTTGTGTCACAAAAATAATTGCCCTGACTAAAGTCTACCAGAAATGCAAAATTAGATGTAGTTCAAAGCCTGGAAATGACAAGCATGGGATATGTTGTTGCGCACTGTGATTAAGACTGCAACACAAAGCCCCAGTGGAGGTGATGAGAAGTCTGTTTGGTTTCTTCATCTTATATTCGTCTTCGTTAGTTGGAAACCCTGGTCCAGTGCATAGAATGATTACAGCCCTCATTAAGGATTGCATAGAACTGTGCAAATCCCGGGACACTGTTGAGTAAGGAGAAGTGACAGATTGGGCTGGCCATTACTGTCTGTGCTGTACACCACCAGTTTTCTGCATTGTGATGACTACTTATTTCCAGAACCTGTGTGTGTGCTTCCACATAGAATTATCACTGAAATTGACCCTGTATATTGTTATGCGATAATCTGGCATTATTATGAGATGTTCATTACAAACGAGCATCCGTTACACATAATGCATTTTTTGCCGGATACAAGCATGAAACTAGTATATTTCAACATTATTATATTATTTAAACAAAAAAATCTCACTGTGTATTCGCTCTTCACGCTCTGTGATTGGCCACAGAGCGACACACCACAAAACGACTACCTCTCACTATACGGCAGCAGCCACAAAGGAGCAGAGCGGTGCCTCATTCACGTACACGGTGCAATTGGCAAATTAAAAACAAGTTGGTCACACTACCTGCATATAATTAAGTTTTCTTCAGCTCACCTCTATTTTGGTTTGTATTCAAAGTTATTTGGTAAACTTGTAATGAACACGGTGCATTTGACAAGACAATACTGTGCAGGCTTGTGTTACTTATGCCAGTCACTTATGCATCAGGGGTAGCATGACCGCTTTTTTTCTTGAAATGTATTTTTTCATCATAAAACAGGTGCACTACTTACAATATAATTTTGTTAATTTTCAGTTAGCAGCACACAGACTGTACAGTGACAGTGACCGATTGACTACTGCATTGGCTGGCCACAACATTAGGTACACCTGCACAGTAGCTGCATCGAACACTTTGCTTTAATTTATTTCATTGAGTAACAGTTTGGTTCACATATAATTTGGTTTTGGAACATCTTCATCCGTTTATTCTTCGAGCACCACATCGCAATAGGGTACCTCTCACGACACGACACTTGCATGGAGTAGGTAAGACCATTAACATTTTTGAAGCAAAACCACAAATAAATAATCAATATATTGGTTACATTGTCATAACCTTTATTCTTTTTTTCTTTCAATGTACCTCAATTTAACTTGTATACATTTAAAAAGGTATTAAGAAGAAAAAGAGGTGTTTGATTTGGACAAACAACTCATTAACATGATCAGTAGACATTTGTTTGAATAGAACTTTTGTTATGAAAGTCGAGCAAAAATATGCTTTGGCTGCCAAAATAGACTTTTACCTTGTCTCTGGTTGTTTGCTCCAAAAATGTGCAGGGTGCTTTCTGGTAATATGCTGCAGCATCAATGTAGTACTGTTGTGTTATGCCAACTCCATTTGACAGTGTAAACATGGCACACGTCATTTTGAGTTTAAAATGGTCTCCAACTTTTGATAGGTTTTGTTGTTTCCTTTCCTGTCTTTCCCCCTCGTCGCTGTTTACCTTTGAGCCATCTCTCCATCGCCACTCTCCAATTTTGCCTGCCACACAGACCACAGCAACACTCTCATGTGTGTTCAATTGGAGCAGCCTGTCACGCCATGTGTAGGTTCCCATGTGACTGTTTGTTTATGTTCCTTCTTTGGGATTTAGTTCTGTTTGGATGCTCTTATTTTGTATTAACTTCCTGCTTTGCTCTGTTTTCCTATGTTTTGCTTGTCACCCACACCTGTTCCTAATTTTTGTTCCCTTTTGTGGGATCATTGTTGTTTGTTGGTTTGCTGTTACTCCGCTGCTGTTTTCCAGCTGCCGCAATTATAATTTATTTTTCTATTTTTACCGGCACTCGGTCCTGCTCTCTGCATCCTGGGTTCACACTGCAACGCCAACACATGGGATCGTGACACAGCCATGCTGAAAAGTTCAGAGCACTGTGCTGTCCAAATTAATTGATTAATTGTTGCAACTGTAATTTAATCAGTCTGTAAATGTTAAACCTCTTAGAAGTAATGAAGGAGAAAAACTGTCAATTGTCCCATTATCTTTTTTTCCACCGTGGTATTGGTTGGCATACCAGCATGCAGCAATGGAGAGATGTCAACAGCCCCTTTCACAATGACCGCAAAATTGGCACATTAGAGACGTAACAGGAGAGCCGGCGTTTCATTGCTTGTGTCATTCACACTGAATCCACCGAAGCGGGATATTCCCATGTTCAGGGGCTACTGTCACAGTGAGGTCTCTAAGCTGTTTCAGCAGGGTTTGGTGTTTTGCTCAGTGGCACCTCAGCAGTGCTCAGCAAGCAAGTAGGCATCTCTCCAGTAAACACTGAAAAATAGGAAAAGCTCCCCCAGGTGGATTTTCCTCAAAATTGTGTTCAAAATTAAAAGGTTGACTATTTTTGTGCATTAATGACAAATAAACAACTTCCCCATGAGCCACACAGTGTCACCCGCATAAAAATCACTATAAGGTAAAGTATACACAAACAAATTGCATTGGGTGATGTAAAAAAACAACTAAAATTAGCACATCACAGACAGAAATCAATCCAACTTGTGTCACCCAAGAATGTCAACATGACATGGATGACGCATGACACTCGCCTCAAAGAACTGATCTAATTGAAGTCCATATGACAAATTCCAAAATAAGTAGGCATCTGGATTTAGCACTTGACCTCATTCCATTGCTTTTAATGGTTAATTATCAACTTGACTGGAGCCAGCACGTACAAACCCAGGGGAGTTACTATTTATACCTGGTAGACACCAGGAATTATTTACCTTCACATTAAAGACAGAATTATTTGAATAAAAGAAGGATATAGCACCTCCAATGAGCTACATGGCAACAAATGAAATGGAAGGAATGTCAAGAACACCCCCTGTGATTGCTGTCTGTGATAATTAGTTTACATGCTGGGTTGAAAACATTATATTTACTGTGCCATGAAAACTTTTCTCTTAGACCAACTTGGGAGATATATTTTCTTATGATTTCAGTAACTCAAAATAAATAACACGTATATTGAAAATATTTATTTATTTACTTGTCATGTCATTTTTTGGGCTCCGATTCTGATAGAATTTTTGTTTTGGCCCCAGATCCAATCTGATTTAGAGTCCCAGGCCGATAATTTGACAATGTTATTATAGAATATGGAACTGAAAATGGCTGGCGACCAGTCCAAGGTGCACTGGGATTGGTTCCATCATGCTCACTTCCGATTTATGCCCCACCCACTCCAAGTACAGATAAAGGTAAAGATAATTTAGATGGAGGAACGCTCATCCCTAATATGTGAAATTATACCAGTTATTAAGACCCGATAATTTCTGCACGTACAGCTGACATTTTCTCTGCCTATTTACATGCATTTTCAAGTGACGTATGGCACATTAAATCAATTGTAGTCTTTGACTTGTCCCTCGGTGTAAATTTGAGCATGAATGGTTTGTCAATATGTGCTCCCGATTGACGGGCAAAGAAAGAAAATTAATGCATGAATGGATTCTATACTCTTTGGTTTGGCTCAGACAAGCTAGTATCTCCATAAAAGAGAGGTAATAATCTGCATCACTCTACCTGCTGCTATCAGACCATTGTTTATCCTATGAGCTTTTGCTGTAGTTCTGATTTACCATCGCTGTGCTGTGTAGGTCGATGTGTGTGTGTGTGTATGTGTGAGAAAATGTAATCAATTGGCACATCCGCCTCACAATGACAGAGTATATCTGATCTGTCCGCTTACGCTACAGTCACATTGGCAGATATTTGATTCTTATCTCATTTTTATCCAAATATGAATAATGTTTGACTGCAGTCTTTTTCGGCTTCCACTGCGATGTAACATGGGAGTTGGAATTGGCTCAGTTATAGCAAATGGAAATGTAGCCTTAGATTTCAACTTAATTCATCATTTCTTTTGTTATTAAATAAGACATTGCAATCTTCCTTTATTATTTGGTTAGATATTTTGTGAGGTTGCAGTAGAGCTTGGATTCTTATCATGTTGATGTATCTTCTGGAAAATACAATAGGCTGGTGTAGAAAACAAATGGAAAAGCAATGCATGGATGAAGATTGTCTAGCGTGGAGCAATGGAGCTGACCGACACATGACATAACCAAGATGGCCACACTGCGGTCATTGTTCTAACAAGGGAAAAACTTTTTTTTTTTACGTTTGTTACCATAACATCTGCATTCTAGGTCCATTCATCTTGTTTGATATTGAGTCAGTCTGTTGGCTCAGTTTAACTCTAATAGCTTTTAATAGAAGGCGGTTCTGACTCACACACTCACACAGCACAACTGGAGTTGCACAACATTCACAGATTTAAGTTTACATTCTAGAGGGGTGCAGCAACTGTTATGTAGACATGGCAAGACATAGATATGGAAAGATACTACAACTTTTACAGGTCATCATCACTGGATTTGTCAATGCATTATCACAACGTGATTTTTAATTGAGTGTGTCCCAATGACAGCATTATAAACTAACAGGACACTCATTGCACTACATTGACTTAGCGCCAATGTTCAAGCATTGGTAATTATCAGCTCCATAACACACTTCATACATAGAAAAAATGCTAAAAAAACAATCAGTCGACAATTTAGCAATATGGTCGCTATATTTAGCATGTACATGTGCGCATTTAAGTGTTTCTTGCATTATGCATTTATTCAGTAATGAAATACAAGTGATCAACAAAACGTATCTGCCGTTAATATCCCTCATAACTAACCAATAAAACAACACAAAAGATTGTCAAAAGATGACAACACAAAGTGAGGAAAATAACTACTCTAACTGCGATGTGACTGAGGCTGTAAATACGACTATAAACATCGATCTGATCAGAATGAGAATAGGTACTTGTCCTTTGTGATCCACCAATGTCCACTGAGAGGCTAAAAACCGAGCACACTGTCTCACCTAAATAATATAACATATCGATTGGCCCGAAGGAAGGTTGTTCCTTCATGTATTTGTCCAGCGTTGACCTTGTGGTGCAAGCAAGCCTCTTGCCAAAAGCGGGCACACCAGGCAGGTACTGTTGTTTCATCACAACATCACATAGCATCAGCAACCTACATTCCTTTCCCCCCATAGATTCATCTTTTAGTCTAGGGTACTGAATGTTACAACCCAGGGGAACATAACATATTTAAGGAGGACACAGGAGGAGGGAAAAGCAAGTCAACAAGGTTTATTGATATATAACTTTAAAAAAAAAACAAATGAAAACCTCCTCCTGTGCCCAAAGAAAAAGGACAGTGAGGTGCTACCCCGAAGCAAGAAAAAAAGGCACAGCTAGTAATCCCTAAACAAAAACAGGACAGCCGGTCAAACCAGGACAACAACTAAAACTAATAGAAAACACACAACCCAGCCTGCTTCTCAGCATTATGAGAACACAAAGCAGCTGATGGCCCTGGAGCATGACGAGGTGGGAACGAGCCTGCTGCAGATGAAGGTGTGAAGAGGAGTGCAGAGAGTGAAGGGTGGAGAGCAAGAGAGAATGTGCAGAACACACCTGCACTCGTTTATAAGTTCCAAAAAGGGTGGGGCCAATCAGCTGCTTAGACAGCGCTCAAACATAACAATTAATAGATACTGAAAGGAAACCAAAATAGTAGTTATTGTTAATTTTTTTACAATGCAACGAGGCACAAGGAAAAATGCAGTTCCTAGTTTACACTACAAAAAGATAAAAAAATAAATGAGAAAAAGTACATCAACTCTTCATTGATTATTGAAATCAATTGACACCACAACCAAGTTTTAGATGAAAGGTTTGCACACACACACAGTCACAGTCCTCATAATAAATCCAAAGCATTATTTTCCTCCACAATGTGTTGTCCAGATGATGACATGATTGTGGGGTTCATTGATGTGAATAAGTTTTCAGAAAAGTGAGGAAACAAAAATGCTTTTCATTGTGTGTACAGATTGTGTTTACAAAAAACTCTGAATGAATGGTCGCCACAGGACACCAGATCTGGTTCGCTGTGCTTCGGCATAGTGGCTGGATCTCTACAAGAGAACAATTGGGATCAGAAAATCACCAGTGTGGTGGGGCAGATTTTCACTGTCACTCATGCCTGTACCAAATCCGCTAATCTATAAGGCTTGAGCCTGGATAACTTGAGTTTAAGGAAAAATAAACCCCAAAGGCCATTGTGTTCATCCTCTGTAGACCTTGACATAGGGGGAACAAATGATCCACTTGCCAAGTTTGAGATATTTCAGTATGAATGGAAATAATGACTCAAACGTTCACGGTACTTAGACTGTACTTACACAAGGGGGATGCACCGTTCCACATTATTTTACTTCCCATACAATACTATTCCAATGGCAGCGCTATGTTTGGTTTATACAACTATTATTATCATTGTTGATGATACAAGGATGGAATATTCTCCTTTCACAAGTCATGTATGTATGATTGTATGCATGTATGTATGTATGTCCCGAAAGGCAACATGATGTAAGAATAAGGTCAGAAAAGGAAGAAAAAAAACAGAGACATTAGCTTCAAGTCATCAAATCAGCTATGGAATGTCTGGAAAATTATCCTCATATTTTGTGTGGAAGTGGTAAGTCTGGCATCTTACAGTGACTTACAGAAGAAATTATTAGATGCTCTACAATAAGCTGGCGACCAGTCCATGGTGTACCCAGCGTCTCACCCAAAGACAGCTGGGATAGGCTCCAGCATACTCACGACCCTGTTGATGATAAGCAGCATAGAAAATGGATGGATGGGTTTCCGACCCAATGGGTTTCCGGACAAGAAGAAGACAATGACGCTGATGCGTGTGTGTTCATTCTTCTTCTTCTTTGGTGTGGTCACATGGTTCTGTTTGTGTCTGTTTACAGCGCCACACGTATGTGTGCCTTATGTATTACATTGTTTTCACCCAGTGATACATTCCTTTATGAATATGACTAGTTATTAATTTGTCACTGTGTGAATGTGATTTTTTTCAACCCATCTTTGACCTCAGTTACTCTGATCAACTTCTGATTATTCCATATTCTTCAACTTTAATTAAGGCTGTAATAATTTCGATCCAACTAGCCATGATCCTTATGAGGACAAGCAGTATCCAAAGTAATGCGATAGATTCACATCATATGGTCCATAAAATCAAAATGAATATGCAGAATCAGCCAATCATACGAGGACAAGTATAAGGTTACTTTAAATGCTAAATATGAGTTTAATGTATTGTAAATAACAATGGTCAGCTGCTCATGTGTCATATTCTAAACATGACCTTTATCGTAATAGTTTTTCCATGAAAGAACATATGGCCACTGTGATACTGGCATTTATTTTCTATAGAAACATTGAGCAAGTAATGCAAATGGTCTAAGAGGGGGGGAAAAGTGCAGCTCTTGCAATTCTGAGATGAACAGGTCAATCTGTTAACCTTCTCTAATTATATCATTGGAAGAACCATTGACTCAGAATGATCATTTGGCTTCCTGACACACTAATCTAACAAAATCATGGAATAAATTCTCACTTGGGCATTTAATAAAACCAGTTGTTTTTTGTTACATTGTTACATGATTCACATTTTTTAATCATTTTAGTCACAGGTCCCATGTGATTACCCCCCTCTCCCCCCGAAAAAAGTCTTTCCACCAAACTTCAAATAGCAATAACAATAGAAGTCATTACATTGCAGATAAAAACAGAAGCAGGAGGAGGTCATGGTTCATCTAAGCGAACAGTTATCAGCAGGAGACCACCCTCATACGGCTTATCACAGTCAGGGTACCTTTCTAAAAAAACATACTGTATCTCAAACAAACAGTCAGGGCACGATCAAGCGTTTTAATGTCGGGTGTCATTTGTTCCTGAGCGAAGAGATTTGTCACAACGAAAAAGCTTTGATACGTCCCCATGCAGTATTAGATTTAATTGGAAATGCTGCTGAGACAAAACTGTAGTATTTAGAATTGAAAAGAAAAAAAACACACTGTGGTCTTAAGCAGTATGGACACAATCCCTGAGAAAAGTTTGTTATGGGCTTTTGCTCATACCTAAAATTTAGTATTACCACAAATAAGTATTTTGGGGAGAGAAAAAGCACAAAGCAGGCTTTACAGAGCAGGATTTCAAAAATAATGCAACATAAAAATGTGTGTTTGTGAATGTTTGTGAATAAACAGAGCTGTAACTGCACCATTGTTGTTTTTTGTACCACTAGTCTATCATCAGGGTGAAACCTTTGTTACACGTCTGTGATTCTGTGACATCAATAGGGTTAAGATCATGAATACAAAACCTAAAATCAAAATGTAACATGAATTCCAAGTGTTTCAATCATCAAGGACACTGGTCAGAACAATTTTCAATTTGTTTGTGCTGAAAAGTCAACATTAGAACAGCATTCTCAATTATAGTGTCTGATACTTCTTCTCCGAGATAAAGTTTGGGAAATTCTTGTCCCATAGAATCACCAGCAATGACCTATATGTCCTCCATTTCCAATTAGTCATTTTTTTCCTCATCTCCCTTTAATATCCCATGACCAGTATGCTGTTCAAACAGCATCTGTCGGGTGCAGCTTATAGCTCCTCAAGGTTTAAGTCAAGTTATAATTATCTATCCCTCTAAATGGAGAGGGAAGAGGTTAAAAAAAAACAGGCTGGACTGGAAAGTCATGGTCAGATTCTTTATTAACATTAAAATTAACATTAAATTAAAATTTGATAAATGACAGATATTCATGACAGACCCATCCAAAATTTATAACTATGTATAATTCCAAATTACTTTTTTCTCAAGTTGAAACTGGGTTTTTAGTCAAAGTTCGATGGTATTGTGAACAGTTCAGAAAATTTTGGCCCTAAAACTTCAAATGTCTGCCAAACTAAGCAGACAGTAAAACAGAGTTTTACTTTTTAGTGACCCATAGCATTTATACAAAATCAATGCCAGAATTGTTTCACCAGGAGAGGATAATGGAGTTTTTTTTCACCCACAGCCCAGTTGTGACCTGTGCTGTACACAAGAGATGGTCACCCATTCTGACAGATTCAGAACTAAAGGGAGTCGGAAAGTTTTGCCAATTCAAACGGTGCTGCGCATATATGGGCCAAATGTTATTAAATTTAGTGTTTCACCTGAACTGCACAGTGGGGTGGTGACAAAATGTCCTCTTTTCCCTGCAGAAATGCAGTTTTGAAGAGTTAGAAAAAGCATCCAATTCTATTTTTTTTATATATCAAAAATATATATGGATTAAGAGTTAAAAGTGAGTGATAAGAATATCCACTTTGTTTTTTGCACGTACTGTAAAGTTGTTTTTGTGATTTTCCGATTGTCCATTAATGCATCTTGTGTTCTTTCGGATGTGTCAACAGACAAGAGACATGTGTGAGTTGGAAATACATACAGTATATGGTGTTAGAATTGTACTGCTGTTGATGTGTTCAGGTCAGATTGTAGTTTTAAAAGAGCGTCAGACTCTGTGTGACTATGTGGGGATGCTCCACTGTGCTCCCGTCTGCCATCATAACAGACAGGTGTGCTTGCTCTGGTGTGATCTGAGGTAATTATACTTTTTTTTTTCTTTTTAGATATAATCAACCAAATAAATAAATTACTGCAATTAACACGTTATTTTAACAGTTGTACTTTTGTACTTTATTTTTTTCTCCCTGTAACCTAACATGACTGACAGTTTTTGTTTGCCCTTTTGCGGTGTCACTTTACAATAAGATACACAAAAATACATTAGTTACTGAGGAACCAATGAAGATCTAATGGGGAGTGGTTAGGATTAAGTAGGTTTGTTCCTTATTAACTACAGTAGTTATGTGTACCTTATTGTAAAGTGTTACCCCATTTGCTACTGAACTGTATCCGCATAAACTGTGTTTTTTTTTGTTACGTTATAACTTGTTTACTTTACTTCCATGTCCGTCTGCTTTGGGGTCTAAACCTATGTATAGTATGTATATGTGACATCATCTTCCTCCAATATGTAGAATCTAATATCACACCTCAGGAAGAATCATTGAAGTCACATGCAGCGACAAAACTCATATTGCATATTGTAGTATTTGTCTTATTTTACACTTATTTTGTCTTATTTGTGAAATGCATCCAGTAGAAGAAATAAAATGTGCTCATTACACAACATTAGTTTGAGGGAAGATCGATACATATAGCGGTATCAGTAATGAAGTGCTGAAAAATATAAGAAAAACATGAAAACATGTGGATGGAATATTTTGTGTAAAAATTATTACGGTCAACATCAGTTGTTGCGAGGCTAAAGCTTGCATTTTTTCTGATTCAGGTTATTTTTAATGCACATTTAATGAACATTCTGGAAAACATTTGTTATTTCTCTGGATCATATAATGCAATAAAACAACAACCACTTGTTTAAAGCAATAATTGTTTGCAATTGCATTATTAGAATGTGAAAAATAAGTAGTTATGGTAAAAGAACATTAAAAAAAGTATTTCATATTGAGTTTAGTGACGATGCATGAAAGGTAAAGGTAATACTTCAACCAACTCCCTTAAAAGTGTATACTTTTCAATGTTAATTGCAAATTGTTTTGGGATTTTATACTCCCCCCCCGTGACATCACTCATCTAACATCTTAAAACAAACTTGGACCTGCTAGTGAAAGATGCACATTAATATGGATGTCATCTTAATCCACCCAAGGGTAACAAAACTGTCCTGCAGTGGGGATAGATCATGATGACACATGCAAAGAACTGTGGGGAAGTTTCCCTCATTATATATTGTGAGCCCGTTGAACAGTATAATTGCTGCATCCGAGGGAGCAATAGCTAACTTCTGTCACTAAGTGTTCATCCACTCATATGAAATGTAACGGCTCAGTGGTACCTGCTGCCGTTCTCTCATTTTTAATTCATGGTATTAATATTGCTCCCGGCCAACTCTTGGGAACTTGACAATGAGTGTAATGGAGTTCTCTTTCAAGCTAAAGTGTGGCAGTGGAATATTGATGAGTCCTGTATAAACTCACAATGGACAGAATAACAATCACAACATTTTTTAGTTTTTTTATGTTTCGCACCACATAGTGTTGCATCCGGACTTCCAAATGATACATATGTAAGCCTTTTGATTGAAACAATGATTAACATTAGAAAACTGTTTGTATCAACAGATGTCAGTCTGCTGAGCTTTCACAGAACTTTAGTAACCTCAAGTTGTGTACTTGATCAATCTGCATTCTTCTCCTCTTGCCTAAAACGTTCAAATCGCCTTCTCCCTCAACCCATGCCTACTCTGTTGCAGTCAGGGGTTGAGAATCAGCTTCCTTTCATTCTTGTATTTAATGTTTTATTACCCTATTACATGTCCTTCATATGTTCTTTGTACAGTAAGAATGACCTTTGGGCTTAATTTACGCGTACGATTCTAAAACTAGACTTAAGTCACAGTCTAGTAAGGCAACTGGTATCTGGACCCTGAGGACCATATGTAAATTTCCGAAAGTATACAATTCAAACTAAATTCAAAGCTTTAACAGAGATCTATGATTAACTGAGTGACATTGTAGTCATTTATTATTGTTATATTTTTCCAATGCAATATTTATACACATAGCAAGGTGAAACAGCGTGCACAAAAACATCCAGATTGGAAGAAAACTTATTCTTTTGAGGCTTCTTAGACAACAAAGAAATGCGCAAATGTGATAGCTGTGTATTTCAGCCCATAATGAATACACAGCGGAATAAACCAAATGACAGCAAACAAATGAGATTTTGACTTGACACAGAGAAATACTGTATATACATTTTGTTTCCTATCAGAAAATCATTTAGAAGACAAAGAAGATATTGTGCTCGTTTACAGGATTGATCAGGTGGGTGACCAGGAAACTTTGCTAATTTTTGAATAATGTTGAAAGGATTCATTAATTAATTTGAGATAGCATGTTCTAATTGTGGTATTGTGGTACTCCTGTCCATTCCAAGCATGCTAATTGGAGACTCTAAATTGTCCATAGGTGTGAATGGTTGTCTATATGTGCTCTGTGAGTGACTTGTGACCAGAAAGCTGAGATAGGCTCCAGGCCACAGATGACCCCCATGACGACAAGCAGTATTGGACATTAATGGATGGATAAGATTGAAGAAAGAGTGACAGCAGTTTAAGGTTAATGTATCTGAATAATAGTACATACAAGTCCTTTGGGGTACCACGATGGATGCCTTGATTGTTGCCATCAGTATTAAATCACATCAATATTTAAGTACTCATTACAAGGCCTAAATAGCCTCAGTTTAATGGAATGTTGTAAACGGGGAAAGTAGCAATGTCTCGTGATTATAAATGTATGCAAAACAAGACTTTACCAGGGTAGAGGTCAAGGAGTGCAAGGGTTGTGTAGGTAATCTAAAATACTCTGCTCCCATTGCAATAAGAAAAGTAATCCAATTGGCTAAATTTATTTTAAAGGGGACTTATTATGCTTTTTCCACATTTCTGACATATAAATGTGTTTAGAATGTTGTATTCTCATGTGAAACGATGCCAAAGTTTCAGATATTGAGGCTGCGCATTTGAAAGTGAGTCCTGATAGAAGTTTGGGATGGCTCAAATCCAAGGCGGCATAATTTCAAGGAAATACAGCTGGAATAGGTGCACATTCTGAAAGAACTATAAAGCTTTGTGTGTTGGTTATTGTGTGTAGCTGCTCTATGAGTCCACAACTCAATACAAAGGGTCAAAAAATGATAATAGGCCCCCTTTAGCTGTTATAACTGTTGGTAACATTGACAAAAGATGCAGTGGGAAGGAAAGATATATATGAAACATCACTAATAAATCATTTGTGATGATGATTCAAGAAAATGAGGAAAACCTAAGAATAAACCAAGAATTAAATAATATTTTATTAAAAGGATTCATTTTGTTTGCATTTAGCCATTACACACACTCTTAAACCTTCTGCAGAGTTGCACTCCTAATTAACCTTACTGCATAATTTCAAGTGAAGTGAATTTGGGACAGAGTGCAGGAGGCTAATCCTTAGTTATTTGAATGTATCATCTGTAAATTACATGGTGCATATTTTTAAGATTATTCGCCTTAGAAGAATTAAGCACCTTTCCACATGTACCAATTTTAAAACATAACATGGTGGTTTAGCGATTTAGAGGTTTTAATCAATGCTTCTCTGAGGAGCATAATAATTGTGACTTTTTAAAAAATTATGTGTATTACAGGCATTTCCAATATGCATTTAACTTTACATGTAAACATTTGATATGCAAATACGTATGTCTCAGTCAGTGCCCGACACACAGCCATTGGAGCTGTCCGGTGCTGATCCAGAGCCTGGATAAATGAGAGAATTGCGCCAGAAAGGGCAACTGGTGTAAAATCTGCCCCTTCATAAATGGAAACCTGTCTATGAAAAAATAGATGGTGAGAGGTCATCTGCAGGATAGCATTATTCTTCCTATTCAACATACTGTGGACTTAATGAACTCTTGGCTACGGTAACGTGATAGTTTATGGTATAGCTGTACTTGGACAACACAGACAATAGAATAATTCCGCCACTTGTCAGCACTATCACCAAGCTGCTTGAATATTCTCCTCTCCTGGTGAAAAATGAAGTCAGCTCTCAGTGTGACAGGATCCATTCAATGCAACCTTATAGAGAGGAAAAATACTGGATAATCTCACTTACTCGTCTCTGCCAGAAGGGAGCATGGGAAATACATTGAACTGTGAAGCACAGCTTGAAATTGAAACCAAATGAAAGAAGTCTGTGAGACTGACTAAAACCAAAGATGTTGCTCAAGACGTGACGTGCCGGTACTTTCATGAAAGTAGCATTGTTGTTGGCGGTGCTTTCCGGGTCTGGGGACATGCCTTGACTTTGTAGGGTGTGCACACATGCACATGGAGGCCATACACACAAATGCAAAGAGTTGTAATGTCAACATTTACAAACGCATCAGCCTGTGATCATATTGTTTCCACTTTGATGAACCGAGTCTCAAAGGGTTTTGGGTTTTCATAGATTGCTGTTTTGTCATTTTGCTCTCAATTGTAATTCTTCAACTGGAATGTTTTTGCAAGACCTGGGAGTGTGATTAATGGCTTTCCTTCGTTTTTTTTCAGCAGTGTTTCATAGACAATTAAATCCGGAATGCGGGATCGCAATGGCTTTGACAAGGATGCCATTCTTTTAATCACAGACCCGTGAGCAGTCAAAATTGTTTTTATGCCATTAACGTTATGTGCACATTGTACTGTCTGGCTCTGTCCTTTTGCAGCGACCTTGTTTGTCCTTCCTGGACTGAGCCACAGTGGTGCACCTGACAATAACGTTGTGCCAGGTCTTCTGAAGTCTTCTCTCAACAAGTGTTGTGACATCAGATTACTTTCTTGTTGTTTGCTTGCTGCCTTTTTGCATTTTGCTTTTTTACGTTACTCTTTGCTCTACTGTTTGGTGGTACAGAGTACTCTAGCATCCTAATTACTAGTGTGGCGTCGCCTTCTTTCTTTTAGTGCTTTGATATATTTGTATTTGTTTATTTTTTCCCGGCGACATTTCTGTTGTTAGTGGGGTTTTTTTTGTTATCCTCCCTTGTTATCATCTTCACTTTTTCTTAAATAAATATTAATATTCCTCATTGACTGTCTGCTTTGGGGTCCAAAATGCTGCCACATGGAACTCTCTTGGGCTCAATTGTGGTTTCACTACTGTGTTTTTGTGCAATGACAATAAAGGGAGTCTATGTCTCTATTTTGGAGCCATGATCAGTGAAAAATGCAAAGACTTGTGGCATAACTGTATTAGCAAAGGATTGGAGTCAACCTCTGATGACATCATAGACGGGGGACAGAGCTAACTTCTATTTCCAATAAAGCGGCGGTCATCTCTTGCGTGACTTCAGGGAATGTGATGTAACCAAAGCTAGAAGTATTGTCGCAATGTAAATCTATGTATGGCAGATTAAGTGACAAGTGACAAAAGTCATAGTGAGGATGGATGATGCCGATCTTATTTTTAATGCCGTGCAACCTACATTACAGTCAAGACACTACAAAGAGCAATGCTAAGGGTGAGTTATTATGTCATGTGGTTGCTTATCATGTCGACTATGTCAAGTAATATGAACATAAGGATGACTATTGGGGTGCTATTTAATATATACAGGGCTCTAATAGTGTTAAAACAGTCATAGCAGGCCATAAAACTGGTTTTCTATTTTCTAATTAGGAAAACATTGAATCCTACTTCATGGTCACCTATTGTGACCTTGTCTGGAACCAATTAACCGCAATAAACGAGGGACAACCTCTTCTGTAATGTTAGCTTTGTAATATTCATGGGTCCTAATCACCAATTCAGTATAACTGAGTAGAGTTGCTATTGGTTTCATCAGGCTTACTGCTGTTTTGTTTATATCATAGTACATTTGTTTTAGTCTTCTTCTTTACTATTTGTGAAAACCACTGCTCAACAAAGACAATAACTTATTTTCCGTTGTCAAGACAATTTTCCAGCTTTGCGTTGAGGCATTAAAACCATGACATCCAAAATTCAGGGGCTAATCTGCGATTTAATACGATATGTGGGCTGCTCTTACATCACTGAGTTCTATAAATGACTTTCCACCTAACTTTATTTATCTATATGAATTGTGGATGCGAGGTATTGTCTGAGTCCGATTTCAGATGAGGGACGGCAGAACGGGGCATAAGATCTTGACTCGGGGATCATGTTGCAACAGAACAGCAAAGCTGAGATTCCTCATGAGTCAGTTGTGTAATCAAGCAAATGTAATCACTTTTAAAATATATTCATGTAGACTGCTGTGATCTTGTGTGAGTATGTGAAGATCTGTTGTCCTTTAATTAATTGGAGATTACTTGCATTATATGAGTTAGCATCTCATCTCATATTTTGCTGTCACACAGAAGTAATCCCTTTATAGTTTCAGTTGACAGGTTGAAAAATCAACCCCCCTGTATGTTAACTAAACATGCCCCTAATAATCTCAATTTGGCAAACATTGTGGGCATCAGATAAACTTTAAAATCAATATAACTTTTATCTATTTCCAGTGACTGCGGGGTGCAGAAAAAGAAAGGCTGTACAAAGTTGATGGATGTCAAATTTGATCTCTAATCTTTCATGTTGCTTAGTTGCTCTGTAAAAGATGAATTACATTGAGTGTGACGAATGCCTAGATTGTTAGAAAATGGGTGCAATGTGAAGATGAACCCAATTTCCACACAGAAATAAATGTAATCTGATTTTCAGGAGTGTCCACTACAGAATTACTGTGACTGCAAGACAGTTAAATTTCCTACCAGATATTACATTTTAAACTGAATCAAATATCTAGTGCCTGTGAGTAAAAAAAATGCAATACTTCATTGAAAAAATGAACGAAACTCAGCCGTTAAAACAGGTCCAACAAACATGGACCAACGATGCATGAGAGGAACATAAATGTCTTGGACACACCGCTTAACAGCCACCAAGGCCAGACTAAATGTCAACTTAATTATGAAAGCAAAATGACAATATGAGGGTGCTTGGATTTGATTAATATTTTAGTGGGCTAGTGTCAGTGGGAGCAGCCATCATAATCGTCAAAGCCTATTTAGGTCTTGTAATGTTTTGACTGGGTAGTTAGTCAATGAAAGAATCAGTGTTAAGCCCACAGGAGAACGCAATAATATATTTTGAATAGGATAATGTTCTATTAGAGTCTTGTATTCCTGCTGAGGACCAAGTTTTGTTTACATTAGGGTGACCAAATGCCGTGTTTTTCCAGTACACGATGAAAATGTCCTGGTTTTCTTTCTTTTTCATTAGGCAATTGAAGTGGCCAACATTAGGGCACTATGCTGCATGACTGCCTCTATCTCCATAGTAGACACCTGATTCCATTCTTTTTTGACACAGATATTCCAATTTGAAGCTGGCAGTTTGAAAATGGATGGACACATTCCTTGAAAACATCGATACAGTATGTAGACTAAAGGCTGCCTCCTCAGGATGCAAGAACCACACTGACACTCAAGCACTAATGGGCAAAGACTGGGCAAAATATTGGGGTTAGACACCACATGATCTATTATTTATTGCCCTTAGAACATCTTTCCCCATCATATTGCAGTGGTAGGCTGATGATATTGCACAGGCCAAGCTCCAGATACAACAGAATAGCCTGCCTGACAAAGACCATCTGGCATGCCATCATTATTCAAAGTTCAAGACCCTCAGGATGTAGTCTGGCCTCCATGTAATTGAGTAACAGGGCATCTTATATTTAATCAGGGCAACATGTCATCCATGCATATAACAACGTGTTGGGATGCCAGATTAATTGATAAGTAAGTAAGTGGGCTATAATTCAACAGAGCACACTTACTGGGTTTGCTAGAATTATTTGAATTGAGAATTTTCATTGCATAGGTGTCTTTTTTGTAGTGATACGGATCACCTGACACGGCTCATAGTCTTGGGGTTGGAACGTTAGCATTTGACCTTGAGTTAAAAATACACATTGGAAAATAAGCATTAATTATTCTATGCTACTGTTCTGTAACTATATTGCTGCTGGTCTGAGTCTCAATCAAAAATTTGTTGTTTCACTGCAATGACAAATAAAGGGCGTACTCACACTAGGGCATTCATACCGTGGTGGAATTGGATTCATTTCACCCCTCCTCTCCTGACTACCGCTGACTGTACTCTCACTGTGCATTTGTGCCATGAACCATTTGTCCCATCACTTTTATTCTTCTGTTTTACTTAATTTCTGACTTTGTGAAATAGCCATCCATCTGTTTTTTATACTGCTTATCCTCACTAGGGTCGGGAGTATGCTGGAGCCTAACCCAGCTGTCTCCAGGCAAGAGGCGGGGTCGTCAGCCAGTCACAGGGCACATATAGACAAACAACCATTTAATCACGATCGACCATTTGATCTTTGGGACTTTGACAGATGATTGCGAAAATGTTGGGGGAAAATTAAATGTGTTCCTCTCTCCTCAACCACCATCACTCGCCTGCAACACTAAGCCAACAAACCAAATAGAGTTGTGGTTTGCTCACAGAGCCGATGCCACATGCCCAATCCCGATCAACAAAAGTAAGGGTGCCCAAACTGCAACCAGGAGCATATCCACAGCCCCGCTAATTTGTCAGTCCATCACTGCAGGAAAAAAATGAAATTATAATAATAGAGCAAAATGCACAATGAGAAAAAAAACAACAATAAAGCAAAGCTTTGTCTTTCAATATATGTCACCTTTTTACTTTACTTTAAAACCTTTCTACAAAATTGTATATACTTGTGTAGGTTCACAGCCACTGCTCTGGGTGTTAAGTGGGCAAAGAGTGATTGTCCTTGTGTCAGTGTGACCTGTCTGGATCATCAAGCCCATCGGCCAAGGTCCTTCGGAATGACATTTGAGAGCACTAGGTGCCAAGCTAAAAGCCCAGATTGTTAACTCAACGCCTAGCACAGCTCATAGTGAGGTTTACCAACTCGCAAAGGTGCAGCCACACTGGCTAGCATCCATTACATGAGAATGCCCAAAGTATGTTACATCTATGCACTGCTGTTTGGTTTGAAACAGTAAACCCTGTTGTAGCTTGCATTTCCACCACTGGTTGGTGTGACATAACAGCAGAGTGGACTTGAATCCCGCTCAATGGGTAATCAGATAAGTTCCAGCTTCCCTGCGAACCTGAACAGAACAAGTGGCAGATGTTGTGGGTCCAAGATGGAATAAGCTACATAGAATGTGGCCCTTCACCATGAAAATGTATTGAAATGAACCACGCTGCATCCTGGAAAAGCTTATGGTGGTGCATTTTAGTATTGAAATGGTTTGGGTGCTCATTTAAAGAAGCGTGGCAAGGCCATTGGTTCAATTAGGCAAGTTGCTAGAGAGCAGATTGAAGCGAGAGATTAAGTCACAATCAATGGTTCCCTTCCTGTGTCCTTTTTACACAGACATGTTAATGGTTTTTCAAGGGAGACTTGAGCATTAGTTGCATCGTTAAAGACTCACCCTCTCTGATTTATCTGCAGTGAGAGTGAGGTTGACGAAGCAGGAAGATTCCGACAAAAAGATTTATCATTTGGTCAATGGGTGAATGTGAGTCAAGTCACACAGCTTGGTCACAAATCTTAAGAATTGTTTTTGTCAGCACTTTGGTGCATCTGGTTAAATTAATGTAGTTGAATAAAGCTTGTTAAAATTTAACAGAAAACATGCACTAGCTAGAGCTACCACAACAAACACAGTGGCGGCCAAAGACATTAGAGTTTGTTGTGCAAGACTGCCTCCGAAGTTGGAAGTGCATACATTAGAGCACAGTTTGTAATGGAGCAGAACCTCCGCCATTTTGGTAAGCAAGCAAGCTGGGCGATGCTTCACTGGCTCTTAGGGGAATGTAAAATGAAGTTATGTGCAGTGTGGATGTGCCCAATTTATTTATTGAACAGAATGAATACATATGAGTAGCATCATGTAATAATATACGCAGCCCAGCATGACACTCAACATATTGTTGACCGACTTTAAAGGAGTTGATAAACGGTGATTTAAAATTGTTATATATTGCTTGCTCTTCTGACTCTTCAACACGACTAGGTAAAGTTGAAAAGCAACAGCAGCTAGTCTGACTGTATACTGGCCCATGTTCACAAAACAGTCTAGTGTGAAATACCGTTGACTGATTAAAATATTTCTATTTTGTTGGAAGAGAATCAACTCCAACCAGTTGTGCCTGATGGTATTGTAAACAAATATGGTTTTCCCTTACACCCAAAGAAACACTTTTTTAAAAGCCATTGCTAGCAACATAAACACAGAAGTTGAGGTTGGGAGAGGGCAGAGAGTGTATCTGGCCTACAGCCATGCCCAAAAGGAAGCCCGCTCCTCTATGACATCATGTAGGAGTAGTTTTGCAACGCCCTCTGAAACCGAGCATTGTGAACCATCCCAAACTTCTTTCAGGGCTTACTTCCAAATGTGCAAACTGAAGCTTTGGCATGGTTTAACATGAGAATACAAAATTCCAACAACATTTATAGGTCAGAAAAGTGGAAAAAAACACAATAGGTCCCCTTTAAGTTCTTACATCGATAGCTATGGCATTCTAGCGCATAAAAACTAATGTTCTGATGTTTAGAGACCTTTCAGTGAAGAAGAAGACACTTTTATTGACTTCTCAGGGCATCCGATCGATCAATCGCACCTAGACTGTTCAGGTGGTCTTGGAGGCTTCATCAGTTCATGCTCAAAGACTAGGTGGGACGAACACCAGTCAGACTGTATTGGAAAGCTCTAGTCTGAAAGTCTGGTGCAAGATCTAATCGATTGATCCTCTAAAAGGAGTAGGCAGGTCCAGACGGGAATGGTTGGCTCATTTTTTAGGTAGACCACAGACTCTTGACTTGAAGAATTAGCCTGCCTGTGTTTTGCCTTGCATCTGCTCAGGAACTGCTTGGTTTCCACAATGTAAAAATTGGCGCATTCCTAACTGCACAGGACTTCATGCACATCATACATTGTTCTTCTGTGAATGGGGTCCCTGGTTTTGGGGTGTACCAACCTCTACCTCAAAGTGTTACGAAGTGTCAAGTGCACTGGCTGTGTTTGTTAAAAATCCTTCTGAGTTTCTCAAATTGGCCTGGGATGACAATGTTATTGTGTCTGATACTATTTTCTTCTTAATCCACCTTGCTTTTGTACTTTGTGGATCGAGATGCACTTTTTTTAGGACCAGCTGGGGTAAACACAGGTTTTGAGAGCATCCCTCAGGTGCTTATGCTCTTTCTCTTTGTCCTTTCTTTCTTTTGGCTCTCTGTTGTAGGGCTCTGATAATGCCCAGTTTGTTCCAATGGGTGGTGTGAATCAAAAAGTAGGTATTGGTCAGTGTGTGGGGGTTTTCTGTTAAGACCAACGACTGTCATCTGCAATCTGGATATCACAGTCCAAAAAACAACTTATTATCTTTGACATACTTACATGTGAACTTGATGTTTTTGAGTTAATGTGCTCTGTGAAGATGAACACATCTTGGCTTCTAATATTGACCCGTTTGTCATCCACATAGCTATACCAGTGAGAAATGAGAAATTTGGTGACTCCATGTGATATATCCAAGTATTAAAACGCTTTGTTTTGTCACAGATCCATTTTGTTCATAAGATCTCAACTGTCCAAACAATTCCAGACCTAACTGTATATGAGATATGTTTGGGGGAGAGCAGCACTGATGGGCAAGTAGTAGCACCCAACCCCAGCTGCACCTCCATCCACCCAGATGGAACTAAGCAGGTATTTCCAGGCTCTGCAAGTGACGGACGGTGGGGTTGCCCTGTCCTCGACATGGCACTGAATGATGGATGTGCTAACAGAGAGGCCAAATGTCAGCAGTAAAGCAGGTCACAGAGGAAGATCAAAGTAGTTCATGTAAGCAAGTCAGGTTTGCTATTATCTCTCTGTCCTCCACTCTCTCCCTTTGCAGGGAAAAGTGAGGATTTCCCCGGACAGATTTCTCCATCTGTCCTTTATATCTTACTGTCACTCACTTTCTGACAGGCTGGAGTTGTGGTAAAGTTATTTGTGGAATAAATCAAATTCAACATATTACCACCACCACCTAGAAATGCTGCATCCATCACTTCATTTGCAATTCCTTGCACATAAAATGTAGGTTAGGTCATGTATATGTTATTATACTGTATATATATCATTCCCACTAAATGAAATCAAATGTACAGTGCGAAAAGATCTATAATTATCCAGAATGTACTTCTCAGTAGGTCCTTCCATAGACCACATTGTTCACGCATACATTATTGCTCTCTGTTGCCACATATTGATTTCATTGAGAAATTGAATCAAACACATGGAAACACACTAAATGGCAATTCTGCTTAGCACAGTGGGTCAATGTTAATGAACAGCACAAAGTGATGAGGCAGCATATATGTACGTACGGCTGTAAAACAACCGCGATCAATCGTGTCCGATCGTTAGACAAGAAGAGTTTACTTTATCTTGTCATCAGCTGAGGAGATTCAGTTGAAAAGCCATTAAAATCGTTCTTTTGACTGATGGTATCATAATGAGTAGATGGGATAAATGTGCTTCTTGTGTAACTGTCCGTTACAACGTGTTCAACGTTGCTGTTGAACACATTATCCATACAGCCGTATTTGTAGTGTTCCTATGCTATACAAGTTTCAAACCTCGTGCAGCGATGTCCAAACTTTTTACACCGAGGGCTACAGACTGAACAAATAAAGTATGCAAGATGACCTTAATATTTTGTAAAGCAACACAAGAAGTTCTGGAAGTGCTAGGAGTAGCATTGAGAATCTCTCTGCTGAGCTAGCAAATAGATAGTAGATAACAAAGACTGCACCATGAATACCATGTAAGAGAATATTAATTATTTATGTACTTTATGTACAGATCCATCTATCTTTTATGCCGCATTATCCTCACTAGGGTCGCGGGATAAGCTGGACCAAATCACAACTGACTTTGAGCAAGAGGCGGGATGCACCCCGGACTGGACACCAGTCAATCGCAAATAATCGTTCATATTCACACCTATGGACAAATTAGAATTAACCGATCATAGATTTTTTGGGAATGTGGGAGGAAACCGGAGCACCCGGAGAAAGCCCATGCACACGTCCCTCTCTGTACTTTTCAAGGCACACAGAATATCGTGTTTTTGGGCTATATAGACGTGGTATACAAAACTGCAGCAAAAATGATCTCTCCCATTGTGGAGTTGCATCATCACCCCTTGTACCTCTCACTCAATACTCTGTGAGCAAGCGGTTGGGTTGAAAAAATGTAGCGAATGAGCGAAGAACTTATCACTATTGTTATTATTAAAAACTAAAAACAACTAACATACCCTTTTCACTCACAAACATGTACTGTAAATAACCTGGCACATGTGCTTGTACGTCTTTTTTCAGTGTTCCGGCTCTCTTGAGATTTAGACTCTTGAAATCCTACTCTTAATGAGAGTGCTAATCATCCACTGCATTGGACCAGTGAGATAGTGCCTTATGTTTCCTCCTGGGGGTAGATGTGAAATAATGATTCATTAGGTCAGTAGAAGAAGGCTCTGGAATTAAATCAATTTTTCTGTTCAAGCACCCGCTCAGGAGCCCAATAAGGTCATTTTTGGCTTTGTTATTGGGTTTTCCATCAAAAGTTGTTACTGATAATTAGTTTTTCTAATAATTTTTCTGATAATTAGTTCTTTCACTCGTCCAATGTGAGAAAATAACATTATTGCATTAGCTTAACAATAGAGAATTAAAGTAGATTGAGACATGTATTCTTCTTACCATACTTCCACAAAAGAGATGAAGACTGTTTGGGCAAACTCCCACACACAATCAAGGACCCAGTAGAGAATGTAGTGTTCGTCCACAGTTTTCCAACCTGGATGAAAACCACACTGCTTCTCCTGGATCCAAGATGGAAAGAATCTTCCTCTTCAGAACCGCTGAATAAAAAAAGAAGGCATGATTCCACAACGGTTGGAACAAACTTTCCAGTCTCATGGAACTCCAAAGCCCTACCACCGAGGAGCTTTTTGACCTCCTTTGCAGACTCAGACCCAGAGATAGCAGTGACATGTTGGTGGGATTGAGGAGGTCTTTCAAGTATTTCCTCCACCAGTCTACAACATCTCAGGTCAGTAACAGACCACACCGGTCCACGCTGGTGACAACTTGCTTAGTTAGTTAGCCTCAACTTAATTTAATCTAAGCTTAAAAATGTACCATTTCCACACAAAATATATGTTGTTTTCACTCTATTATGTTGGACATGCCATGGCTTACTTCATATAGTGTAATGCCTGCCGCCAAGTGACCAGACTATTCCATGTCATTTGTAAGTAAATATGTTTTGAATAATAATAGACCATAGGCTACCACAAAATGGCTATCATTTATTAATTCATTCATTTCTGGGGAAAAAACGCAATATACCAAGGGAGTGATAATGTGGAACGACTGCTCACACAATTTCGCAAATGCTACTCTTTAATAAATATAAATAATATATTTAATTCAAATTAATTTAATTGAATAAAATGAATGGAGGCTGCACGGGGAACGAGTGGTTAGCACGAAGGCCTCACAGCTAGGAGACCCAAGTTCAATTCCACCTTTGGCCATCTCTAGGTGGAGTTTGCATGTTCTCCCTGTTTTCTCCGGGTACTCCGGTTTTCTCCCACATTCCAAAAACATGCTAGGTTAATTGGCGACTCCAAATTGTCTATAGGTATGAATGTGAGTGTGAATGGTTGTCCAGGCCGTACCCCGCTTCTCGCCTGAAGACAGGTGGGATAGGCTCCAGCACTCCCCGCGACCCTCGTGAGGAGAAGCGGGAGAAACTGAATGGATGAATGAATGAAAATGAATGGAAAGACAAAAAACAAGGTAATATATATTCGGAAACATACAATACCTTCAAACACCATGCATTGATGTAGACATACGTACATATCTCTCATTCAAAAAAAATAGATATACATATCATTGAAGGACAAATGAGATGTGCGAGTACAGACACGCTGTTGATAGCATGAATGAATTTTAAGCTCAGGACAATTTATTGCCACTCTGACACAGAAAATAGTTTTGGGTTTCAATTTGCAGAATGAAATGATCCATTAGAGTTCACATAATCTGCCTGCAAATATTCCACTCACATGTTTGTGACAGTTTATTGCTTATTCCAAGCACAACTGAGAGCGCTGTTCCTGGTGCTTGCTGCCATCATGATTGTTGATTGATTCATGTAGCACAAGCTTGTGGAAAGTATCCAGTTATTGTCTCTATGGCAACCTAAATGGTTCCTTACCAGGAAATGATACTGTGGCAGGTGCCTTCGGAATCAACATCAGACATCATGCAGTGTGCAATTAAAATTGTCTCTGCATGAGTGAATGCTTCGTTAGAAATGTTTAGGACTTTGGAAAGACAGAGCTACACATTTTACATTGAAGTGTGACATTGAAGCTTTGTATATTAAAAATTTCCAGTAAATCAATATACTCCTAATCAAAATTTGAAGACCAAGAATTTACATTTTGCACTGTTGGATCTTGAATATGTTCTAAGGAGGGAGGCTTTTTTTATTTTTATTTTTATTTTTTTGAGAAAGCAACTTAATACAGACAAACATTACAGTGAAGTAGGCTGTCTATCAACATTAAAAGTTTAAGACCACAGCATTTAAAAGCCAAAATCTCTGCAAAAATGTGGATTCAAAGCCATTTTCTGTCAGGTACAGTATTCACACTGTCACAATCTCTTCTGTGGTAACACATACATCAGGCTGTAATTCCCACTATAAATGGCTTATTGTCTGGAATTATACAGTATATACTATATTGGAAAATTTGTATAAAGGTGACCGTAGAGGTGTATTTAAATTTCTTAGATGAAAAAAAATATTAAAACGTTCGTTAAGGTCGTAAACAGGTTTTTAATTTTTTTATTCTGTGGACTGATCTAACCACATCACATTTGTTTGGTGCATCTCACACCAAACATTCACATACTCATGCCCATTCACATACTACTTACACAATGTTGAAAAAAGCTACATACAGTAACCCATGTGCACAAAAAAAAACTTTCTGCTGCTAAAAATGTGATTATTCAATTTAATTTCATTTTGTTGACCCTAACTCGAAGCTGAAAGAAAGGAACGAACAAGACAAAGCTAAGACAAAGAAATTCATTCTTCCTCCTATTTCACAAAGCGCAATCATATGTATGAGCCAGAATGCTGTAAATGTCTGAAGGGGGTTATTTGCATATTCTCAAACCATTTCCAATGTGCATCTCTCTTGAATTGCCCTCAGGGCCGTTCCATAGAAGAGTGACACATTTTACAAGGATGTGTATGTGCAACTCCAGCTCCCTCCTGTGAAACAGCTTATTAACTCAATGTGAAGCTTTCGGTGAATGACATAACACCCAGTCCACTCAATCACACCTTGCTAAGGAAAATAACGTTGACAGAAGAATCCCGTCGCTGCTTTGGAGGACTAATTGTCCTGGCAAAAGGTGACAGCCTAGAACCAAATCAAGCAGCCAGATGGAAGACCTCCAAATGAAAGTTTAACGTATTTGAAATCTAACATGAATAAATACGGGAAATAAGACTTAACGGTATGTGACAGATACCGGCGTCCCATTTCCTTTCCTGTGACAGGATCCTTGGGCTAGTGCACTAATCAGAGACTACATCACCAATTCTTTCAAGGGCTTCTCGTGTGGATATGTTTGGACTTGTGGATTATACATTAAAGGTCCAGACGTCAATGAAGGACATTCTTCACTCTCTTCCCTTTAGCTATCGTGTCTCAGGTAGATGGAAGATGTGCACATATTATAGAACTGCAGATGCTTGCTAACTGCTCGTTTTGACCTGTTGTCATTGCTTCAGTGAATTGGGTTTTGCAATCCAAAGTTTATATTTCTCAGTCTTCGCCAAAAAGGTTATTAAACTTTTCAGCACAGCAAAGCTTTTGCTGTTGTCAAGACTTTAACCAAGAAACTGCTGAATAAATATATGCATAAACAAACACATGACTTGCATGTCAGATTGGCTGCCCTGTATATCAACCAATGACAAATGCCACAGTGAGAATTGATGATTGACACTGATCTTGATTTAAATGCCATACAATTGCCCCGCATTATTTTTGAGATACAACAACTCGGAACTTCTCCAATGCAAACATGTGAGTTATGTTTTTTCACTTACCCCTCTACTATATTAGGTCAAATCAGTGTAAAGTTGACTATAGCCATGTTTTTTGTTGTGTGTCTACAGGACTCTAATGATGGAAAAGGTCATATTTAGAAAGTAATAAACACATTTTCTAAGCTCTAACCACAAAAATATAAATGTATTAATATTGAATCCTACGTTACAATAATTAACTTACCACGTTGTGGTGCGGAACCAATTAACCCCAATAAATGAGTGACGAAATGAACAGAAAAGATGTCCAATTGGCATAAAAGTGAGATATAAATCATATTTGTATCGGCCGTTCTTCAGATAATTATATCAGCTCGGTAGTAATACCATTCTCCAAAATACAACAAGCTTCCTAAAACAGTGTCCCGGCTGTCTGTGATTTCCATGTTTCACCTTTGGATCGGATACCTGTGAAACCAAAGGTCTTAATAAGATGTCCAACTGCATAAGCCTCAGTATTGTGCAAACAAAGTAACGGAGTATTGGTGTTGTGTTGTTACACACAATTTTGTAGAATAACCATATACAAGAACAAAACATTTATGCATTTTGACCAAAAAATTCCTGGAATACTGGATATTCTAAAACAGAGGTTCCTTTTGTGTGTGTGTCCATATTTGTTTGAATTTCCCTTAGAACACCTACTGTATATGTAAAGTGTTCATGTTTTACATGAGTGTGCATGTGTTTTCTGGCAACCAATCCAGGGTGTATCCCAACTCCAGTTCACACTTTAATGAGCCAAAGCTGTTTTGAATATGGATGGATGGATATTGTTTAAATGAGCTCATTTGCCACTCTTTGGTATTGCACATTAACGTTCCTGAATGCACACATCATTTTATGCCACTTATGACAATTTTCTTGTTTTTTTACACCCTTGTTATTGTCAACTGGCTGCAACCTTTCACTGTGTTTTAGTTTTCAATTAACTGCTGTGAAAGTTTCACATTTTAGTACTTCGCAGCATCGCATGGGGAGTCATAGCACAGCTCAACAGATGCACTGATGCTTGGCTTTGGAAAGGGCAACCTTTAAGGATCACCAGACGTAGCATTTGCCACCATACTCAGTATGCATCACAAGGGCACCCACACAGGCCCCTGTGGACGTTTTCAAATCTTTAAATGAAGAAAAAATAATTGCAAAATACCAATGATACCAATACCAAATTCCACAAACTTGGACTTATTTTCTGTGCCAATGTGTATGAAGAAAAAATAACTTCACGATTGAAGTTGGGAGACAGCAGAAGGTTTATAAAACACTTTGACATGCAGCTAAAGTTGGCAACTGCATGTAGGAAACCAAAAGTCTGGCACTTTATTGATCATTCTATCTAAACATACTCGGTTACTTTAGCAACTAAGGCATCTGTCAATAAGTGATCACAAGTACTGTCGGTCTGTAAACATCGGTAACTGATGGTGACAGTAGTTTCCTACAATTCTGTGAAAATCTGACTTGAACAAGAAATGCTCTTAAGAAAAATAAAACTACAAGCTGAGAAACTCAGTGAAAATATTCTGCATAGGGAGAGAAAATGATCCTCTCCGTATCTCTTCATCCTTCTTGTCCTTAAGGTGCAGTGGCTAGACAGAAGCTGCGACGGAATAAATGGCACATGACAGCTTGACTGGGGTTTGCCAAATGGCACCTTAAGGACAAGAGCAAGGAATAAAAATAAATAAATAAAAAAAAACATAACATTTGCCCCAAGTACTTTATGTGCTTAAAAAAACACCACAGGTATACATAATTCAGCCAGTATTTTCAATAAATATACAGTAGGTTATGCTCTGGGACCATCCGTGAACAGCAAATAAATGCGAATAACTGAGAGGCATAAAAATGTCTATTTTTCACACTCAATTAAAGCCTGGACTATGATGTTGTATTGAGGTGCCACCATACGCTACATTGACTCCCTCCTCCTCCTGCTATTTTGATTTTGGGTCAAAATTTGCAATAAAAGTGACTGTTGTAATTTTTCCATGAGATTCAGCTCCAAACTCATCACCTCTTCAATTGCCATTGTTTGCTCTTGACAAAGGAACAATACCAAGCTAAATGCAGACAAGTACAGTCCAGGTTTAAGTCGTAAATATGAGTCAAAGACTTATTATTAAACATGTTTTAAATGATAAAATTATGTACTCACCACAAAAAAATTATACTGGAGCATGATCGAGAGATCGAAGAGATGGAATTGGAGTCATGGTCTGGCTTTTTTGGGGGGTTGACAAGCGAGTTTTAAAGGTATGTTGTCCATTTTATGCTTTATTATCAAGTATCAACAATTTAGGGTGAAAGAGATGTGTTTTTTGTGGAAATAAAGTACAAATAATTTCACATTAATTATAATAGGTTTGGAATATGAGATAGGTTTCCATGTAAAACGTATCTGTGCAAGGAGACATGTATGTCCTGGCTCTTAAGTAACAACACAAAGTTGAGAATAATTGTAAAATACTAGTATATAAACAGCAACGTGTATCAACTGTGTGATAACCACAGTTTTTGTTTGTTTGCATGGCGGTTAAGGATGTATAAATGTAAGTTAAAACATTGCTTGTATAAAATAGCTTTAACATGGGCACAGTTTGACCCGGGGAACAATAAACTGCATTTCCATTATAATTTCCTATGGGAAAATTGATTTTTAATCTGATCAAATTGGATGGTCGTCGGCATCCTGGAACTGGCACATCCTGGCTTGTGTTCGACCTTGAATTTCTATTTGCTATGGCCGCAAAATGCATGCTGGACACTTAGCTGAAAGGGTTCAATGAGTATAGTAATGTAAGGTGAGGAAATCGTAAAACTTTATACAGCTTCACTCAATCAAGTTTTTTCGAAAATCCATCAATTAATAAATCATTCAGTTTTGTGGTTGAATACGGCCTATTATCACACCTCTCACACCTACGACCGCCTCACCCTAGACCGGGGTATCTATATATGATATGATACACGATGCATGGCTCTCGATAACAATAATATCTTGATACTGTGATAGGGTGAATCACAAAAAAAAGACATTTCATAGTATTTTGTATTTTGCTGCATTCAGCTGGGACAGTCTCCAGCTTACCCATGACACTAATGAGGACAAGCGGAATAGAAAATGCCAGAAAACAGGCAGCCTTGGTGCAAAAAGAATGATACGGTTTTTATGCAACAGGATTTTACTTTAGGTGTGTGACTGAGTAAATTCAGAAAACATGTCTGTCGGGTAGATGAACTCTATAAAGAAGAAGCATGTAAAAACTAAATATTTACAGTAGTACAATATTATTAGTGTATTTCACCAGAAAGAAACACGTTGACCCATTCAGCATTTGAAAAGGAAAATGAATGCTTCACAGACCACTTTTTTTGACCCTGCAAGTTTAACCCACCCTACAAAAAAGCATCCTGACATTCACATCAATGGTGCAAGGAGGTAAATAATGGGCTTGTTTATCTGTTCCCAGTTTTGGAACGGCAGCATGTCGTTAGCTATTCTGCTTTGAGGTTCTCTTCTGTTATTTGGCTGAAAATGGCCTCCAGAATGTTGGTGTATGTACTGTATGTGTGTTCAGTTCATTAAACTGTAACGATAAGATCATCATAATTTAGGCACTCAACAAGGCCCCTTTTTGTGTTTCCTCCAGGCTCTTTGTTGATGATACCACTTTTGTCATGTAAGTATGACAATAACGACACGCAGGCCTCAGAAGACTCAACAATCTGGTATTTTGTTACGCTCATAGCATCGGTAAACAACCCATAAAAAATCCTGCTCTATGGACGGTCAAATATCCTGTGCTGCGCTCCTATTCATTGCAGCAGAGTGGATAATACGTGGTCCTCTTCAAATCTTAATTAAAAGACAGCTCATTTGTTGACCTCTGCAGTGGACATGGCCATTACAAATAATGTAATTAAATGTGGCACAGACATATGAAAACCATATTAATTACTCAAACGCGTCATCAGTTGCCAGGCCACGTGGAAGCGGCTCAGAGTGCAGTAGCATGAGCTCAAGAACTACTGAGACCGACACATCACCACCCAGTAGAAAGGAATTATTCGCTACAAATAAAGACTTTTAAAACAGTAAACCGTGTCGGTCTGTTTTGTATACACAGTTAATCATTACCTTTTATTTTGAGCCAATGTTCAAATTATGAAAAATGTTTGCATGTATTTGTAAATATCAGGTCTACTCAAATGTGACCTGAAAGTTAAAACTTTAAATATTTACATTTATTTTTTCTATCAATATGGTGACTATCCAGGCAAGGCAAAATTTTTTAAATGTATAAATATCGTTATAATTAATCATCAAATGACTCTGGTGTGCGTGTGAGAGAGAGAGAGAGAGGGAGGTGAGAAAGAGAGACAGAACTTTTAAAGTATGCTGTATGATACAGGATGTGTGCAACCGTATACACTACATCATTAATCGTGAAAGTACGAACGCCTCTCCAAACTTTTTGCAGGGACTGAAGGACCTTGTCACTCAGCACCAGTAGCGTGGTAGTGGGTTGTCAGAGCCTGGGGCAAGTCAGGTTTTTGCAACCATCTAATCCACAGACCTGTAGGGCTCCCATGGTCCACCATACAAATATTGACCCTTTGGTGGTGAGGTTGTTGCATTAAGTCATGGTGATTTCCTAAATTTGATGGACACCTTTCAAAGTCATCTATTTTTGTGCATACATAGCATCTTTATTGTATTAAAATGCACTGCTGTGGCATTTTCTTTACAACACGCAAAACTTAACGTGTCAATCCTACACATTAAACATCAGTGGTAACACAGCTGATGTAGTAAATCATTTAAACCAACCTGTTTTCGGTTCTTGTGTAAAGCGCATTATATGACATACTATACGGCTACATTCACATATTGAGAATTGTGTTGTGAAAACTAAAAAGATACAGTAGAACTTGGTGTGCATCTTTAACCCGTTCCAGAAGACCTCTACTGTAATTTTTCCCATAAGAAATAATGTGAAGCAAATGTATCCATTCCAGCAAGCCACAAAACAGATTATGTTTTTACAATTATCGTTTTATGTCCACATATCAATACATCCAAATGGTGAATGAAAAGGATGAACTCAGGTTTAAGATTACTTTTACCTTCACTGAAGACATGTCGTTGCCAAAGACATGATGTGGCAGCAAGACCAACATGGATACAACCTTTGTCTTTCGGCATGAGTCCCAAAAGTCTCTTGACTGTTTCTCTTCTTCTTTCTCTTTCAGGGGCTCACCACAGCAAATTAACCGCCTCCATCAAACCCTGTTTCCGCATCTGTCTCTCTCACACCAACTACCCTCATGTCCTCCTTCACTACATCCATAAACCTCCTCTTTGGTCTTCCTCTACGCCTCCTACCTGGCATCCTTCTACCAATATATTCACTATCTCTCCTCTGGACATGTCCCAACCATCTCAGTCTGGCCTCTCTGACTTTATCTCCAAGACCTCTAACATGTAATGTCCCTCTGATGTACTTGTTACTGATCCTGTCCATCCTGGTCACTCCCAATGAGAGCCTCAGCATCCTCATCTCTGCTACCTCCAGTTCTTCTTCCTGTCTTTTCCTCAGTGGCACTGTACATGCAGACGGACTTGTATAAACTTGCTTAGCCGTAGCTCCCGTCCTTCATTTACACCAAACTACCACATCCTGAAATACACGAGCTTGGCATGAGACAGGCGTCATTTATTTATTGTTTGATTGCCCTGATTGTGTCCAACATAGCACATCAAAGACCTTCTGAAACAATAATAACAATATTAACTGAGGTTCCACTTTATATGTATCTGTAATTTCTGCATGCTTTTCATTGTGATTTTAACACTGGTAAGTGTCCTGTCTTGGTCTATGTAGCGTTTGATGCACAGATGACTACAGCTACATTTGATTGACATATTCAGCTACATTTCATCAAGTCAACTGGACAAGATTTCATTTGGACCAAACCAAGTGTGAACACAGTCTTAGAAACCTACTAGCATGGCAAATGCGTACAAAGAAGTAAATAAATGATCTTATCAGTAACCAGACTGCAATCCCAACAGTAGATCAGCATGATAACAGGATAAGAGGAGTGCAATACAAGTGCAAAAGCCGGATTTGCATCATACTTAAAATGGCTTGTATTTCATACTGAACGCCATAAATATTAATACTGTGCTCTCCGCACATGGCATTCTTTTGTGTGATGCACGGTAGAGTGCAACGTATGTTGTGGTTAAGCCACTGTTTTCTATTGCAGTACCGACCCTGATTTCATTCTTTGGATTCTTTTATTTGTAGTCCTGTGATGCGATCAATCATGGCACTTTAACCTTGCAGGCCCCGCTGCGTCCTCAATCGACCTGCAAGCCATCTTCATTACGCACGTTAAGATGTAGGAATGTGTTTTGAAAAATGGAATAGAGTATCAGAGGAAAAAGGCAGCCCACTGCCAGAGCCTCAGTTGGTGTGCTGAAGTGAGTGTAGGCTTTAATAAATGAAAGGGGAAGAAATCTATTGAAAAGAAGATATGCCTCTGCTTGGGCTGTTGAAGTTACTTAATCTTTGATTTGTCAAGGCTACCTTGTTCTTCCTGAAGCTGCGAAGAACATACCAGTCGTGGAATTGACTTTGTGGCTGTGAATATTCTTTGCAATTACCTCCAGCATACGTAAAAGTTCGTCTTTGAGGTATTGTTTTTACCCTGCTGGTTGGGTTGTAAGTTTGCTCGTTAACAAGGTTACGCAAGAACGACAACACATTTTCATGAAATGTTGTAAATGTAAGCCATCAATTGTTTCTACACAGCAAAGCAAAACTATAGAGGAAATTATTTTCTTAAGGAAACAATCTGGCACATTGCTCCAGACTCGAAAACATTTGAAATAACATGTGTGCATGCTACACACACTACACAAACATAGGAGGACACAAATACACTTGATAAAAATAAATATATTATTATTTTTGTATGCTAATGCTAAGCAGTGGGACGAAACACTGCCCAGGCGGACTGGGTTGTCGCTCAACCCCCACTTCCCTGGGTAAGGGCAGGAAGTGGGATGGGTTGGACACCAGAATACTACATATAACATATAAAATATATTGAAAGACATATGACTTTCAATATTTGTGTACTAATCATAGGCCATAGTCAACCACGAAACAGTCAAAGCCAACTGGGATTCCAAGTTCCAAGTCGTATAGAAAATAAATGGATGGGTAAGCATTGCATCTTTGTAATATTAAGTTCAAAGGTGAGGAGACTGTAACTCACAAAACACATGTGTGCAGCTGTGAATCCAATTTGTGTCATATCCTCTTTGTATCCATGGAGTCTGAGCAGCAAAATCACATGAAACGTCAGTTTTGCAAGAATGATCCAAACCACATGCAGTAGAGGATTGAAATGTGATACAAAACAGATTTCTTTCGATGTCAAATCTAGACCTAGTGTTTTGAGCACTTGCAGTGACACAAACACACACTCACACAGGAGTCATGTGAAGAAATGAAATATGTGTTCATATTTCACATAAGCATTGTGGATGATGGACAAAATTCCAAGAAGTGCAGTTTTCCCTTAATGGCACAATCCAAATTTATCACTTTCACTTACAGAGTGCGAAACCTCAACACTTGACGACAAAACATTATCAGTGAAGCATAAAGACATAAACCTGACAAAAATGTGGCCTTTTTATTACAGTAGTTCTTGTATGTTGCATTTTACCTGTATTGTATGTATGTATAAAGTACTACATATTTAGAGATGTTTTTTTCTATAGAAATGTTTTTTTTATGATAATTTGGAACTCCAGAGCCCCAAATACAGAATGCTCATTCAGGCAATTAAAAATTCCACTTTCCAAAATGTCCCCTTTAAAAACAGATAACAAGTAAAACAAGTTTTCTTTCAATAACATGATGGCAAGGCTGGAGCATTAGTGATCAAAGATCGAAAACAACTTAATAGTCATCGTATTAGAGAATATGGGCAGAGGACTGATTAGATAATATGATTTTTTTTTCTTTTAGAGTGTGGAAATGTAAGTGGTCTTTTTATGCCTTACATTAAATATGAACCACTTTGCAGGATAGAATAAAGACTCATTCGAAAGACCATATAAAGTATCTATATTATGATAGTTTGCACCTTCAGTGTGCAGTTTCTTGTTATTTCAGCGTTTCTCAGTGGGTAGAAATGTGCACAGGCGAAAGGCATGGGGAGGTTATTGAAGTCGTTTAGATTTATACTACCTTAATTTTGTTTTGCGTAAATTTAATTGGGTGTTCACTCGGGCAATCAAAAAGATATTTGCTAGAGTTTTAAAAAACTATTTAAAAAAACTAAATACACATTGACATTCTTTGACCTACTACGTATCTCTGTAAATGCTGTGTTTGGCTTTTCAGGGATGGGTAATCCCATTTAGGATCCACTATAAAGAAAGGACAATGTTAATGTTGCACAGGTGAACAGTCAAATTAAATTAGGTTTTTGTTAGGACTGCCATTATCTAACAGTGGTACTAGTTTAGATATGTTTGTTTTGTAATTATGAAAACCACTCTTCAGAAACATTAATGTTGATGTTGAGGAATGTTTTTTTTTTTTTGTTAGTCAGTCACAGAGTCTCAAGGAAGCATGTGACTGATGGTGCACAAAGCTAAGTCCTAAAATAAACAGAATGGTTCTGCGCAGTGACACCTGCAAGCCTGGATAATGCCAATGCTGATTGAAATCTTTGACTCAAATCCCAACCCCGTTTGAAGCCACATACTCCCTCGCTGTTCTTAAATTGTCTCTGGGTTGCAGGTGTCTCGTCATGATACTGCCATCAGAGGAGAGTGAACAAAGATAAAATTAACTATTCCCCACTGTTTGATTGACCCGTCAAGTCCAGCAATCTCCCCCTCTTTGACAGATATGATAGTGTTGTATTTCTCTCGAAACCGTTTCATGCTCTTGCAATAAACGCTTGCTGTCGTCGCCTGAGGACTGTTATAAAAGTACATTTCGGTGTCCTTGTCATTATCTCCACGTTGTAAAGACAATTTAGAGCATTGCTGATGGTCAGCATTGACCTAGTCTTTTGAGTCTAAATTCAAAGGCATTTTTTTTTAGTTTGTAGTGTTTTTGTCCATTGGCACAAACCACTTAGCTCAGTGGTTCACAATTATGTCATACCTCCCCCAGTTGACAGAACTTTTTCCACGGGCTACTGTTGCAAGCTGAAACTCAACTCTGAATCCCCAACGTTATTCATACATTTTCCCTTTCATACCAACTCATTCATCTTATTTATGTTTTAATTGCTTTAAATGGGACTGCATGGTGGCCAGGTGGTTAGCATGTCGGCCACACAGTCAGGAGATCAGGATTAGATGGGTTAATTGGTATAAAATATTAATGACAAAAAGGAATGACAAATCTTGTATCGCCAATCACTAATGTAAAGGCATAATACCAAAGGGAAATTGTGCTCAGGAGGGACAAGAACTGCAAGACCACACATATTTTTCTCCCCAATGTGATGTTTTCATTGAAGTTAGGCCTTGAGGCAAAATTATAATTTCATATATTAAGCTGTTAAAGTGTCTCTTTGCTACTTATGTGCATGAAGCCAAGTGATATCACAGAGGAGATCTAATAGTAGTTGTGTTTACATAGACTGTTGTAAACCCATTATTTAGATCATTGTAAATTCATTCACTTCATTTTGCATTTTGAAGCTCCTAAAACCCAACTGTAAAAAATTAAAACTGGTTTTAAAATTTCCGTCAGGAGTGCATCATTGCTTCCTTTACATTTTTCACATAGAATAAGAGGATGCATTGCCTTTTTAACACATTTGTGGGAAAACATCCATTTCGAAAACATACGTTTTAGAGCATAAAGGTTGCAGATTTCGAATATCAGAATATAGTATAGCTGAACATGATAGCATAAGAAACTTCAAGTACACTCTGAAATATGGAATCGATCCATATCACAGCTTGCTCTGCTTTGGTGCTCTGTGGTTGGCAAGTTTGTTCAGAGCAAGCCAAACACTTGCTATGTGTGATTCCATGGATGTTCTTAGGTCTTCTCCACCACACTCCAGAAGGCAAAGCAGTTGGGGTGATGTGGACTTAACTAAACTCCTACAGTGCCGAAACTTGATGACTTCATCCATCTTTATTCCCTGTTCAAACTGAGCAATTTCTTACAGCCTTGCGCAAACACCACAAAACATATGGGATAACAGGCTTTAAAATTGCATTTGCAAGAATTTTGTAGAACTGTTGACACAGCACTAGTATTGGATCTCATTATGTTGTGCAAGAGGCCATTATGTTGGCACTGTAAGTTTATTGTTGTTGCAAGCTGCAGTCTGGGAACAGGCCAAACAATGTAGATTAAAAATGTGGGATTTGTATTTTCACATTGTTTTCAGCTCAGGTGGCCGGGTAGAAATGCTAGAATTTGTGTGTTGTTGCCAAAAGGCAACCGGCAGCAGGCAATATCTTCTCAGGTATTACAAGGAAAACCTAATGTCTTTACTCAAATGCTCTTTTGACATGTTGGTAGTACAGGACTAACCAGTTAGTTGAATAGTACACCGAGTAGGCCAGCGGTCACCAACCTATATATGAACCAAATATCCCTCAGCTGTAAATCTAGACGCCTCCCACCCTTTATATGCAAATATAAAGCTTTGTATTATTTATTGGTTGCTGGTGTCAACATTTCAGCTTTTTCCTCATGTGCGCCTTTTGTTTTATTGCCGTGTGCTGGCACCTCCGGCCAGGCTTTAGAGATGATCTCAGGGCTGGGTGCATGCCTGGAGAGAGGCCAGAGGCCTTTGGAAATGTTTAGTGGTCAAAAAGTGTGTCTGTTGGTCAGTCTCCAGGAGGAGAAGGCACTGATTTGTACATTTATGCATGCATTTATATTTATCTTTTTCTAATATTTTCACATTTGTAGCAGAGTATGAGGGAATGTTTAAGCAAATTGACTGAAGCACCACATTCACACAGCCGCACATTTGATGGGATTTATTAATACATCAGTTGATTTGACATTGATATAATATCTGAAGTATTGTCTGTTATCCTTTACCACCAACACACGCAACCATAAAGATATACACGCATTTCAACGACAGCTGCCCGGATGGCACGAATGTACCATTGGTCTAAAGAAGGACCTTGGCTGCTCTGCAAGGTGCCTGGCGTAAAAAAACATGAAATCTGCCCTGAACAATGCCTGGACTTAATAAAAATGTAAAAGTGTGGTAAATATACAAAGGGTGTCAATCTTAACTGCCAATTCAAAGTAGAACATAATAAAAGTATTACCATGTTTTCATATTTGCTGCCATCGGTATTTGGTCCATGTACTGTTTTTCAGAGATGCACAGTTTAAACTGAAACAAGGTCCATTAGCACCACACATTACTTGTCTGCCATTTACAAACTGCTGTGCCTCACTGCTACAATTCTGATTTGACACAGTACAGCAGAAATGATGTTTGAGCACGAAAGAAAGACAAGACTGCCTTTACTACATGCTACATATTGTGTCCGCTCCTACTGCTGCTGTATATTTGTTGTTTAATTTGGAAAAGTTAATGCTAGGTGTAGACATCAATGCTTGAGTGCTACTCAACAACAAATTTGACAATGGTTACGGGAATTGGACAACATTGCTAGCACTAAGACTGACTAAGACTTTTAGATGAGTGGAGTTGAGTGACAGTCAGCCTAGAAAGGATTTCCATCAGCGTGATCAGCTCAGTGCAGACTCCATACTATAGCACATACAGTCATCCGTTGCTTTCGCATTTAATTGGTTCCAGACCAGACTGTAATAAATTAATTTCTGCAAAGTAAAATTAGTATTTTCGTAGTTAGAGCATACCATATTTTTACCATATTAGAGCTATATACACAGTAAGTAACACCCCTATAGTTATCTTTACAGTCATATTCATTGTTTACACCACATTGCTAATGCACAGACTACAGGATCTCTGCAGGAAAAAGAGACAGCCACAGCGCCATAGCATGCTTTCGAGCTAACTAGTTAGTTCCAATGTATTTATTCAAAACTTAAGAAAGGGTTTCAAAACAAAATAAGTTCATTCATTCATTTTCTACCCCTTATCCTCACAAGGATCGGCTGGGTACACCCTGGACTGGTCGTCAGCCAATCACAGGGCACATATAGACAAACAACCATTCACACTCACATTCATACCTATGGACAATTTGGAGTCGCCAATTAACCTAGCATGTTTTTGGAATGTGGGAGGAAACCGGAGTACCCGGAGAAAACCCACGCATGCACGGGGAGAACATGCAAACTCCACACAGAGATGGCAGAGGGTGGAATTGAACTCACGTCTCCTAACTGTGAGACTTGCTAACCACTCGTCCGCCGTGCAGCCCACAAAATAAATTAATAGTTAAACATACCACTTCCACACAGAAGAGGAGAACTTCTTTCCACTCTATCAAATCAGACATGCCACGACTGTCAATATGCAGTGTGATGGTAATGTAATGCAATGTCATGTTTTGCGTCATTACTAACGGCAAGAGTTAAGCATACTACATATAACTTTTATTTTTTAATTTTTTATTAATAATGGGATGGCTGTATTTGACTTCTGTGTCATTGAGCGCATTGACAACACTGCTGTCACTGCATCTCTTTAATTACATATGTTTATGTTCTTATGCACGTCATGTTCATGAAGAATAAGCCTGACAAATAAGGATTCAAGTTGTTTGCCAGGACTTCTGAGGACAACTAACTCCAAAGTCATTTATGGCATGGTGACATTCCAGAGGAAAACTACAAAGGGGGTCCATGATGTGAACAAGACACAATCAGTGCTTCCATCAGTATGACATCATCTACAGCCACAGCCACATTTTCAGACAACAAGTTCAAAAACGTAAACGTTGCACTACCTCAAAGGCCCAAACTGCAGGGTGCCAAAAATGGTTGAGAATAAAAAGACCTTCAGCAGGTTGTCATAACACCTCAGCGCATGGTCAGGTCAGCACCCCTACTTCTTCACCCGAATGACTTGTGCTGCCTCCACCAAATGTGTTTCTAATATTCTAAAGACTCTCTATTCACCACCTTTGCATCAGGCAGAGTGAAAACCAGAAGAGCCTGAGCCAACATTGTGAAGATTAGTTTCCATGCAAGACCTGTGAACAGACTTCTGAGCGCCAACATTCAAATGCAAAAAATATCAACCCTACTCCTCGGTGCTTCCAAGTTCATTTATGACTCCATGCTCCTGAATGCTGCTAATAGATGAATGTTGTTCTATACAGTAACAATAAAATATCTACGTAATTACGGTAAGACAAGCTTGTCACTTGGTAATCAATAGACATTGGACTTAAGTCCACATCCTCTTGCCCCTGACCCAAATGGTCTGTTTAATTTATTCCACCCACGGCCCGCCTCCAGGCACACCCCCCCTGTTGTGATTGGTCACCCTCCAAAGTGCTCCTGAGGACCTCTGGATACATGCTGGCAATCTGAAGCCCAAATAAGGAAGTCCGGATTGCATTGATGTCAAAACTTTGTGTTCTAAAAAACTGTCAGAAAGCGGGAAATTGGCTGAAATTCAGAGCCATCCTAAACATCTAACTTCTAAACATCCTAAACAGCTTCTTCCAGAGCTCACTTCAAACCTCATTATTTGAAACTTTGTCATCGTTTACAGCGAGAATACAACATTCTAATAAATATTATATATGTATATATGTATGTATAGGTCAGAAAAGTGGAAAAAAGCATTATAGATCCCCTTTAATAAAATACTCAAAATATCAAGGTTATGTACAAGGTAGATTTGCCATGGCTGAAACGTTCTCATTCGGCAGCTTTTTCACCCAACCATCTACTCGGTTGCAATTGGTCACGAGTGGAGGGTTGGCTCATGGAAATCTTGTGACGTTCTCAGGCAATATTGTATTCTCGATCAATTACAAGAGAAGTCTGAACAGCTGGAAATGCAAAAAAAAAGTACATAAAATATACATTTGGTGAAATTCCAAATCAACATTTTTTAGAAATTTTTTCTTGCCACCCCATACTTGTCACCATCTTCTTTGTTTACTTTCAGTTTGCGCACGGTGATTGTTGTGTTTTTGCCTGTGACAGTATTACATTGCTACATGCAGACTGCAGTCCATTGTTATGAGTCACGTGGACAGCAATATTTCTGTACACGGTCTCCCATGTAGACAGATTGAAAAGGGATTTGCAAATGGTTTCCATGTAGACAGGGCTTTAGTCGACCAGTTACAGTATGTACTCTGAGCAAGTAGGCTGCCATTAAACTCAATCATGTCAACAAAGAAAAGGTCTTAATCATTGCTCTTAATTTAGTTAAATTCTTCCATATGTTCAGCCAACATAATGGTCTTGAAAAGTTCTTTTTTTTTAACTAAAAAGAAACAAGACTGACAGATGAGGCTTGCAGTAAAAATGATTTTTATGTTTTCATCTGATCAGGCAACTGCACAAGTCCAATTAAAAATGACCCGTTGGCAGGTCCCAACCCGTCTTATTGGATGAATTTTGTCATGGTTTTTAACGAGTTTGACAGGTTAAAGCTGAACATGTGGGATAAAAAGACGACCCTGACTGGGGGTTGAATCCATGCCCTCTGCCGTGAAGGGCAGAAACGTGTACTATTACACCATCAGGGATAACCGTTGAGAGCAATAAATTAATGTATTTGACTTCACATCACAAGCACTTCACACCTACTCATAGCATTCCTGCCTACTTTAATCTTGGGATTGCACTGATTCCTGTCATGTTATGATTGGGCCATATGTACTGAGAGGATTTTGAGGATATTTTAATGTTTTGTTAGTTATCCTTCTTTCAGCTAATTTGAACAAATTCATTTCATTGTAAAAAATGACAATTGCTGTTGTTGCGATGCAATTCCAAATTATAAAGCACTATTTTGAGCATTTGCTACACATCCCTTCCTCCTCTCCAAGTTAGCAAGCTTTTACACACATTCCTGAAGAAAACCGCAGCATGTTTTTGTACCAATAAATGAGAAAGGCCAGTTACCTCGAACAACAGAGTGAAAATTGAATTTTGAGGGACGTTATATCAGAAAGTTTCAGAAACCCAAATGATAAGGTGCAAAAAGGTGAACTAGGAAAACATGCACTCTTACGAACTTCGCCCTCAACTAACACTTCAATAATCTTCTATTAGGTATAATCATTACGCTTCTCGCTCTGAAAAATTGAATTACTGAGCATTCTGAGAGTGTAGCTTGAAAATAATATCAGAGGTTTGATTAAGGGCAATAATGTCTGAAAGCACAAAGAAGACCCATTGAAACCTGCCTGGTAGTGTGAGAAGAGCTTTGCCTACCTCTGAAATGGGATTTACTTGAATGTTACGAAGTAAACCTCATTGTTGGTGCGTGCCCTGCAATGACTTTCATAAGGATGAAGTAAATGTCACCTTTCCATGATGAATGCCTCCCAAAAGCAAAATAATCAAATATTCCTGTCCCAGAAGGTCTTAGTTTCAATACATTTCCATTCAAGACAGTCAGACTCAAAATGGGAAAGTATTCAAACCAAATAATTTTTTTCCAATAAGAAACAATGCAAATCGTTCTAAACACCCATAAATGTTAACATATCATTTTATAATTTGCCAATTATAGTTTTACATATAAAAAAACGGGGGTCCTGCACCCCAAAGTTTGAAAACCACTTAAAATGAGTGTCGCCTTTTTCCTGGGGTGCGAACACCAACTACAAAGGTCAAGTTGTATTTTTATAACTACCATACTTGTACCCATTTTTGCATCCCCATTTTAGGGTATGCAAGCTTTATAGATTTGTCTGGGACTGGTAGGAGTTACCTTTAACCGGAGCTATGCCATGAATATATATGTGTTTTGCGTGTCGCCATGGTAACAAGTATTACAAGAAATACTTCCTGTCAAAGACACGGGACCTTTCAAATAGAACATGCACAGAGCACATTAATATTCCTTTCAATCTGTATATCCCGATAGACGTATACATGACCCAATTTATTGCTAATATTCTGGTTATGATAGGGTTATTTGACCGCATGTAAAATTAGTTTTAGCTGGACTACATGATAGGTTAGAGATTAATATAAAGTATGACATTCATGTGGTCATCAAGAAACCTAGACGAAGACCAAAAAAGAAGTAGTACCTTTAGCGGGCACATCAAATCTTAGTATAGCTAACTTAAAAAAAAAACGAAATTGAGAACATTTCTTTCTGATCGGAGTACTTCACTTTTATCAAAGTAATAATTGTTTGATGGCATTTTTTTATTTCACTCATATCAGGACATCATAATGATACAGTATCAAGGACTCAATGAATACTTGATTATAATGGACAGCTAAAATTCAGATCCAGAAGGATTCCTAAAGCTATGGTGTGGGCAATGCCCGTCCAAACATGTGCATAAAAACAATAAGGTGCATTATTTTTTTATAGTATCTACTATGGCTCGTCAGCTATGTCATACACATATTTTTTTTTACCAGTCTTTCAGTGTTAACCCACTGCATTGCCAATGAGGAGGACACAAAAAGGTCTGCAATGTCACGTGTTGGCTATTAGTATAAGACATAATTCTGCAGGCTGAAGTGTCAAAAATGTTTTCACTACAAGAACTCCAATGGTTTGTGATTGTCACGCAGCCCAAAAGTTTGACACGAAAGGCTGAAAAAGCAAGTATAATGATGCTACATTGAGACTGACAACAGATTTGTTTTCTCCACAAGACTTTTAGCAAAGGGGATGGCAAAGTCGCAGGAGATTTATGGGCCAATGTTCACTTCTCTTTAAGGGAATGCATACGGGAGTGTGCTTAATGATTTATTACCTTGTGACATTGTGGAAATCAAAATGGATTTTAGAAACTGCTCAACTCTTAAATCCAGACCTGGTCCAATGTGATTTATGGATGTGACATCAGGAACACAATGTGTTCCACCGTGAGTCTTTGCAAGCATGTGTGAAACTGCATTTTAGCCCCATTAAGCGCACTCAAGTCATGTGCAGTCGGTGGCAGCCTTGTTGCCTATGTATTTATTTTGCATGAATGTGCATCTATTCATATTCTGTTATGCAGACACTGCATTATGCAAAACATAAAGACTGTCTGCGTTATTGTTGACAGAAAAAAAATACAGTTAAAAGATCTGATACTCAGTCATTCAAGGACTTTGAACTGAAACTTCCACCAGGGAATAGTGTTTTAAAAATCAGTCAAGTGTTGATTGTGTCTGTTTATCAGACATGTGCTGATAGCAGTTGTGCTCCTGCTGCTGCAGTGCATGTTATCCTTGCGGGTCATGTAGTGCAGTCACCTCACATCATGGCTCAAACAGCTCCACCTGGGTTGAGCTCTAATCAACAAGTGGAAGGGCAAACACCTGTGCAGCTACCGTATGTAGGAGGGCGCAATTAGCACACAATAATAAGTTGTTGCAAATATTTTCTGATGGAAAAATAATCAAACAACCCAATCTCAAGGAAGAGATGAATGTAACCCTGTTGAAAACCATGTTTGAAATAAACTACACCTTTACCATTGCTAAGTTATTTATTATCAGTTTTCTATATTGCTAGGATTCATTGTCGTCAGGGGTGAACTGGAGCATATGCCAGACTATGCCAGATGTAATATGCAACCCAATTTTACAAAAAAAAACGACTTCAGTCATTGTGTTGTTTATCATTAATTTTACAACTTTTTTCTTTAATATTTAAATGCTACTAAAATAAGTTATTTTTCCTAATGATGAGGATGTGATTACAGATTTTTTAAAAATATTTTGACTTTATTATAGTAAAATTACTACTGTTTTTTTTAATTTTGTTTTTGAAATATTCTTGTTAATTTATATTTTCAGAATTACCCTGCCTCTCGCCCAAATTCAGCTGGGATAGGCTCCAGCATACCCCCCACAGCCTTAATGAGGTATAGAAAATGGATGAATGGATATTTTTAGAATGTGTCACGGCCCCATAAATATGTAAAAATTCACGTCATGTCAATAAATCCATACATATATTTTAATCACGAAATTACTTTTCTTATATTTCCAAAAGGTATATGTTCCTGTCTGTAATCAAACAATTGCACTCTTGTGAAATGATTATTATTATGCCTTTTTTTTAAATTATGAAGTGTATTTGGACACATTATAACATGAAATAATAAATATAAATTAAATGCTGCTGCCGGCGAGCTGTAATGAATACAGCATTTTAAAAATAGTATCATAAATGTTGTGAATACAACATTGCCTAATTGTGACGGTCACTGTGGAGGCAACAAAGTAATTTAATTCACATTAATTCACAGGGAATTAATCACAATTGAATTAATTCAAATTAACAGGGTGCCAAGTGGTTAGCATGTTGGCCACACAGTCAGGAGATGTGGGTTCGATTTTCGATTGTTCTCAGTGTAGAGTTTGATTTTTCTCCCCGTGCACGTGTGTGTACTCTACGGGTACGACTTAGAAAACATCAGCTTGTTGCTTTCGTGTAGGATGACATCACCGACCCACTGGTATTCCGTCACCATCACATGACCAGAAGTGAGCTTTGACAATAAGCCAACATATTATATGAATATATTCTCCTCATATTTTGTTGCATTGTACTCCAGTATAAGTATTTCCACTTCTCGTAAGTTTAAATGAGCCTTGGACAGTTGAAGACAGCGTACTTATTTGCATGCATTAATTCTTCATCTATGGTTGGTTTGTCATGTGGTTCTGTCTGTGTGTCTGTTCTCAGTGCCACACGTAGGTGTGCCTTGTGTATTACATTACTTCCAGACAGTGTTTCGCCAACTATTTACTAATCTGGCACAGTGTGGATGCAATTTTTTGTCAACACGCCAAAAACAATCTCAGGACCTTTCCCGTATGGACAAGGCCTCAGATCGAGAAGGGGAGGTCTCCTATTGATCGCCTCATTTGGCTCAGGTTCCAATGGCAATGTGTCCTGTCCTGGTTTGTAGTCCATTGGGTCTGGAGTTGAATAGAATATGAGATTGAATGAATGAATAAATGAATGAATGAATGAACCCGGCATTATTCACTTAAATATGATTATAATTCCCTTCATGTGCGTCGTTATCCAGTCCACTTGGTCATTGAGACACCCACATCACTGAAGAATTCAGTCCATATTTTCAAATCTGTTTGTTCTTGTACTGTATTAAAAAATGGACAAGGTGATAAATAATTTTGTGGTCGCATACCACGTTTGCTCACGTCCTGTGCATCTTCTGGGTGCTAAGCCTCCCCCATCCCTACAACATAGTGACGCCTCTGTTTGCCAAACCAAAAAAAAAAAATATCTCTAAATCCACATATTCAGCGACAATCTATTTGTTGACACAGTAGACCTGCACATTTGGTTATGACAGGAACAATAAACAGGTAGCCACATTAGGTGAAATTAAAACCAATTAGTAGTGCTGCTATAATACGTTTGACAAACTGTTAGTCTTTGTTGAACAAAATGCATTAAGGATCACAGTCGTAGTCAATTAATAAACATAGAACATGCTTATCTGCTCTTACGAGAACATGAAGAGTCCTCAAGGCAAGCGAGAGGAAGTTGCTAGGAAACCATGATTTTTACCTTCTCTGCTTCACTGCCATCATCACAATTCTGAAGAATTTCCGTGGATAGGAGGTTCATTAAGCAAGCTCATGAGCAGACATATATTACACACCTAAGGCATATGTGCCTGTAGGTATCTCACAAGTTTGGCAGTCTAATTGGCAAGCCATTGTCAAATAACTGAATTTATGTGTATTATTTTTATTTGACAGAAGAGCTGATATATATGAATAAAAGTAACATGCCCTTTGTCTTTACTGCCTCCCATTACAAATCATTTTTATTGTTCCAAACCAGAGAATGTAATATACTCCAAAGAGACGTTTTGAGGTGATAAAGGACTTTTTGTATTCCCTGGATCCTGGAGTAAAATTGCTGCAAAATATAGGGAAGCTCATGCTTTTAGTGCTGCGAGTGTATTGTCAATGCAAATTACACTTAATGGTCAGAAGAGCCCTCAGACTAGATGTAAACAAGTGCAAAAGCAAAATGAGATGTCTGCATATGTTTGTGGTTTTCATTTTTAACCTGTGTTGCGGTTAAGTACTCCTGATTGTAAAATGTTGCGCCAGATGAACGTGTTTGTGTTTCATTTAAAGCGTCAATTTTGCTTTATGTACAACTAAATGTAGGACACTTTTGTGAAGTTTTTTTGGAGTAGACAAAAGGGTTACTCATTGGAATAAGGCTGGCTTTTCTTCTGGCTTTTTGTACACAGGAAGTGAGTAAACTATCAGTTATATTAATTTCTCCAATCTTTGTAAAATTTGGGGGGGAATGGAGGGGTGTGACATATACTGCACAAGCATAGTAGATATCTTCTGGCCTGGCATTTATGCTTTGGTTGATGGGAATTTGACCAAGATTGCCTATCATTATCCTTTGATGGAGCAATGACAAAATCTATCTCCAAAATATTCCAAAAGAGTTGGAACACATGTATATCATGCTCTTCAATAAAAGCTTTGGTAAAAAGTATCCTGAGAGGTTCAGAGCGGTTTTCACCTAACATTAATTAATGTTAGGTGCTACTGTAAACATCTGGTTGTGAAAGAGATTTAAACAAAACCTGACACACCTGACTTTGTTTCACAATGGAAAACTCCAATTATCGGGTCACTGCAACCTCCTCTCATTGCAACTAGAGTTCATAATTCATTCATTCTACAATATAATTCACTCTTTTGGGGGGTCCCTAAACCCCCAAAACAATGAACATGACTGTAATGAGGAGAAGCTGTGGGGGTTCAGCGGTTGAATAAAACTAAGGTGAGACAGAATGAGATGAAGTGGTTCTGCAAAAGATGAAAGTGGCAATAACTAGCACTTGCATTTGAATTGTATGCAAGTTCTGAAAATGCACTGTAAAACAAAACTGTGCTTACAGCTTTGACTTTTATCATTTTAAAGGATTCTGATTATATATGATTAATAATGTTAGATGGATTTGCAATATTCTACTCAAATATGATGATGATAACAATAATAAAAAGACATGTTTTCTTAATCGATTAGAAACCTGAGGAGAAATGTGTTTACTCTACTTGTTATAATCCAACAAAGGGAAATTTAATTTCCACTTTGCTGTAGACAGTATCTCGTGTAGCGCACCACTTTGAACCAGACCACACACTCGGGCATGCAAGGAGGAACGTTAGGGACACGCAGACGATGATTGCGTTACATATTTGAAAACTTAAATTTAAAAAGACAACTGCGTCGTAGATTTTCCACAAGGATACATGAATCATCTTGGCATTAATGGACTTTTGTTTGTGTCCATAATTAAGAATTCCACATGCAGGAGTTTAGTCAAGTCTGCAACCTACATTAGCCTTGACTGCACCTCAGTCCCAGTTTGTACCTACATGCATCCATAATTTACACAATTTCTCCTGCAGTCTCTTCTTGTAACGCCTCCGGCACTTTTAGCCACTCTCAGGTGATTGTATGTGTGAATACCTACACTCGAAAACAGACTGGCCTCATTTATCGGAGTCTTTAATGTTTGTGCGCTGTTTTCAATTATTCACATTCTTAGTTTGTGCTGTGTATTGGGAATGTACTGTATATGTACTTTGTTTGTGCTTTCATGTACTCTTTTTTTATACTCACCTTGGCCAACATGCCATTTTTAGTATACAATTGTCTTTTGTTTTGTTCCCTGTTGAATGGAAATAATTTGCTGTATTAAAACAATATAAGGTTGATTTGAAATTGATGGATGGATGTCAAATGGTTTTTTTGCAGGGACAACAAAACAAAACAAAAGTTGGTTTATCACATTTGCTGCACAAAACACAAGAAATGGTGATATAAATAAAGACACAATAACAGCAGTCAACAAAAAATGCAGAAGAGTGTTTATCAAGCTTTTTATTTTCATACTTTTATCGAAGCATGTAATGTAAAACTGAACATATAGTCTCTCAACCACATGAATGGCGACAAAGAAAATGACTGCACACAGCATTGTGACATTACAGTATCGCTTGGGTGGATCATTAAACGTAAACTGACACCTAAAAAACTTCATAAACATACACTGACACATCAGAATTTATATTTGGAAATAGTTAAGGTGTAGCTACATAAACCACACAGTTGGAGACACTGTTAAAATCATGTAAAACATGACCTTAAAAATGATGATGCTTTTAGCAGCTATGCTTTAATTCCTGTGAGTCATGAAAATACCCTGGAGCCATTGTATCTGAATATGTAGTATACTTTTTGAAAAATGACTCCAGGAATTGACCCTAGTATGTGTGCATTTGAACTGAAAATTACTTATCACTGTCTTCTTGTTAAATAGCCCCAAGATGTTCTTTGGGATATTTATTACTGAAGTCATTAAGCATTTGGTGTGCAGAATCATTCAAAAAAAGATCCAGATATTAGCTAGAATTGACTTTTTCTCCCCCACTGTTTTTATATGTCCTTTGCATATTATATGATGAACTATAAATGACTATACCCTGCTTACCGGGCATGGTTCCACAAAACTTTTTTGCCTTTTTGAGGTCAAAATACCATTGAGATATGCTGTGTGGAACTAAAGCACATTATGCAGCATAATGGGAATGATTCAGCTCCAAAAGAATAACCTTGAAATATGTTTACAAAGAGTGGTACTCCAGTTTCCTCCTACAGTCCAAAGACAGGCATGTTAAGGGGGAGTTACATACTGCCATACGTACTCCTTGGTACTCCTCAGGTGTCTGTTTGTGGGGTACATCTCTTTTTGGTCAATCCACATACCCTTGGAAATTGTTAACTTTTGGGTCTTGACCAAAACTAGGCTGACAAGGTAGGACACAAACACTCGAAATGAGTTTCCTCCACAGATAAGCCATTAAGACAAACCACTCTGCATGTATCATGGTATCACAGATGAGATGTTCACGCAAGGTCCATCCATAAGGAGTCATTGAGCCTTGCTTGTAGGGCTGATTCACTGTGTCACCTTACAAATAAAATTACACTCTTAACACAGCAACTTTACACTCAAAAGGTATACAGTGTTCCCTTGTTTATTCACCATACACTTGATACACTTTTCCACATTTAGTGGGGTGCGGTGTGGCTTATACATCAGAGTTTGCGGTAATAGGTTTGATATTTGTCTGGATTTAGCCTTGATTACAAATCAAGCACACTAAACGTACTATGCTGCACTATATAACCTCCATACCTTGGTTTATGTCATTTTACTCATTATTATTTGATCACTGAGTATAGTCAATTTAAAGTAGGGAAATGTCAAACTGATTTATACATGTTTACTCTCCAATGCATCTTTTATCTGCCCACACACATACTGACTCACTCACATCCAGTCCCTCTTGGCAGACCTCCCCCTGGTTAACAGGGCTTGTAAATCATGTGCACAGCATCAATGGAGAAACACTTGTCACCTCCAGCACTTACCTGACTCAGCGCCTTTTTAACTGTCCTCCAGGAGCAAAGCATGGTGGGAAACGCATGATGTTAAAGAGGTCATTGGGTGAGTTTTGTAGGGGATAATCAAATAACCAATACTACGATGAGCTAAATGGGATATCACATGGAGAAAATGAGTTGTTATATCAAATCATGTTCATCAATCTGTTCACATACAATTGTATATTGTGTCACACCGCAGGTTTAAAAAAAATCTTCAAAATAAAAGTGGAATGTTGGTTGACGCATGGTTAAAGTGTGTATTATTATTATTTTTTTTTCGGGTTAAGTTACAAAACATTTTTGTCTTGGTTCTCATACATTTCTTGTACAATATGGCACACATCCTGTCGTGTTATTAATATCCTGTGTAAGTCCAACTGTGTTCTTAATGTTTATATGTATTTATGATTGCAGGTTATCATGCTTTGGACACCCGGAACCGTAAGTCGAAATCGATTCTATTGGAGTACATTTGTGTTTGTGTTGAACACGATGGTGAAAATGTACTGTACATTGTTCCAACAAGTTTTATTACATGGTATTTGTATTACCTAAAAAGGTCTGCTCTAGGTGCATCCATGATTTATTTTACACCTACAAAAACAAACCCTTAAGTCGATTTATGTAAGCCACTTGTAATTATTCTGTGTCAGCCCCCTGTGAGTGACCTTATTTCAAACCAAAATGATTTCAGCTAAAAAATGCCCCTTGAGCCTGACACAGCAGGACCGGTGCCTGAGATGCTGATTGTCTGCTAGTGATGGAAAAAAAAAAACAACAGGAAATTGAGTATGTAAATATAAGAACGTACATAATGATATGGATTAATAATGATGCCAAATTGTATGTGGGTGAAGAAGCAGCATTAAAATAGGATGGGGTGAAGGTACTCCCATAACCAAAACACATTCATACATTTATTTTGTGAGAGTGAATCGGTTTTGGTATCTACACAGTACATGTGATGCTCAGTGTTAAAATTTTTGGTTGTGAAAATACTCCCATAATTAAAAACTGCAACAGAGGAATACACTATGTGTTCAATATTGACTATATATACTTGTCTCAATCACTCGACTGTCACGAGCATCATTAAGTATAAACATAATATAGTAACATTTACTCAGAGGTTGTAAAGATAACACCAAAGTGGTCGATTAATAATGTCAATATTGCAAAATTTGACATTGTGACTACAATCTCACTCTTCTACGGTTTTTTTTTGTAATTAAAAACAAAGGTTTTTCTCTCAGTGACTCACACATTATCATTGCTCATGATAATCAATGCCATCCCACAGTTGGTCAGGTCAGGCTTTGTTTTATTCAGTCACACCCACATCATTCTTTGGACAGAAAAATAAACGCTAAAGTGAAGACGTAAAGTTGAGCACATGTCTGTTTGTCTATATGTGCCCTGTGGTTGGCTGGCGACCAGTCCAAGGTGTACCCCGCCTCTCGCCCAAAGTCAGCTGGGATAGGCTCCAACACACCTCCGCAATGTTGAGGCTAAGAGGCATACAAAATAGATGGATGGATGTCAGTTAAAGCTGTCAAACGATTAACATTTGTAATCAGATTAATCACTGGGCTTTCGATTAATCACTATCCATACCCAGTGATTGTAATTGTTGCCGATCACATACATGCAGTATAAATGTTTAAATGTACTACTGACTACAATAGGGCTCATCAAGGTTTCTTCTTGTGAGAGCTACTTTTACAAAATGAAAACGACCAGGAGCTACTCATTTTTGAATATTTCCATAGCTTATTTCAAGCCGTACAAAGCCAATATGAGTTAACGAGCGGCATGAGCCGTTCTGGAAGCCGAGAGGCAGAGACAACTTCCGGATAAGAAAAATATTTACTGGAAACAAGGGTGTCCACAACAGGGTAAAAGTTCAAACAACATAAGAAGATAAACAAAAGACCAAAAAAAAAAAAAACTATGCAGTAGCTGACCCAAGTGAGAAAACCGAATAGAAAACCAAAAACAGTGCAGCAAAAGGCTAACAGGCAGGAAAACTGGCACGGAGCACAAGAACAAAAAACACTGCAGAATAAGTCTAGTAGGCAAGTACTTACTACAATGATCAGGACTAAAAGCCAGAAAGCAGTGGTACAGACAAGATATGCTCGAAGCCGAGCTGAACGGACGGTGTGAAGCATGCGGGGGCTTGAGGGACAATCTGGCAACAAATAGGTCTGGCTCCCACGCTTAAAAGGCCATGACGCAAATTCGCAGCAGGTGTGTGCAGGAGAAGCCCGGCTACTGCCGGTCAGTGGTGTGCAGGGATATGACAGAAGGTGGCAACATGAACATGAACTAAATACCGGCATCCACACCTCACATTTTGGATTTCACAATACATTTATTTCTAGTCTTCTTACATTATTGTTATACCCGAATGGAAAAGCAAGTTTGCCCGCCTCTGCCTGGTCCCTCCAGCCGCATCCGCTGCCTTCTTAGCCACAGATGCAGTCGATCACCTCTTCAGTACCCTTACAATCCCGGAGAGCAGACAAAATGCCAGCACTTGTCCGTCAGCTTGGCACCATGCTGAAATCAGTGTGCACAACATGCATTTCAAAATGCTCACTCGTCAAGGTCAGGGTGACCTGTTCATGCTAATTGGACAGCAAAACTGTGGAAGTGCCGAGACTGACGTGCACCCACCACATGAGTGGTCAAGGAGTCAAAAGTGGTTGCAGAGGGCACATCATCCGTAGCCCGACGAAGCACCGCACACAACAAAAGTTCATCATGTGCTGAAAATGTTACATAGTGTTAGCATGCTCCCAAATCATTGCCCACACTTGCAAGTACAGCCGGATGGGACCGGAACTTTTGCCACTGCCCATCGAAAGATCACATCACAAGCCTCAAACTCACCACACACTGCCCAGTGCTCGCCCACAAATCTAAATCAATCTGAAGCTTTTCAAAGCGCCACCACTGTGACACATTTCAGAGGCACGTTTTGCAGGGTGGACTATAATAGAAATTCATAAACATGCATAAATGTTGTGATATGTAGTGTCCTACCCTGGTCACTAGGTGTCAGTAATGTTACATTAATGAGACAACAGCCACAGCAGGAAATAGTTTAAGTAATACGAGTCTAATGTTGAAAACTGGATAAAGTAGTACTTTCCAGATGAGACAATGTATGAGATTGGGTCCCGACGATGAGGCGATATGCAAATTTAAACATGAATTTTGTTAAAAAAATGTACAATTACATATAATCTATATAAATAAACTCATACCCAATGAGTTTTTTTTTAATTTTTATTTCAAATAACCTTTATTCCTTACAACTACAGAACAGTATACAAACCCAATGAGGATTTCCCTTAAGGATACGGATAATTGACAGCTGTTCTCGTTTCTTTTATCCTCATCCCTAATTTATAACGAGGCACAGGAATGTAATGTGTAATAACAAACAGGGCCAGAGGGCACAGCTGCAGTTCCATATCTATTAAACACTCAAACACAACACTCAAAGACTTGTCCTTGGTAAAGAGTAACTACAAGCTTGGGAGAACATTTGATAATATAATGATAAAGTGACAAAATGAATTAATACATATAATGTTTGATAGTTTGCAAGGTTTCCAAAACACTCGTCTGCAAGAAAACAGACGGAAAAGCAGTTATGAGCACATTGGCACCGTGGTGGAAATAATATTATGATGCATATTTAAACCTGTCACGAAGCAATTCTAAGTAACACAGCTGCTGATGTCCACGGGCTACTCTTGACATTACCTTTCCAGCATGCAATTATGTTACAGGAATTGAAATTTCAGAGAATGTCCAAACTCAGCATTATAGGTCTGAATGTGACACATGACACGAATATTAATTTACAACTGTTTAAAATACGTTGTGTCCACCAAACTCATACATTGTTTCATCATTATGGATCATTTGAAATGCAAACCATGAAAATAACCAGCAACAAGTGTGCGGATGTTTAAATCAGTTGCATGGGATATCACTAAACATACTGGAGTTGAATAAACAATAACTATAGAATAGGAACACTTAGGGTTTCTAAAAGAGCCCAAACTAGAATACGACGGGTGACCCTCTGTTCACAGAGTTCTATGTTGACATTTTGTGAATGTAGGTCAGTGGTTGGCAAACTTTTTACAGTCATGTGCCCCTTCTGACATTTGTTGTTATGATGCACACAGAGCATGGAACAACTTGCGCTCTATCTCCTTCCTGCTGCGGTCACCTCACACTGTGAGGCTTTCAGGTGCACTTGTAATTTTGAGTGTTAGTGCTTTTGGAGTGCTAACTGTTTTTTGTTTTTATTCACCTACCCCATGACAATTGACGGCGTACCCCTGGGGGTACGTATACCCCACATTAGGAACAACTGATTTAAGTAAAATAGAGAATTTAGGTAAATACGACTTATACGTTTTAGGAATTTAACTCTTCCTAACTCAAGGACCATCTGTACTTTGGTCACACCAAACACTAGCTATTACTAATCACGACTTCCTTTGTGAGTGATCATCTTTTTAATCGAAATAATTACATTCCAGCCCAGAGCAGCATATGCTGTTTTAAACTAAAAAAAACATTGAATCAAAAAATCCCTCTGCAAATAATTTTTGCGATTCCTAATAATCCTGGCTAACCATCAGTTTACCACAGACAAGACAAACCACCTACATCTGCCATCATAGCCTCTGTTGACCTAAACTACAGCAGTTAAGAAAAGTGTGAGGCCAAATCATGTACAATGCAGACATCAATAACCCTTCACAGTAGCCACCTTTAAACATTTGTCTCTTTCATCCCCTTTCAAATAACCACTGTCATCAGTAGCTAATGTGATGATTGAACCCATCTCTCAGTTTATTCATCCTCGTGTAGTGAGGAAGTAAGGAGGCTCCTCCATGTGCTACCATCGATACAAGATGATAATGCATCATGTCCTGTGGAAGCTCCTGCTCGCCCGTTAAGTCATCTCGTGTATGATTCATGTTCATTCTCAAAGCAGACTGGAATCATACTTCTGTAAGAGGACCTTGTGAACTATACTGTATGTAGCCAGACTACAAAACAAGAGCCTTTTAACTGATGTAATATATCAATTTAAAATCATCACACATTGCAAACACACAAAGACAGGCTCACAAAAAGATGGCCCTTTGTTGAAATATTTATGGTTTGCAGTGACAAGGAAAGGGCGTGGGGAAAATATGCAAATCCCACTCCAAGCTGAACCTGATACTGTCCCATGGTGCCTTGTGAAACATGAATTTCGTCAGTGTGCTTATGAACCATCCTATTGTTTCACCTCAAACCTCACGTTGTAGAGTTTGTTGTCCCACCAATAGTCCTCTTTTAAAATATAGTACACCTGTCAAGTTATGCATGCCTTAGCCCAGTAGTGTGGATTTTACTGTGGATTTCATCTGGCTTTGCAGCTATGACAAAATGAAAAGGTATCCTCCAATATTGTGTGGAAGTGGTCAATTTTTGGCTTCTAATGTTGTCCTTCATCCTCACTCCATTTGAAACCTTTTCAAATGGACACTATTGGTTCACGCAGCATGTCCCTGCAGTGATCTCATAGCATGTGCTTTAGTGTTGCAAAATGTGGTGTCAACAAAGAATAAGAGTGAAAAGGGGTGTTCTTGTGGATAGAGTAAAAACATTTGTTAAAAGTTAAACAGGTTTTCATTCATTCATTTTCTATCGCTTATCCTCACGAAGGTCGCGATGGGTGCTGGAGCCTATCCCAGCTGTCTTCGGGTGAGAGGCGGAGTACACCCTAGACAGGTCACCAGCCAATCACAGAGCACATACTATAGACAAACAACCATTCACACTCACATTCATACCTATGGACAATTTGGAGTCACCAATTAACCTAGCATGTTTATGGAATATGGGAGGAAACCAGAGTCCCCGGAGAAAACCCACGCATGCACAGGGAGAACATGCAAACTCCACACAGAGATGGCCGAGGGTGGAATTGTACTCCGGTCTCCTAGCGGAGGCCTGCGTGTTAACCACTCGCCCACCGTGCAGCTTAAACAGGTTTTCTATGGGCTAACCAAAATATTCAGTTTGTTAATATTGGATCCTACTTTGAGGAAATTCACTTATCATGGTATCATCATTTCTGGAACCAATTAACCACAATAAACGAGGAACGACTGTAGAATAATTTGTATTTAATCTATGCAATCGATGCAATGATAACAGTGTTAACATAGGTTGACGACCATTCGCCCCAAAATGGAGAAACAAACAAAATATAAATGATTGAAGATCAAGCAAGCACATTGTTTAAAGACACAGAATAATAATGAGGGAGGTCATAGAAAGTGTCGAGCAAGAAATTTATAAAGCCTCAGCTAAGATTGCGTGTGATGTTGCTCTCTGCCTCTCACTTTGCTTCTGCATTAAATATGCAATCGGAAAGCTTTGTTTCAAAACTCTGGGGACCAGCGTGTATTCATGTATAAAATGTACTCCTCAATCTGTCGTTAAAGAACGCTTGCCTTAGCCTCATTTTTTTTTTTTTTCCCGAGCTCAGCAGTAAACACAATTGTGAGGAAGCCATTGTGACTCATGGCAAAAAGTACATTTCAATTGGAATAGAAACAGAATGGCACCAAGGGTGTCACAGCGATGGGTCGCACAAGTTTCTGGAGGGTTCAGTTCCTGTGGGGATGTGAGCTGGTGATGTGTAGCAGCAGAGGCAGTGGAGGTGAGTGCATCCGGTGATCTGTGAAGTGTGACACATCTTCCCTGTGAGGTGATACTGAGGCAATAGGAAGCAGGGGGTGAGAGGACAGAGTGGCATCGCCTTTGGGCTTCATGTTTGGATCTTTTATGCAGTTTTCACTGCATGAATTATTGATAGTATTTCAATATACAGTACATAATATAATAACTCATCCGAATACCAATATTAAATGAAAAGAAATGGTGCCTTCAGGGCTTTATGTGAACCTCATCTGCAGTCTCTTGGTTGCTAGTTAGCTGAAAGGTAACGCTTCCTAGAAGAGCTCAGTTGTCATGATGGGACTTTATTGTGACAGTGAGCGGAGGTCCCCAGTGACATCCTGCCCGCTGATGTGTTTGCTGTTGGTATCATTAGCACTGCTGCTCAATTTCCATGTTTTGACTGAAGAGGGTACACTTGATGAATAGTCGCAACACCTGAACATAGAAAAAGCATAAATAATGCATAAAGTAAGTGTCATTTTCGGAAAGGTGTCAGTGCATTTTTCCAATACAGCAACATGGAGATTAATGACGTGACTGTGAAAGAGTGGATGAAAACACTGCATAGGAGAGATGTGGAAATATCAGGATATGAGCCCTACTTTGGACTGGTTTCAATCAATGCAATCAATCATCAATCCCTCTTTTATCACGGTTAATTGGGTCTGGACCTGACTACAATAAGTTAACTTTATTCTAAATTGAAGAAAGGGTTTAAAACAGAGGGGAGACGTAAGAAGACAAAAATGTAGCACTTTCACTTGGAATGGGAGATTTTCACTCTGATGTCAGACCTGCCATGGCTGAGTCCATGCAATGTGATGGTAACGTAAAGTCATGTCTCAGTAATGGAACATTAGTGATGGTTAATAACCAGGATGAAACATACTGATCCAAATCTTCAGACCAGTTGAAAAATAGGTAGAATTTCCCTGTTGCACATTTGAATTATAATGACTTTAAGTAGCTCTACAATATGCAAAAGCAAGAAGTGGGAGTGTGACAAAAAGCAATTTGAAAAAGTAACAAACTAAAATAGGCTGTTTATCAGGTGATCAAAAGTTTAAGACCATCGCTCAAACAAAATTACAAAAAACTCTCCAAACCAGAACGAAAATATTTGTCGAGTAGCTCCACCATTCAAAAATTTGTTTGGGCCCGTGTTTCCACAAGGCTACTGGGAACATTGTCTGGAAAGGATTTTTTTCATTTTTTTCACACTTTCGTGAAACAAAAAATGCTTTATTAACCAAGGTGGTCTGCTAGGGGTAAAATGACAACACAGGACGAAAGAAGAACCAAAAAACTGAGCTGGACAGAGTCCCAAAAATGTACAACAAAACAGAGAACAAAAAACACAACAGAAAACACTGTGGACAGAAGGTCACACAGGCAAAAGACAAGAACCAACCAATCAGCATAGTACTAACAGGCAAAAGGTTGCTAAAAGCCAGAAAGCTAGGACACAAAGGCAAACATTGGAGAGCAAGCGGAGCTCTTGTAGGACAAGGAGGGTAGAAGTACAATCCAGCGATGAGGCACACCTGCTGGCATGCTTAAGGTCAGGAAGAAGATTGGCAGCAGGTGTGTGAGTGAACAGCCCGCCTCCTGCCTTTGTAGAGGTGCACTACAAAGAAAGGGCAGAAGGCGGCAGCAGAGCAACAACACAGATCCTGACAGTCGTCCTTCCTGTTGAAAAACCCAGCTGTTACCACACAGACGAGGGCCCTGAGGGATGCCCGTTGCAACATCTGCACGTAACCTTCCATGGTTTGACGACCCTGCACCACCTGAAGCTCTAGTGTTCCACTGAATGAAAGAGCACCCTCCTCCACTGTGGCAGGTAGAAAACATCTCAGGTGGATCTCCTTGTCATGCAAGTAGCGCTGAAAGCCATCTGGACCATCAAGATTCAATTTTTTTCTCATCAGAGAATAAAACCTTTTTCCACCTTTCAAGTTCAGTTTGGTGGCGTTGAAGGAGAACCGGGTCTCCAAGCTGTGTGGCCTGCGTGGTAACCACTCACTCACCGCGCAGCCATTTTAGGAAATTAAAATGGAAAACAAACATGTTCCTTCGCAGTAGAAGGGTGTGAAGAGCTGACAGACCCACTTTAAAGCAGCTCAGGTCTTCAGTCAAATCTTTCACTTTAGAACAGTAACAACAAGGTCATCTGGCAGTCTGTGAATTTTTCACTTGAGATAAGCCATACAGCCTTAATAAATATTATCAAACCACTGACAATTCCAGTTGTATAAAATGTCTTGACTGCATGACTGCAAAGAATAAAAAATACACTCTGTAACCAATAGGCTGCACACTGCCTTGTGTGACCTAAAACATTAATGTGGAATTACTGAAATAAATGTGGCGTTTCGTCTTTCAATGCAATACAAACCTGATTCTATTGATAAATTGCACATTTATAAAGCAGGGCATGTGTTACCTGGTAAAAAGGTAATTGAGCACAGAAGGCAAAACTATCTGCGGGGCTCTTTATTCTGAAATATGAATTTGGGTGGTCGACCAGTCTTCATAAAATATGTATTGAAAAAAAATGTCTCTCAGTAGCCTCTCAATTTAAAAGACAGTGCTCTCTTTAACCAAATACTGTTCTTGAAGTCTATCAGAAGTGCAATATGATGAAACAGAGTAGGGTGAAATAAAAGTAAATGCAGTGACACATATGCAACAGCATGCTCTTAATACACTGTCACATAATGTAATCCAGTTTAAAATAATGATGAAAATTAATGAAGGAATCTGTAAAATTACAAGACTTTGAATTAGTGGATATGTAAATGAGAAAAGCTGGGCTGTGGTGAAAGGAATGAGCAGAGTATGCCAAATGGAGTGGACGTACAGCGAAAGAAAACAAGCAATCACTCCTGCCAAAGCAATCCAATCGTCATGCGTTGCAAAGTTTGTCCGTGTCTACATGCATTATGTAACAAGTGAGAATTAAGGAATATAGTAAAGTATAAATGTAGTGTGCACCCAGTCACCTACGGTCTGCAGCTTTGATGAATGTTGCCTGTGTGAACAAAATATCTTCATTGGTGTATAAATCAAGCTGGGATCATTAAACACACGGCATCTGAAGTACATTGATACATTTTTTACATCTCACATTTCATATGAGAATATCTACACGTAGTTGTTGAGCATTATTTTATTGTCATGATGTAGTAAACTAAAGCAGTTTCCATCCACTTATCGATTTGACTCTGACACGTAATAAATAAGGATGCCTGTTTATTACTACCTAATTTTGATAAGGTCAGTTATCAGCATTAGCATCATCAATAATCATCAACAGTTTGCTCGTGGTTACCAATATTTTAGTCGAGAACGAGCATGAATCAATATATACATTTCCAATTGTCCATAAGGGAATTCCTCATCGGGCTCGCAGCCATGCCTCAACTAGCTACTATATCGTCAAATAGATACTGGAGTGTTGCAGGACCGATGACTGCTCTCTGTGATGTAATTGCTGCCCACTCATGCTCTAAAAAGATTCATTTTTTGTTTGTATGTATTGTAACTCCCGTAACTTCCTGTACTGCATGCATTAAAAGAGACAGTGATGAGGTGTTTCTTTCTTCATGCATTTACTGTGTAATCCTCACAAGAGCACAATCCTCAACCTGGTGTGTGTGCACCACTGTGGAAACCTGCATCCAGCCTCTGTTTTCGTGATACAAAAATACAGGATGGACGCAGTCATTTGTTGACACTCCCCCACTCCCTGTGAAATATGTAAACCAGGGATGTCCAAAGAGTGGCCTGTGGGCCATTTGCAGACTGCTGTGAGCTCTAAACACGTAACCGTTTGCAACAATATATCAGAATATCGGTTATCGGCAAAAAAGCCAACATCGGACATCCCTACTAAAAACTAATAATAATAAAAAACTAATAATAATAAGTCTTACAGACCACTTCCACACATACACAGTATAACCACCCCCATAATAGTCTTACTTGTTTCCGGTTAAACTACGGCCAGTTCAGGTTTATGCTCTGTCCATTCCCAAATACATACTGTATACGGATACTGATAGTGGTGCACTTGTTCATCCCTAATGAGCAGTGCCATTTACCAATGTCTTTGTCTTTTGGTTAATTGGTGCAAAGCCTCATACCAAGCTATAAAACTTTATCGATGCAACCAGAAAGTATTATTTCACTGACCTGAACATGTTACCAAAGGTTTGTTGTTGAGTTTTGTGTACTGCTATTTTGGTATCTCTGGGCAAACACAGCTTACACTGCATAATAAAGCGGTTGCCTTTGTGGAACTTAAAGGAAAACCGCTCCCTTAAAAGTTGCCAGAGATTGGCAGGGGGTTGGAGTTCAGCTTCACTCAAAGTTGACAGGGTTTCACTTTTTCTCTGTTGTTTGGCAAGTCTCTCTCTTTCTCCTACCCATCATACAGCGCAGGTGTTTTCAGGTCATTATTATTTTTTGTATTGGTTTTCATAACATATGTGACTTGAAATGTAAGAAAACAAAAAAGTACAAGTTCATAAAAAAAATGAAAAAATACTCATCAGTTACAGTAACATGAGCTAATTTGTTGCTTTCTAATTGCCAGATAAGAAAGTCAACTGCAGACGGGTTGACAGATATGGTAAACCCCAAACGACCTGTGGCTGGGAAGTGATGTCCTGATGTGTGACAATTTGTGTTTCCAACAAGAATGCAACTCTGCTTAGCTTTTAGCTTTGACAAAAGGTTCCTTGTCGTCGCTTGCAAGAAAAGGCAATTACAGATCTTCGCCCAGGGAGCTTGGTTGGAGAAAGTTGGTGAGGGGGCGGCCTTATGTAAGTCAGTGTAATTTTTTGACATCACAATATGGTCAAAATATGAACTGAGACATTTCTGAACAAGGCAGCTCACACCTTTGTGTAATTTCACACCTGATGCAACCGAGCCTGTGAATACAAGCAATTAAAAAGGTAAAATTTCAATAATATGGATGACTGAAAAGCAGAAAAAGAACATGTTAAAAAGACAAAAAATGGACTGGAAGGTGATGAGGCCTCATTATCTCCTCCCCAGGTTGGATTCTTGTCCGACTACTTATATTCCTTAAAATTTGAGGCAGGTAGGGTCAACTGTATGCACTACATCCTGAGCATATGTCACATAAAAATTCATTGCAGCCGTAGAACCATAGATCTTAAAGTTCTACCTGGGATGTTGTACCTACCACAGGACACAGGCACATCCTGAGGCCACAGTGGTCTCATGTGCCTGGTCCAAGTACCTGCAGCTAAGTATTCTTTCCTGTCTTGACATGAAGATACATGTTCGTGTGACTCTGAAGGTGGCGAGACTGTCACTCATGCTAATGCCAGACGACAGCTATGTGTGTGTCTCTTTTAGTCATTTCCTGTGTGCTGGAGCATTCAGACATCGGCAGCTGTCCACTCTGTTTTCAGTCTCTAGAGATCCAAAAGGACCTGACGCTATACCACCCTCACACGGAAACCGTCTCCCCCCCACTGAAGCTTCTCTTTGTCTCAACCAAAGAGGGAACAAAAAGAAAAAAAATATTCACCAGTAGAAGGTCATGGAAAATACCCCGGCCATCACTCAGATGTGATCTAATGCTCACCGTGGCATAACTGATGACTCATGTAATTGACATTGTATAACTAATCTTTTATATCCCATAGAGGCTGATTATAGTTTCCCAAAGCTGCATTGAAGACCCAAGAAAGTCTGAACATTTGAAAAGGTGACCTGCGGCTCATCTCATCCAAATAAGGGGAGTGACACTTAAAATTCATGAGGACAATCAGTGTCGTCTTGTTCATTCTCTCGAATTTGCCAAGGAGATACGGTATGGAGGTAAATTGAAAATAATTGCAGTGATTACTGTAACATCTGCAATGTTTAATAATGTAGGTCAAGGACAAATTTCCTCATCTGGGGTGGTCTTTGCAATCATATCCGTGTTTTTCGGCAGCCATCTTAGTTTTAATCTTTTGTGCAAAATGCTTATTAATTTTTATACATGTTAGTCATTTCTATGTGTAATCGTTTTACTTGAAAAAAACTCAAGTCTCAAATGCTACATTCCCTTCCATGTTTCAGACAGTCACTATGAGATTACTATATGTATTCTGTATAGAACATAAGCTCAGTACATTTCCATGAGTTATCTGTAAGTGTTGTGCAACTTGAGTAGTGTATGTGAGTGCGTGTCACAGAGGCCTTTTAAGAAGAGCTATTGGACTAAATGTATACTATAGCTGCAATCACAATATCTCACAGATGTGTTGTCTGCATAAAAAAAAATTTACCAAAAACATGCCAAATTTCGTGAAAACAAAGGCTGCAGCACCTTTTTTTTCTTCTCAAAGACACCAAAGCATTTGAGATATATTTAAAAACGTTAAGGGTCATTTGCAGCCCTGTTACAAATAGTGCAATAGAATCCAGAGAAGGAGAAGCAGAATCAAACACCCAAGTAAAGGGCATTGTGTCCAATTACACAGAGTGGTGAAAACATACAAGTTTGTATATCCCAATAAGAGTTCAGTCGAACACACTTTTCTGTATTTTCAGCTTTTTTGCGAAAAAAAAAAAATTCTAAAATGTCACCAATTACAACACTGGACCCCTGCCATCAATGAAGAAGCAAGAAAGTCTCAAACTCGGAAGCGCCTACATTGTTCTGCTATTCTTGAATCCCGCTCACATAAAGGCGGTACCCTTTCCTGAGTGTGGCTATGTGTCTGCATCTAGATTGCGACAGCATGTGTCAATCAAATGAAGCAGGGGTTGCTAGGCAACCTGATTGTGCAAAGTTCAAGTAACTGTGCATCCATTGTCAATTGTACAGTACTTCTATTGCCTAATTATCGTCAACAGTGGTCTCACGTTGATCGAACATACAGCACATTGATTGTGGATGTTCATTACATGGCATAAAAAAACATCAGGCTTAAGAAAATCCACTATGAACACTTAGAACAGTTATGGGAATTTTTTCAAAATATTTTGGGGTATATTTTAGGTCTTTTTCTGACTGTAAAAGGTGCACAGTCGACTTTTTAATGAAAGTTACTTTAATAAGCAAGCATGTGAGGACTTCTTTTATCACTATACTGTGTTTGATGTCTGACAGACCATACCGGTGGCTCACAGGTTACTTCAGGTGCTGGGCCTAACAGTGAATATTACATTTTATTACAACATGAGACAGTAATGCACTTTGAAGGTTTGGACTGTAAATAACATCCAGGTATCACTCATTCCGCACATTTTCTCTTTTTTTATAGTTATGTTTACAACAATTCTCCAGTTGCAAGTGAAAATGATACTTGCTTCTTTTAAAATCCACAGAGGCAAAGATCTCAGTTTTACTCCTACAAGTGTCAAGAACTGCGCTTGGAAACAATTGAGTATCTGCAATGTGGACCTGTCTGAAGAACACTATTCTGTTTGGGATGATTGACCATGAGCATGTAGGCCACACAGTTGAGAACAGGAAGATCTGGGTTCGATTCGACCTCGAGCATCTTTGTGTGGAGTTTGCATGTTCTGCCCATGCATGCCTGGGTTTTCTCCGGTTTCCACACACATTCCATAAACATGCATGTTAGCTTAATTGGTGACTCTAAATTGTCCATTGGTATGAATGTGAGTGTGAAGTGCCTATATGTGCCCTGTGATTGGTTGGCGACCAGTCCAGGGTGTACCCTGCCTTTCGCCCTAAGTCAGCTGGGATAGGCTCCAGCAACAATAAAAGAAAAAGCAGCATCCAGTCAACAGTTTTGCTCGTCTTTTCTGAAGATTGACATGAAGGTACACAAAGTGCATTTTCTTCACCTTTACAGCTTGTTTGTATATACATATAACCCCTCGCTCTCTTAAAAGGTAAAAAAAAGGACTCGTTCACTTCAAAGAACCGGCTCCTGTTGTTCCCTTTTAAGAGCCATTTCATTCGTAAAATGACCCATCACTATTTGAGATATCTACGAGTAACATGTCTCTGCTGGGAGTGTGCCAGGATCATCATGCCGGTGCTTATTACATCCATTTCCCATTACGCAATGTAGACGTTAAAAGGCTTTTTTTTTGGCACAAAGTCAATTTTATCAGGGCACTGGAATTTTCTTAGTCCTAATGAAGATTTCCCCAGCCATTTTAAATCATTCTTCCAGGGGGTTCAATCTACCCTCTGTCTCATAATTAAGTCAGTATATGAGCCATAACAACTGAACTCTCCTGAAATAAACCTTTTTGAATTCCTCCACCATCTGTTCGTCTCTGCTCTATTGCTGCCTCCTCGCACGGCGACCATCATATGGAATGTCCTTCTGGGCTGACATGCACAATATATACGGCTACACTAAAAAACATATTCATATTGGTATTTTAAATTAATGCTGTATCTTTTTTAAATATATATAAGGTCAGACAAAATAGTCAACATCTTCTGAAAAGAGAAAATTGTTGCTTTTTAAAAAGGGTAATGTATGCCTTATTTGTGGCAGATGTTTACATGTAAAAATAAATACACATATTTCATTAAAAGGCATTTTAATTAAAGTTACTGTAGGCTCCAGCATACCAATGTTACCTTAGTGAGGATAAGCGGCATAGAAAATGGATGGATGAATCCTCTGCATCATCAGCAGAGATCTTAAGTTCACAGGTCTTTTGCTTTATTTTTTTCCCAGCCGCCTGTGAGTACTTTTAGACAAGGGAGGAGCCCACAGCAGCATTTGTTGCTTGTTGAGAAGAGCAATGCGCACTTTCAAGTCTCGACTACATTTGTGGCTTCTTTGGAAAAAGAGCATCTAAATGGGTTTGATACCAACAACACTGGCTGCATTCCAGTAGCAGTTTGAGTTGCCCTTGCTGACTTCCCCTAGCCACCTTGCCCTCAGAGAAATCACTGCCGCCATCATAAGTGTTGTACAATTTCTCCAAAAAGCTGAAGTGAAGGCTGAAGGCTGAAGGCTGAAGGAGCGAGTTAACTTCAATGGTCACTCAAGAGTTGGGTATCACACACAATGCGTTGCAATGATGCAAGAAAAATACATCCTTGAGGTGGCAGGAATGAACATCAAACACTATTTGTGTGGACGAAGATGCATAAAATGAGCAAGGTAATTATTCTATTGGACTACTTTTGCAGGGGCAACAAGTCAACAAAAACACATACACACTAAATCCATCACAATAAAGCCCATCGCAGACGCACTACAACACAATAAACTGAAACAACACAACCGTGGAAGCCAACTAAAAGAAGAACGAAAAAGAAACCTTTGGTAATATACACATAGGGCATATTAAAAAACTAAAAAATAATAATGGGCATGTGTTTTTTATTATTTCTCAGAAGCAATATAACGCTGCAGCTTCAACTAGTGGTAGAACCAAGGTTGCTTGGCTAAAAAGTGAACAAGGGAAGCAATTATTGGGAAATGAATGCATGCATGTTTATTATACAAAACTACATCCAAACTGAAACTGATGAGTTCCCAAAAAAAGTCAATTAAGATAGCTTGTTTATGTGAGTTTTGTCTTGTGCTATTGAATGCATTACAAAATGAAATATACATGACATGACTTAATTGATATTTGATACCAGACAGTCGGAGTTGTTTTTGTTTATTGGTTGTTCAAGGTATATAACATAGGATTTTGTTTTGCATGGTACAACGGCCAGCAAAAAAAAAAAAGTGCTTGTACCTAAAGGTTGACCCAAATGGCATTTTTCTGTCAAAATCTATCCTGAGCCCAGGAGAATTATTGTCGTCAACAGACTTTTTTACAGGCCGAAGTCAACACTGAAACGAGAATTTGCCTCCATGACCCCACTGCAGAATGGAAAAACTAACAGCAGTGGGAAAATATCAGCAAACTTGAAAAAATAAAAATAATATGAAGCCTTTAATGCAAAAATAAAAAGAAGAGCACAGTTTTTACAACTTGTAAAGTGTGTTTCCTAAACACACTATTATTTGAGCAAACACTTGGAAGCTGTCAACCCAAAAGTGATCATCTCCATATTACACTTTAGAAGCCTGTTTTATTGTACTACAATATTTTCCACTGTAGTTGTGTGAAAATAATTTGGTAGAGCTACCTTTTAATTGATCGGGGTACTGTAGTTCAAATGTACGCTAATGTACTCATTGTGCATGTTCTTTTACTCATAATTAGCTATTCAAGAAGAGATGAGACAAATGTTGCATGGCATAATGTTGTTAAGTAGTTTTTTGCTCTGCAAAAACAAAAAATCCTCTTTTGTCCATAATGCAACTGGGGGATACTAACTGATACACAGTACACCCTTGAGTCAAGGGTTCAAGTGCATTTTATGGACAATGTGAAAGTACTATTGTCCAATGATTTCATCAGCTGACCCCGGTGCGTGCTGGGATATCATCTCCAGCCTTTGCCTGGTCCCAGAGGAACACACTATTGGGCAATACCTCCACAGAGAAACCTCTCAAATGCTCTCATTCATGTGTGTTGTAGCATGCCAAGCAGTATCAACACACCTTATAGTGGTACTATGATACTTTTAGTGTGTTATTTCATGTTTAGAGGGCTCGGATAAGATTAAAACACATATTTAGAAGCTTGTAAAAAAGTTTATGTTCTAATATGAAAATATTTTATTGATAAATAAGGAATTCTACCGATCAGTCCAAGATGTACCCCACCTCTCACCCGTAATCAGCTAGGATAGGCCCCAGCATACCCTGAGCGAGCCTAGTCAGGACAAACGGCACAGAAAATGGATGGATGGATGGAAGGAATCCGAATTCACAGAAATTCACTTATCACGATCAGGTCTGGAATCAATTAACCACAATAAAGGAGGGGTTACTGTATTTATACAGATGTCAAAGTTACCTTGTTTGTAAAAAGCCAGTTTCAGTGGTTCGAATTTCAGGGTATTTTATGGATCAACTGGGTGTTGATTGCATAAAGAGGTGAGCATGCTTACATAAAAACAAGAAAGTATGTGAATTACCTCTATTCTTATTACAATGCATTGTGGCTCAAACAATGGAAAACACTATGAAAACATGGATACCTGAGGAAACCAGCTGTCTCTTGTGCATTTGAAGGACTGCTGAAGAAATGTGTAATGGCGAAGGACCCTGCCGATGGTGTAATGCATCAAGAGGCAAGATGGCTATGTTTTTTCGGGCTTTCGAACAACTAAATAAACCTCAGGAAATAAAGAAAGATTACATAGACCAAAAGAGATATCTGCACATACCTGTGGCAGTGGTCAGAGGAGAGACATCTTTTAAAAAAGTAAATTATTCAATAAATAAGTAAACAGGCAAAGATTTTAACCTTCCCAATGGTGTACCACTGTACACACAAATTCAGTACAAACTGCTAATGGGATATATCTATCCTGTTCACTGCGAATATGCTGACAGTTTTTATGTTGCACCATATAAATGCACATACTGTCTGCAACGATGAAAAGATGACTTAGCCCAGCAGTTTTATTTATTTAATAGAGGAAATAAGCAAATCCTTGTGCTAATGGAGCAGGCGTTCGGATGCTTTTGCATTAAAACATGTCTCATAAAGTTCAAGGCCTCCGAGCGCACAACAGAAATAGTTTGAAATTTACCACAGTCACAGGCAAGGTAACTCATTTAAACCCTCATCCCTTGGAGCCAGTTATGACTCAGACACAGTAAACTGTAAACTCTCTCAATTTGCACAGATGCTTCCACCTTATTTCTTCATTATATCCAACCAGCTTGTAAACCACAGCAAACTGGATGAGTGTTTTTATTTTAACATGTATTTACTGCCGCTGTAGTCTTTTTATATGAGCCTTTTTCTGTTTGAGTATGTCGAAATTAGTAATGTGCAATACCACTGATTTAGTTTCCGTGCCGATATTGAGTGAAATTCAGGTTGGTAATGGCGAAGGTAGCAGAAAGCGACCAGAAAATAGCAATGAGCAAAGACATAAGCTGTGTTAGGTTGGCTGTAGGTACAAGGCAGTAAAATCTGGTGCAGGTTTGTGGGAGTGAGGAGCTTAAATGTCAATCAGGGATTGGCAACAGGTGTGTGAAGCAGGCAGCGGCACCTCCAGTGGCTCAGTGTGCTGCAGCGGGGGAGAGATAGGTGTCAGCAAAGCAGCTCATAGAGGACATGACAGTGATGTTAGTTTCACTTTGGACATTGGATGCGAGGCTAAGTAGCTACAGCGGTAGTTGCCCCTCACTGTGCCCAGACTGCTGTGTCATAGTACACGACAGCACTTCCGGTTCACCGGCATACTTTGGTTGCATTATTTTTAATGCTATGAAGAGCTATTTTCATCACCATGTTCAATTCCACAAATTTATGTTTGTAACAAAAGCTTATTTTTGTTACTTAAAAATCTGATCAGCTTTGGATCAGAAGCCAAAAAGATTAGGTACATCCCAAATCAAAAGTATTGATATTTTGATTTGAGAATCAATTTCAAAGCATGAAGAACTTGTATCAGAAGTATTGATATTTCAGTATCGATCCACACATCACCAGCTGAAATGAAAATGTTTTTTAAGACACTTACTGGTACATAGTCAAGCAAGATTCAATAAAATAACAACACACGAAGTCAGGGAAGTTTGGAGTGTGAGGTGGACACGTACGTAGATCAGTACAGCATCTGCAGTGATGCTCACCCGGACCATCATGGTAATGGTAATGGTAATGGTAATGGTAATGGTAATGGTAATGGTAATGGTAATGGTTTTATTTCATTTGAACATGCATCAGATTACAATTGAGTGCATCACATAATCAGTTCACAGTTCCACATGTCCAAAGGAGTAGGAAGAAGCAAAGCTTATTAAATCTGGTACTTTTACAATCAGTAACTGTTACATTTGTTCACTTCCTGCTTTCCATAATACAGTTTAAGGTTGTTTTTGTTTTTTTGTTTTTTGTTTTTTTAATAATGCACCTCGTACCGAAGTACAAGGTGATATGACCATACAATGACATTATGTGTACCATAGTAACTGTCAATATAGTGATAAATATAGCACATTGTGACTGGTTCAAGACTCTGCATCCTTGTATTTAGCAAACATCAACTGCTTGTATTGTTTCTTGAATTGGCTCATCGTTGTGCATTGTTTGAGGTCCTTACTCAATCCATTCATAGTTTGATTCCACATACTGAAATGCTATGACTTTTTAACATAGTCATGGTGAAGAAGTAAGGCAAAGTTCTCAATTTAAAGGTCAATCTATGTTTCCACCTCACCTATGGTCATGACCCACAGCTCATGACCGAAAGAACAAGCAGCAGAAATTAGTTTTCTCTCCCCCTAAGAGATAGGGTGACGCGCTTGGTCATCTGGGACTGGCCCAGAGGAGCCAGTTAAGGTGGCTCAGATGTTTCCCGTCAGGTGTTTATCCTTATTAAATAAGGCATGCCCAGCAAGGAGAAGGCCCGGGGAAGACGTAGGATGACGTTAGAGAGATTATTCGATAGAAAGGCGGGAGTTTGGTTCAACATCCCAAACTGTGGGTCAAGATGAGTCTGACTATGTCTAGTCGAAATGTCTCAACCTCTTGCACAAGCTTGGGCTCCTTGGACAACCGATAAAGCCCTGATAATGTTTGTATGTAAGTATGCTTCTGTCCTGTCCTTCAGGGGGGGACACTTGCAACAAACTGTCTGTTTCAACTGTCTTCTTTTATGCAGAATAAATTCACATAAAAGACAGGTCTGTCGTTGAGCAGTTTATTTCTTCTCACCCCCAGTGCTAATGGAAATTTTCCACGACAGGCTGGCCAGGCCCCACCAGTGAAAGCCCAACCACCAGGTGCTTGCATGCGAGCACCTCCCCCGGGCTTGATTCCAGCATGAGATCCGGGTGTCCAACGTCGTTGGATGCTGTGGATAATAGAATGAAACAGAAATGGCTGACTACTCACAGATTCTGTCAATGAGACATTACCTCAGTAATTGCAGCTCCAAAAGCTTTCTGTTTTCTTTTTAATGCTTTTAATGCACATAGAAAATGAAGTGTCTAAACAAACACATAAATCCGGATTACAAATCAAAGCGATGGACAGTTTCTCCTTTGCCATATTGTACAGGGTTTTAAAACAATAAATATACTTCAGAAAGTAGCAGACTCATGATGCTTCAAAATCAAAATTGAGCAACGAAAAGGAAATGTCAAAAGCTTCAAATGAACCGTCTCAAAATAACTTGCGTCACTCAAACCTGACACAGGAACAAGAACAGAAGAACCAGGACCCGGTAAGTGCGTCATTCCTTTTTCATGTCTAAGCTTCATCTCTAACACTTGTCCCTCCACATCTTGCTCTTTAATCTTCTCCAAGCTCAATAGTCTGGAAATGAGTGGAAATGTCGAGAAAATATCCTCAAAAAGTGTTTCCAGCCATATGATCAGATGTTCTTATGATGTCATGGTGTAGACAAAACATGGAAGAGCCTTGTATCCTTTGGAGGTGCTGACGTCACCATAAGCATATGCATGGTGTGTTTTTTTCTGCACTATATACAAACATCCCTGACAAATGTCTGCAAAACATATTTTCACAAAATGATTGAACATATGTAGGAGTCGGAATCAGCTAAAAATATACATTTGCATATTTTACATGTATATACGATATACGTGGGTGTCTCAACTACTCACATGCGATTTCAGGGATACACTGGATACTGATGGCATTAGTGTTGGTAAACTAACTACCATTGACAATGGAATTTAATTTAGTTTTGTGCCCACTATTCCCTATTGAGAAAATGTATTTGAAATATGAAGTAATTTCTACAATGGTGGAATGATCATAGATTTAAATCAGGTCGTTTTGATGCATACCCTTTTTGGGGGGAATATTTCCGAGACCTGCTGTACGATACTGTGATATGTTATAGTGCTAAATGGCTGGTTTCTTATTAATGTTATTGAAGATTGCATCTTTCAGTACTGAATTTTGGAAGAAATTGAAATTGCTTATTGGTGGTATTGGTTGGATTTCATGTTTTAGAGAAGTCAGGGTATTTTTTTTCAAGTGAGCTTTAACATTCCTGTATCACAAAATAAAATGTTTTATGTAGTCCAAGTTCTCATGAGTGGTGACTCACTGTTGGCCTTCGGTTCTCATGAGATCCTCCAGTATCAGTCAGACTTACTAAGTGGTTCTACTGTGGTTGCTATTAATTGTACACAATAATCCACTTTGAAGTAGCATTAACATTGAAATCAGGTAAGAAAATAGGGCCAAAGAAATACTTTTTGGTTTGCCTGGATGACGGAAATCAATTTTGAGATGTTTTGGCTGTTTTATTAAATCAGTAATACAATGATATACGAATGCATCTGTACTCCTAGAAGACTGATTTCCACTACTATCAATCCCTGCGTTGGTGAGCTAAAAAAAGTCGTTTTTTTAAAAGCTGCCTATGTGAAGATGCCCTGTCTGTCAAGTGCGATGAGAGTTTACCTCCCAACATATTGTATATTTATTCTAATGTGTATGCGGGTCACCAGTCATGCATTTCTTTAAAATACAGATCCTCTCACTTATTCAGCATTCTGTCAGAGAGAGCTGTGCGGCAGAATTCAATTTACTGCTCTGCATAGCTCGCTGAGGGCAAAGAATGTCGCCTGGATGTTGCTTATAAATATGGATTTGGCACACACTGACTCCTATCACAGTGTTTTTGGAAAGCTCCAGTTTCCCTTAAATGCCGAGATTGCCGTGTGTTAACCCAGATAGCGGTGGCAAGAACATCTGAAATAGCTGGTCAGAGCTTTTAAAAAAAACAAAGATTACTCTCTTACTCTCACACATTGGGTTAGACGTTGCCCTCATGCAGAGGACATTTCCCCACCCGCACATGAGCCTCAAAAGGCCATGCTAGAAATACTGAATCACTGACAGGCACCATGCCCAGAACAACGTCTATGTGATAACTTCTTCCTATCTCCCACGCAAGTCCTTGCCAGATTGGCATCCCAGAGCAGATGGAACGGGAGTCCTCCACAGATACAGCCATGCTGGGTTTCTTGAAAGCATCATGGATCAGAAACAACAGGTCAAAAGACCTGTTTTGAGTTTTTCTCAAGGACTTCATCATTTGTGTGCGGAAGGTCAAAAAGTCATGCTGGTTTATGTTGAGGAACGGTCTGGGGGAAAATCACATGGGATACCAAAGTTACACACTCAGCAGCCCTTGGAACATCGGCTATGGATTCACCCGCCCACTTCCCCCACAAGGCCATTGCTTCAGTGTAGTGCCGCAAAGTCAGCATAATGCTGATAAAAATGTCACAATGGTGTCACCTGAGCTAAGATTTTATACTCCATCATTCATCGTGTGAGAGAATAATTAAGTCACATGAAATTGCTGTGCATTATATGAGCAAAACTATTGGGCCACATACAATGTTGAGTAACAGAGTTAAAAATAACAGCCTTACTCACATTTTTCCAGTAACAGGTTTTCCAATAAACTACGATTACAAACGTTACTGTAGGAGCCATGAATGAATTTGGATTGATTTTTTGTAGATGCATGATAGTTTAAATTTGAATAGTGGTGTTTGTTATTGTTTATGATATTATTTAGATTCGTTGTGATCACGTGGACAAGGGAAGTAGGTCAAATGGGTTGCCGTATTTTTTGTTGACCGCTAATTCCTTTAATCTCTGTGATTACTTTGATTATGAGTTTGTGCACGGTATCATAAGTTGATCATTAATTTTCTTTAATGAAAGGTTGAACTCATTTTTTGTATCCCAGAGATTTTTTATGTGCGGCGCGTCAGACAAAATAAAGGCCCGGCTTCAGCCTCTCAGCGACTTTTTTGTATGAAGTCGCTATAGTTACAATGGGTTCTGTTACAAAAGTGGGGCGTTATTATTAGGGATGAGCAGGTACAAGCTGAGATGCCATTGCACGTCAATGTGAGAGTTGCCAATGCAAACTAAGAAAATGTGTAGGAGACTTGCAGATTTATATATACAGATTGGCAACAATTTAAATTTTCATGCTAAAAAGGATAAATAATATAGGATGGGTGGATGGACGGATGGTTGGTCAAATCAGGAATGTTCTGATGAATTAGTTGATTACAGTTTCGTCTCGTACATATCATGGATATCCGTCGTCTTTTAATTAAAAATGTTAAATGTGATGTAAGTTGATTAAAAATTGAAAATATAGTGATAAAATCACTGTGACCCACTCCTATTGCAAGGAAGATTATCAGCATACATCGTTTCTCTGGTTGGTCTTTCCCTGAAATACTGTCAACAAAAGTGCAGCGACTTCCATTTTCTTGCCTTCTGATTAATGATGTGCACACAGAAGCTATGCTTGTGGAAGGACTTGTTTGTTCTGCTTTGTTTGGCCAAGTGCTGAACAAAAATTGCATTATAATCGGGAATTTCTTCCTCTTTTCCTCCCATTCCTTTATACCACTTCAAATAAGATAGAGCCAATATCTGCAGATTGGACTATGCATTCCTTTTTTATTACGGGGACGGGTTCATTTTCTGAATGACTGGGATGATAAGGGCCTGACATGATGAGGGTTCACTTGTTTGAGCTTAAGACAAGTCTGGCTATAAAACATTAATAAATGGATGGGGAGCCCGGATTTAGTGCCTTGATTTGACATTTAGTATGAATGAGGGGTTGATTAGCTTTCTGTGCATAAGGCTGCTCCTTCGATGTCACAGATTCTGGATTGAAAATTTGAGAAGAAATTAACCATTAAGGTGTCACAGGCCTCTCTGATCCCTTGCGTCGCTTCTTTCGGTTTATTCCCAAGGTGCTACTCACATAACTGCACAAAGTCACACTGGACATCGATGAAGAAAAACGTCTATGGATTTGATCGGGGCAAGATTAGAGGCACAGTGCTATGTCTCTCTGCTACGGATGAGTGATGCTGACTCTGGTATTGACTTCCCCAGTCAAATAGTTAAATGTCAAGATGTTAAAGTCAAGCATATATCAAAGCTATCCACTTCAAGCACTTTTCTCTTCCCGCAGTAATGATATGCCTTTGTGCCGGAAAATCGTCAGATCAGTGCGTCATGTAGCTTAATATATTGCCAATTGCTACAAAATGTCAGTCAGCTTTTATGTAGGTTTGTCTCTTAATGACACAGGTACTTCTAACTTCACCTCATCACAAAATATGCATCGTCCCTGGATCACGGCCATTTGACCAGATATGAGATGTTTTTGTGATATATATTAACATAAGAAAATCAGGATTGCAGATTTATTGTTGTATTTTAAAATGCATTCTACATACAAGTTATCACAGACTGATTCCGCATTTGGCAGAAGGTCTCTTGATTTCTTCCCTAACAATTTTTTTTCTTTTCAATATAAGTGACAGCAATATCTGATGATTGCTTGTAGCTCATTATTATAAATTAGCCTTTAACTGCAAGTGAAACTGTCTTACTACTTACTATACAGCTGCTATGTACTCGAAGCACAGAAGATGTGGGTCCAAGGTTTCCTCCTAATAAATGTCTTTTTTTTTTTTGCATTCCCTTCAATGTGTACTGTGCACTTCTTTAAGCAGCAGAGTAAGAGGAATGGACTCTCATAAAATCCTAATTAAGGTAATGTGTGAGTGAGTAGTGGAGCCCTGTGTCCACCGATGGTGATAAATGCCCGTAACCTCAAAGAGACACCAAAGGTGAAAGTTGCTTTCGAGTTCAGGTGGTCCTCCATGCCTTATTATCCCAGAGACATCGAGCTGCGGTGTCTGCTTCAAAAAGCAATAATGAGGAAGCAAACAGTTTGCTTTGCAGCCAATCTTCTGTGGTGACTTTTTGTTCAGATCTACAGGAAGACACCCACATAGCAGTAGTCACTTTGACCATTCATTCCCTTCAAACGAAAGAGGTAATGTTTTCATTTGTGAGAAAGGAAAGACGATTAACTTGGACATGTGAGCTACAATTCACATGGAACAGCTTGTCTATTTGTATAAATGACATGGAATTAGAGGGATTCTTACCAGAAATGGTAATCAAAATCAAAAACATCAAAAGCTCAGAAACTCCGTCTCATTTATATACCATGATCACACCCCCTTAAAAAGTCTGTTTATGTGCTTTCGAGAAGATGTTGAATGTATTTATGGCTCCCTGCTGACCTATTGAGCACTGCCCAGGTTTTAGATCACTGCAGTCTCTCAAAAGAGGTCCATCAACAGTAAAATCCGCGTAGCCGATGTCAAAACATCCATCACTATCAACTTGCAAGCTTGAACTCTTATGGTGAATTTGTGTGCAGCATTTGCCTGAATAGCCACCCTGCTGAGCAGTTAGATGAGCCTGAGTGTGCACGCAAAATACCATCAAAGCGCTCATTAATTATTTCTACAGAAGCACCAATAATTTCTTGACCCACTGTATGGGAAAAAGATGGAGTATTCTAAGAAATCCCGAGCAAAAGAATTAATGACATTAGCTATTACCACAAGCATTCGAGAAATACAGATTGAGGACACTCATGTGGCAGGAAGAAAAAAAATGGACAATTTGGAATTTTGTCCACTTCGGGGGATTAGGAAACCGTTCTCAATTTATACAGGACTCTACTCTTTTATTTCTCTCTGACATATTTTCCATGTGTCTATTTTTTTGACTTTCAGATTCTGGTGTGGTTCATGTCTGTATCTGCTTTCTATCTCTGACACTGGAGTGATATTGGACTACTCTATAACCAATTTTTGGAGCAATATAAGCAAGATGATCTGGTTTTGTTTTTTGGGTTCCTTTTACAATGTGTTGTAATTGTGTTTACCCTTATTGGTGTTTGGAAAGTGTTACATGTCAGATAAAGGAAGTTAGTCATAGCACCATGGACATTAGATTTGGATCCGTCAAGGGCATTTCACACTGTACTGTTTTATGAACATTGGCCAGTATGCATCTGGATTAGCCGACGAACTTGCTGAAGCCCGACGCCTTTCTAACGTTACTTTGTCATGTGGAAGAGTCAGAGGAGTAAGCATTAAGTAACAATTTATCAGTGTCCTAACTGTGTTTATTTTATGTAAGTCATGGAACAAAAGTGTGTGTGTCTGTGTAGCATTATATAGTGTGCATAAAGGAAGTGGGGTTGCTAATAGCCATTACCCACCACAATTAGTGATGCTCCTGGAGTGGGTGGGCCTGGAGGCGTGGCGTGGGTGAAATCCATTAAAAAGGACCATTTTTTGCGGTAAGCATGAAATCCAAAAAAATACAGCTGAATACAGCTTTACACATTACTGCAGACTGAACAGAACACAGAGATAGCTTGTGTCTGGTATCGGACAAAAACTACTTACACAGGGGATACATTGAGTTGATAGTGAATTGGGCTGAAAAATACAGAAATACAGAATGGATGTTTGGCATATCAGCAATATGATATTGACATTATAAATAAGAATGGACCTTGAGTTCACAGGTAAAATAGATGCCACAATAACAAGTTGCCCTTTCAGTAGTTTGGAGGTTGTGGCCTTTTGTAAAAGTTGCAGGCTGGAAAATAGTTAGCAAAGAAATTAAAACTAAACAAACAAATATTATTGAAATTTTTGTTAATTCAAAGACATTCAATCTATAAATGAGCCATATTTTCAGGCATCCATAACAATGGTGAGTATTTACATTTATTTAAATTGCAGTCTCTATGGAAGAATGTGGTTTTGTTTGAGGGGGAGACACACTGTAATAAATGTCCAGCTCTAAAAGGGAGAGGACATTTCTATATATGACTGGACTCGAAGTGAGTGTGTAAATCTTCCATAAGTACACCCCTTTGAACCTGCCGCAAATTATGCACTTATACTCATAAGTTACACTTATATATCATTACTAATAAACAGAAAGTAAAGTTCAAGCTGAGTTCATATTCAGTATGCAGACAACATTCATCCAGTCCATTGATTTATCCTCTAAGGCTTCTCTTAGGGGTTTGGAGCCAATCCCAAGTAGCAGGAAGGACAGATGGCCAATCTATCAGAGCGGTGACACAACCAATTCCAAACCACAACCCAAGTCATATTCAAGGTAAAGGTGCTAACCACTGCTTAAAAGGTGAAAACCCAATCAAGATCATATGAAATTTGAATTAATAATAGAATTGTATAATAATAGAATTATTAATTCCAAACTGTATTATTCAAGAAATGTTGGTATTCTGCACAGTTCTCATTTACGGAGTGAAGTAGGTACTTGAAGCGTGAATTATTGGAACTCTATAATAAAGATTCGATGAAATTCTTACTGACAGATGATCACAAAGTACGTTATATCATCCACATTTCTATCACTTTATGTCATCACTGCCTTTCTTCCCAGTCACCAAAGAATCATCAGCCATGACAGATCATTGTTTCTTCTAGGGCAAGAAAATGTCTGTCATCGTCAGTGTTCCTCCTTCACTCCCTCATCTTTGTTCACTTCTAATTAACTGAGCTTTTGCTTGGCTGAATTTCAAAAGGCTATTGGAACAAACAGCTCTCCTCGCCTGCAAGTCAATCTTTCATCTAAATTATAGGTTTTTTAAAAGTCAATGCATTATGAGATTGCCAAATGGCAAGGATAAAATACAATAGGCCAATTATCAGAAAAATTGAGAGTTATGTAATGTGAGCTCTTAGCTGCAACTAGGGCGTACAAAACCTGATGTATTTATAATGTTGCATCTGTATTTAAAGTGTACTTAGGTACTGCTGATAGATTATGCAAACTAAAAATGTATCTCATTGTATAGATGCACCAGCTATGCCATTTTCTTGGGTAACAGTCCAAACAAGTATGCAGAAACTTACTTGTCCTTGACCAGCTCCTCTAGCTCCCTGGAGAGATGATTTTCCAGGCCACCCCTGTGACAAATCCCCCCATTGTGTTCTGTTTTGTCCAAAGATTCCTCACAGTTGGACATGTCCAGACCACCTCACCGGGAAGACATCCACGACAGATGCCCAAGCCTCCCCGATTGAGTCTGATCCCCCCAGATGACCGAGTTCCTCCCTTTCTCGAAAGGTCAGTCAGGCTAGAGATGCTGGAGAAACCCATTTATTCGTGTCCTTTCTGGTAACTAACTGTGTCCCAGCAGTCAGATTTGTTGATTGAGGACAATGCCACAACAAGCCTTGTCCTCAACATCCGCAGTTCACATGGCACCAGACCTTTGATTACCACCTGCAGGGAGCAGACCCTATGGTTGTCAGGCTCCATAAGCATTAGGTATGAGGAAGTACACCACAGTCTGTATCTGTTCATCCATCTGTACTAGGAATGGTGGGGGTACAACCCGAAAGTGGGCGCGGTTTAACCAGCAATGGGTGGGGCTTAAATCTGTACATTATTTTAAGTAATTAAGAAATTGACATGAATTGAGCAGAATTTGCTGTATTTGTTTATTAGTTAGCCATTTGTGTACTGTGTATGTGAGTTTAGACACAAGTCAAAGCCAATTATGCGCACAAAATTTGATTAAAAACACTCTTACAGTTACTGTATTAGTTCCTTTTGTCACCTCATAATCTGAACCAATTATCAATCAATCAGGGCAACTGGGGTCAGAGCAGAGTGCTAAAAAGTTGTGTTGCAGCAAACACATTATTACACTATTACTAAGCCCCTTCATGAGCTAATATACTCTTTTGTGATGATATTATTATACTCTATCTAAAAATCATAAATGAACAAATTACTTCCGAAAAGTCAGGAGGATTCATAGTTAAGAATATAATTAAACAAATGAAAATAACTTGTACTTGGAATGTGATTTGTTTGTTTTTAATTTTGCCTTGGCATGGTTTATTAAATATCCGCTGATGTTAAATTCAGATGAAGACATTGCAGTTATTTTGTAATAAAATGCTGACATAGCAGCACAGACTATAATATGAAGTAATTCCATCTATTATACTTGTCAACTGATTGATTATCTGTTTTAAATCACAATTAAGACAATCAAGTAACACAAATGTTTTCTCTGTCAGTGTAGCAGGACGTCCTATTTTATTTTTCGTCAGTCATTCTGTTAAACGCAAAACATTGTGCCAGACTTCATTTTATTACATTTTTGACTGCAATTTTTTTTTTTTGTTTTTTTTTTTAAATCCCCAAGCTATCAAGGAATAATTGATTCTGGTAAATCTACTGTTTACCATAAATAAGCAAATACTAAGATTCATTTCATGGCCCTCTATTCACATTATTGCTTCAGTTAATGGTGCAAATAAAACAGCAATGATGAAATGGAGGGTGTCACGGCCATCCGTTCAGACTTCTCCCTTCACCATTCCAGAACATATTCTTGTGCTGTGGTTTTTAGGGTACAGACTCATTGAGCAACACAGAGTCTCCACAGGTTGCAACATCTCAAATTTAAAAATGCTCACGTCGTCTTGACGGAAAAAAAATTGCAAAAAACAATGACAAAACGAAGGTACCATATTGTCAGCACCTTAAGGCGCATTTAAATGTATTTAAATTTTCTCCATCCAATCAACAACACACCTTATAATTGGGCGCACCTTATGTGTGCACTGACCAAAATCTGCAAAAATGTTGTTGTGCTACTTTGGTAAGCTCCACTTGGTTGACTGACAAACTATGTCCCGCTGACACAGGGACGTAATACAGTACATACAGCTCATACTGTATCTAGAGTACATACTGGCAGCGATAAACCAATCAAAGAACATGACCTAAGAGGTACAGCACATACACTGGCAATGATAAACCAATCAGATAACATGACATAATACGTACAGGACGTACGCTTAACATCCGCCATGCCTCCGGGGCTGCAAAACAACATTGCGCCCATCTCTCCGCTATTGTGAAAAACCAGTTGAAGAAAATGAATTTGGAGCTTGTCACAAACAAAACAACTCCAACTGCTGGACATTGGTGTAAACGGCATTCGAAGTGAAATTGCGAGCGATGTGAGAGCGATGGATGAAAGACTGCGAACACAGAGGCAGCGCCGGGTGACTTACGCCACCACATGTGAATGGATTGTGGATGCTTGGGCGAGAGTATCTGCTTTAACTGTTTTCGGAGCATCATTGCTGAACAGCTATCTGACAAAGACACTGACTTTGACAATAATGAGAGGGAACAAAGCATGTTTGATGGCAAAATTGTCCAACTGTTAAATTCAGATGAGGATCTTGCTCAATTTATGGGAGAAGATGAATTAAAAATCATTGATTAATAAACAATGTGAAATACTAGTGAAATGAGGTGAAGATTTTGACACGATTTTGATCCCGACTGCCATAATAACAGTCACTGATATTGTGTTGTGAGAGTTATGATATAACACATACAAAATATGTAGTCAGTGACACAGACAGCCACAAGAAAAAAGACCAGTGATCTGTGATCGCTGCTTATTTAACCATGGAATGAAAGCCAATTTTTCTACGATTCCTAAGATAGATCTCGTACAAAGAAATAGCACTTACTGACTGAAACTGACAGATCAATTGCAAGCGAGGCTAGGAGAGTGGTTCCAATACACGTTTTCCAAGCGAGAACATTTGCGAGGGTCACCAGCAACCAGGTGCAAACACAGCCATTAATGCATTCAAAGAAAGTCACATGTTCACAGCAATAATAACATTCACTAATGTTGTGTTGTTATGTTTATGTTAGTATGTTTTACTGGTAGTGACAGCCACATCAGATTAGTCGCAGTTGAGAATTAACACTGCATTAGTCATCATGACCACTAGGCTGGCTACTATGGAGCATATTAGCAGGAAAATGAGACTTACTGTCATCTGGGCACGCTTTTCCACTGTTGAACATCTTGCAGGCCTCTTATTTACTCCAAGTTTAGGCCATCTTGAGGGTTCCAGCAAACGCCTACAACACAACAAGCAGGCATGATGTAAAATATGACAAAAAAACAAAAATTCACCAAGAACTGGAGCATAATAACGGAGAATTCATTGTAGTCAACAGGAACTTCCCGGGGTGGGATTGTCCATAGTATAAGTCTCTTGCATCGCAATTATTCAAGCACACATCTAACACAGGAAATCAGCTTTTCAATGTTTTTATGTAGAAAATAACAATGTCTTGACCACTTTAATAATATATTTTATATGTAATGCTCTTTTATCCAACAATCATTCCACAGGCGATGGGCAGAGGAACAGAAGGCCCTATCTCCCATGATCTTGACATTTCTTCTGGGTATATGGAGGAGGTTTGAGTAGGTGGAGTGGAGGGACCGTGTTATGTTTTGTGTTTTGAGAAGTTCTTTGAAGTAGTGGGGGCATGTCCAAGGATACACTGATGTATGAGGAGGAAAACCTTCTGCTCAGTTCTGGTGGAAACGTGAAGACAGTGGTGTGAGCAGAATGTGGGGGTGATGTGATTATGTTTGCACACACTCATCATCGCTGCAGAGTTTTGGATGTACTGGGGCCTCTTCAGGCTTTGCTAGGGATCTTGATGAGCACTGCATTATAGTACTCTGGCCTGGAGGAGATAAAAGCCATGAAGCAGCTTTTCAGCGTCTGAGAGGGGAAGAACAGGGCAGAGTTTGGAAATGTTGCGGAGGTGATTGAATCCCATATCATGTACCTTTGCAAGACCTCCTTTTAAGTAAAGTTGTGACATCTGAGCTCGAGAAGGAGACTCTGGTTACAGGCTAGCTGCTTGTGCTCAGTACAAATTATTGGATTGTTTTTAGATTTTAACCTGTGTATCCTGAATACAAATATCTGCCTTACTCATAAGACAAATACTAGAATTACAATGCATTTAATGTTCATTCATTCATTCCTTTTCTGTGCCGCTTATCCTCACAAGGGTCGTTTAACACAAAATAATTTCTCCCAAAATGTGAGTCTTTAACCCTAACACTGTTGCTGAAGTCGATTTTCTCACAAAAGCATCTGTGCTTCCTGTCACTGAAGTGTTTAAGCGTGTCTGCTTAATTTCCTATGCTGTCAGGGATTCAAGTATCTGCAATTGTGTAACACAATCTGTTATACAAGCACAATAATGTCCTCATCATGCTCCACAACTAAAACACAACCTTTGTTAGGCTAAAATCAGAGAATTGGCAAAATGTCAACAGGTGGTACAGTGAGACCATTGAAAAGGAAACCCGAGGTATGTGAACTTGATGTCCCACAGCTCATTATCATTTTACATCTACAGCAGAGTATGATAAAAGATGCTCTGTCTCCCTCTAGTCACTGAAGGTCATGGAGCTAAAGCATCGCCGCACATTTGTCCCCGCTGTCAAAGCTGCTTGTACCGTGCCATTTATCTTTAAACTCAGCAGAAAACGTTTACACTCTGTTTTCTGTCTTGGTGCCATTGCTACACACAAATATCACTTCAAAACACTGCCATCAAAGCATGTGAGTAGATTTCAGCAAAAATTGGTCTCTTCAAAATCTTTTTTCCGAACAACTAAAGAACAGGATACAAATACAATGAGGATATCTTAGCCCAATTATTGGATACGGATAATTGACAGCTATACTCGTTTCATGCTTGCAATCGGCAAATATTGATACTTCTTTATGACAAGTATTTGTTGCGTGTCCCAATTGCACGCTGAACATGCGTGCAAACACAAGACAAAACTTGGGGAAAAATTGTGGATGTTAGCCAAAAAACCTGCAAACCGGCACTGTGGTACCACTGTAAATGAAATGAATTAAATTGACTTTTTTTTAGGCGTTTTAGCCCAAAAATACCATAGCACTAAGAAGTTAAAATAATGTACTTGCTGTGCCTGAGTGGATGTAAACTTGCAGCCGCCACTAATCTAGGCCTATCTTCCTGAATTCGTATGGTGAGTCCCCTTTCGCTTTGTCTTTTGTATTGATTCAGTAACACAATTTAGGGTATTTGGGATTACAAATTAGTCAACTGGCAAAACAAACCACCAAGTAAAACATGCTGCTTACACGGCCTATTTGGAAATGTATTTAACAAAGCTACAGGGTGATACCTGATGAGCATGATCCAAGTACCCAAGGGCAGAGGTGTCAGGGTTGGTGGTGTGAAAGTAATGGCAGATGGACCCAGATGCAATGAAACAGCCAGAGGGGCAACAGGAAGGAAAACAAGGAAATCAACCAACATTCTACAAAAGATCTCCAACAATGGAAATGACAATCCAACATCTCCATCCGGGAAATCACTGTGGGCGTAGTAAATGAATACAAATACCTGGGGGTATATGCAGACAACAGGCTCGACTGGATTAACGCTGAAGCTATCTATTTTCTGAGACTGAGGTATTTTAATGCATTCAGACGCATTTGCTCCGGATGTTGAATGACTTTGTAGTCCTGTTTAGGCAACAGCATCCTAAAGGCTGAAGATGTCAATATACTGAGCAAGTATGTACTGTAAGTATACCAAGGTCAAAAAGAAGTTATATTTTACCTTGAACAGTGCCTCCCATCCACATTATGACATACTCTCTAAGAATAGGAACCCATTTAGTTACACTTTTACTCTAATGAGATGCTTCAGAGAGCAGCCACAGGAAGTCATTCCTGCCGGTTACCAGCTTTAAAACCCCTGCCTTGTTGTGTGTCAGTTACTCTGGAGTCAGGAGACTCTCATTATCTTCAGTAAAAAAAAATAACAAGGTGCAATGACTATTGAATTTTACATTTTACCTTAGGAAGGACTATGACCAAAAAGAACCCCCAGAGATCAATAAAGTATTTTTGATTTGTTTTGATTAGCCAGAATACCAGAAAACCACATTCCGCTATGCATTCAGTTTAAAACAAACACATGGTTAAATATTATTATTACACATTTAGATTTGGTCTATTCGCTCGGTACGTTTTCAGTTTAATAGCTTTTCATAGAAGGCCACACAGCACACAATCAGAGTTGCACAACACTTACATATAACTCAGAAAAATACAAGACTGGACGACAGCTGCTTTGTGTGCTCTGTGTACTTTCATTCTGGGCTCTGTCCATGGTACTTGTCGATGGAGAGTCCAGCACTGTAAACAAACACTGATTCATTGATTCACTCATTTTCTACCGCTTATCCCCACGAGGGTCGCGGGGGTGTTGGAGCCTATCCCAGCTGTCTTCGGGCGAGAGGCGGGGTACACCCTGGACTGGTCTCTTTGCTGTGAGGCCTGCACGCTAACCACTGGTAAACCGTGCAGCCGTAAACAAACCTATTGCTCTTATTTTTAATCAAATTTGAAAACCTTTTGAATTGTCTGATTGACAAGAACCATGAAGAAATACAACACAATGCACAACTAGTCAAACAAAAGAACAGTTAAGGAGTTGGGGTTAATTGGACGTGCAGTGCAAGCTAATATGACCAGGTGAAACTAACAAAGAACCAAAAGCAGCACAAAGCAGACAGTTAAGCTGAATAATAAATAGGATTAACACTAAATTAAAAACAAGAGACCTGAGAAGACTGTGGCAGGTGTGTCTGAATGTCTGCAATGCAAATGTGTAGGTGACAAGTGACGTTTGTGTGATGTGGCAAGGTTTTACAGGATGTCAAAGCATGGTGACCTCTTTAAATATGAGATCAGGTCATGTGAAAATATAATACCATAGCAACAGAGGTTACCCTTATTCAGCACATTCTTTGCCAAGTTATGTCACTAAATACACGTGGTCTTTGTCTACTTCAGCCATAAAGGTCTCTTGTCAGCACTTTACAGGTCACTGTTCTCAACTCATCATCTTCAAAATTTCAGGGATGACCGTCCAATAGCCGTGTAAAAAGACTCAATTCATTTTGAATGATATCTAATGCAAAATGACAGAGGTTGGGCTCATGGCATGGTGTTTAGGCCATTCTTTTCTTTTTTTAAGCTAAGCTTCCCGAAAAATACCATTTCTGTAATTATTGAGGGTGTCACAAGATCTCATGTGACGAGATTTCTCGTTTGGAGAAAGGCTGTCTCGCGGGAACAGGGCAGCCAAAAGTCAATCAGACTGTGAACTACGACATCACTCCTATACATTTTGAAGCTCTACTTCGAATCTCAGACAATCACGAAAGACAATCGCCAAAGCAAATCAATCACCTCCATCCAACCCTGTCTTCTGCATTTGTCTCTCTCACACCAATTACCCTCATTTCAAACAACAAAAAAGGTAAATTCTTGCAATTTTGGTTTTAAAGTTTTGATGAGGAGTGTTTGTTTTAAAAATATAGCAAGAAAGTACTGTAAGTGAGGCCAGAGGCTCACCCTCCAAGTAACAACTTCCAAGCAATATACTTCTTTCACAAATATAATCATAGAAAGGTAGGTTAAAGGTTTCTTCACATTTTCCTACTTCCCCCACGAATAATATACATATTTAAAATATCAGTGTTCATTTTTCTGTCCATCTACCCCATTAACACGTTCTCTTTTAGCATTACATTGGGTACAAAAAGCTGCTATATGCTCTACTAGTCCCCATATTTTGCTCAACAGGTGGTTAGCTTTTAGATCTTTTGACACTTCAAAAGGCTACCTCCCGCAGCCGAAAGTGACAAGAAAAGTGAAACTGATATCCTATCAAACTGGCTTTAAACCTGTGGGCAGCTGCTGATATTTTCACCCACACACACCCTTGGACACAAGTAAAACTATACTTTCTTCCTTTTGGTACCTGACAGAAATTATTTGTCGACATTAAAGTACACTGGCACCTTAGTTTTTCTTATTAATATGTTCCAAAAGATCCAACAAAAACTGAAAAAGCCAATTCCAGACCCATACCAGAGAATAATTATAGATAGAAAATAATGTAAAATAATTACATGTGATGAATGAAATTCGGAAATTAACATTTTACCTTTACTGAAGACTTTTGTGGGTAGACGGCAGGGGGGAAGGCAAGGGAGAAAGAGAAGGGGATTCACACCACAAACAACTTCTCAACATTTTTGATCATTTAAAAACCCCTTTACTTCTTTCAGAAGTAATGGGTTTGTTTTAACAGGATACCGTGGTATTGTGTAGACTAAATATTCAGAAATTTGGCAAGAAAGCTGAATAAATAAGCAATGCTGGGAGTATCTATAGCTTTAATTATATCACACGAGATTCAACACACCAAAGGGTAAAATACAGCAGTCTGTTACGTGTGCAATATTGTATATATTGTATGTACGAGAAATATTGGCAAAAATATTCAGCATAAACTGAACCATACAGGGGTTTATACTGGGGTCGAACTGTAACATTGACCATGGTCATTCCCTGGTGCTGCAGTGATGGAACAAATTGTCTACTTCTGTCGGTAAGTCAAACCATTTGCGATGTTCAGATAGAGATCAAACAGTGATAGGAATACATTATTTAATGGGACTGCTTCAAACCTGGTAGTACACCCGACAAGAGAATGAAAGAAGAAAAGGGCATTAGATGTGAGGACATGTTTGAATATCAAACTATAGAAAACCTCATTAAAAGGCTACCTTTGCTCCATTAAACACATAAACAATAACATGTAAACTACCTGCAGCTAATCGGAAAAATAAAACACAGGTAAGGCAAGGGCATGCTGAAATTGATGGGTTGGATGTAAGAAGAAAAATGAATAAATGAGAGGTGATGTGGAAGGACCAGGTGAAACAGATAATTGAACATGGGTTAGACGAAAAGTCGTTCTAAAATAAAGATAGATCACATCCCACAAGGTCAAAAAGTTCAACAGGAACACTGTGGCGCGCATTCACATTTATTTTACAAGAACAGACCTTAGTTGACACTATGTCATTAGGCAGTGTGGTGGATGTGATTGCACCTGCAGTTATGAGGATGTTTTACAGTGACAAAAGCTTGTCGTCAGTTTGCCCTTTCCAGTTTCTCAAACTAGCAAACAGTTCCACTCCAGAATGAGCCTTCAGTAAACTAACAACTTATGATCACTGTAACACAATTCTTTGTTTTGCACGCATAATAAATGGAAATTTGTCAATTCTTGAATGGCATGCATCAGAATGTTCACACAAAGAGGTTGGCAAAGAGGTTGCCAAAAAACTGTCCACATGGATTTGGGTCTCTTGTCAGATTTTAGGTGTTGCAAAAATAATTTGGAAAGAAATGACTGATGTTTCATGGAGTTGCTTTTGCCTTTCAGATTTCTCTGACTCACATCTGATGATTCCTCTTGCATTTGTTGTTGACTCATATTCGACCTCCAGTCTCTTTAGATCTAGCTGCCAGTCATCCTATTTCACTTTCAAAAGATTCTAGGGCCGGAAATAAAGACTGACACAAATAAAAGCCATATTTTCAGTCTCTGGTTACACCTGTTAAATGTGTCTCATAGATACCTAGATACATAGAAATTAATTTGCAATCACATGTAACAATTTATAATAAAGCACATACTATTCAATGTAATTAACATCAAGTGTACTGTATTGTGTAAGATAAAACAGCATACCATACTGACCTGAATAGAAGATATTTTTCCCCAAAACGATGGGTCATCTTAAAGTTTGAGTCTAGAGGTATATACAGTACTTTCCTGACTATAAGCAACACTTGTAGTTTATTATTTTGTAATATTAAATTGTATTGTTTATTACGTTGTAAGTTTATAGTTTAACCTGTCGTACTGGCCAAAACATTAGGTACACATTAGGTGCACCGTAGCACATGACCGGCATCAAGCATTCTGCATGTATGGCTGACATAAGCATGCTGAAATATTACACCCCTCTCAATACATTGCAGTATGCACCTTGCAATCTTAAAATTGTATCATCACATGCACGGTGCATTTCGCAGTGGGCACGATTGTGCATCGGTCACTGCTTGCTTCCGCTGGGTTGTCTGGTGATATAAAGTCATTTGAAAAACTACTTGTAGTACTGAACGTGGAGAAAAATGCAGTCAAGGCTGACAGATTATTTCCTTGTTTGCCATGTTTGCAAGGATCACCAACTTCACACAGGTCATTAAGTCTCAATGATCACTCATACATATACACAGTGCACATGTAGCTGAATAATAAACAATACATATAGCAACTTCAGATCAAACCATGTCAGTTTCAGATTTAAAATAATGTACAAATCTAAGCCCAGCTAACTTCTGGTTAAACCACGCCCACTTTCGATTTACGCCGCACCCACTCCAAGAACGATTATGGATACAGAGATTTTAGATGGGTGCACAAATACAGATACAGATAGTAGTGTAGTCATTCATCCCTAGTTCTAACTACGAAAACATTTTAATAAATAAATAAGGAATCCTGCTTTGCCGGAAATTCATTTATCACGGTTGGGTCTGGAACAAATTGACCACGATAAATGAGGGATTAATGTATCAAGCTAATCAAAATATAGTCAACCTAAATTAATTAATTTAAACATCAGTAAAACTATTCTATGTTCTCCTTGTTTTGGATGACTGAGTGCAGAATTACAGTTTTATCATTTGTGTGCACCGTTTATTCCACGAGGGCATGAAAATAAGAGGGCTGAAAACAGACATCGAACAGCCACAGAGGTCCTCAGGCCCATCTTCTTGTGCGTTTTGCTGTGAGCAAGGCCTCTCTATCATTACAGCGTTTTTCTTTTGAGTTCACTTAGCGGACTAGCCTGAAGAAGGCCGATAAAGAAAAATGAGTTCAATTTCTTCCATCTGAGAAAGTGTGCTTGTTAGAGTGGAGAATCCATTCCCGTTTCTCTGGGACCTTTGATCTGGGATTACACAGGAAGCTCTAAGATGAGGGCTCTACGTTTTGGCCTGGGAGCACTCATGACCGAGCTGCCCGAGGTAGTCATAACCTCTGAAGTGAAAACGGCTGAGAAGCAAGCGTGCCTGTTCCTAAGTGGATTATTACAAGGCTGCCAATTTTTAATCAGTCGAATAGAAGCAAAAGGGTCTGATGCAAACTTGCCTTGAAGCCGCAAGAATGATTTACCTGAAGTCTATTGGATATAACATTTAATTATTTATTTGCCATTTTTTGCTTTCTGACTCTGGTTCATCGCTTGCTGTAAAACTTGTTCCGAACATGCTGTAATGTGATGGCTGGAATGTTGCTGTTTCTGAACAGACCATGCACAGTACGTCTTGTTGAAATAACTGAGCAGAATAACCAATTTCCACAAGGCCTTATGTTTTCCCTGTCTTGTTGTGTGATCGCTATGTATCGCTACCTGTGATACAGGTCCTGCATTTAGTCTGTATCAGTTCAGACTATGCAATAGTACCAAATTGTTTGTCTAGTAAAAGTGTGTAATATAGCCATTTTTTTTCATTGCTCAAACTGCAATTGGAAACTAAAACTGACTTCTTCAATATAATTATAAAAATGTTCGCTCTGGTGGTCCTGAATACAAGGACAGAGACACAAATGTCGTCATTGCAGCATACAACCTATGCCATTTACAGGTTTACAACAATGCTGAAAACAAGATGTTAAGTGTGTCCCCAAAGTGTCCTCACTTTGAGCATCATGCAAGACAAAAGCATATTCACTTATGCATGGATGGATACATTCACTGTGGTAATATTTCTTACACTAATACTTGCACTTATTTTTTCTGCAAATGGCCTAAAACAACCATGAATTTGTAGCTTCACACTGAAAAATAACTTTCATAACCCTTTTCATCACTACTTAGCAACTGGTCAGGCAAAGCAGGCCTAAAAAAACACTCCAAACTTTATACATCATTTATTTAAACTGGATTTCTTCTGTCCCCTGTCTTGTTCCCTCTCTTTGTATTAATGTTGTGATCTTAGCATTATAAATGGCTTCTCTGGCAGCGCTTGGATTAGATTTGTTTCTATGAGATTCATTTCAGCCCCTAACTCTGCTCTGTGCTTATGTGGCTTGTTTTCTTGATGAATGTCCCCTGCTCTGTCAACAGCCATTCACAAGACGTTTTCTGATGAACGCGCCCAGAGTTGAAGACCTGGCCTCATTGGCACACTGATCTAAATATTCACAATACATATCTAAATTCCCCAAAAATTAAGTAATATTAATACATACTGTACAGTAAGGATGGAAAATGCTTCCATGGAGAGATGACAGGTTGCCTCGGGGGTTGTGTGTATGGAGTGGGCAAGGGGTGATTGAGTTTAGATTGATATGTTTGTGGTTTTCCTAAGGGAGCTGAAAGAGGAGTGTTTAATGTCTAGTACTTCATACAGAGGGAAATATTGACAGTCCAAGCTTCCATCTGGGCTTCGCCACACCCCCTGAGGCCTGACAGATCCCAGGAGTCGAGTAAGAGTTCATTATTTTGCTATTTCTGCCCAGCAGGGGTTATTTGGTTTTACTAATTTGGAGTTGTGTGATTAGATTTAAATGTCACTGAAGAGATTCTTTTTTTTCCTCTTCGTTTTTGGGAAATCTACTGTTCGAGACCAGAATAAAAATGGCTAATAAGTGCTGCCTTTCTCAGAGCATTAAATTGAATTGCAACTGGACTGCTCAGGTTGTTTTCAAATACATTTTGCCTCATTCGAGCAGGCTTCATCAGTTCTCCCACTAGTTAATTTTGGAAGAAGAATGGAGAGTAGTCTTGCTAAACATCTGAACAGTAGTAACTAGCAGGGGTGTCACAAAATCTTGCAATATTAAAACGTGACCAAATTTCTACAGATTTCTACAAAATACATAAATTAATTCATCACACCGTCAACAAAATTAACATGCTAATTTTATTGGGCTCATTATATTGCCATGAGACAGTGTGCCTCCTAACAGGTAGGAGGAGAGTTTACTCTGTGCCTTGGTTTTAGCACTTTGGTGCATTTTGTGTGCACAAGAGTGCAGCCCCATGACAAGCAGTACAAGGTAACGCGATTATTAAACTAGATTGGGTTTGTAATGATGTCTGCGGGTTTGAAAATCTGCACAGGCCATGCGTGTGTCTCTTGCAGTTTTCCCTATTTTTGCATGTAGCCAGCACATATGCCGGGATGTATGCCCTGAGATTGACTGGCAACCAGTCTAGGGTGTACCTCGCCTCTTGCCCAAAGACTGCTGGCATAGGCACCAGCCTGTCCTCAACCCTAGTGAGGATAAGCGGCATAGAAAACGAATGGCTTGATGGACTCCCTCTTTATGTGCAACCCGAGGGCCACCTGTATTTATCCTCTACGGTAGAAGCATGCCCCAAACGACAATAGTTTCACTCTTTTATGATTAACATACAGGGCCAGTCAACCAATGACGGTCATTTCAGCAGAATTAACCTCTTTAGTATTCCATTCAGTTGTAACAATGGTGATGGACGGACAGAGAAACAAAGGTCACTGTATTCAAATACAATGCCCTGACCTGGATTAATGAGAATATTCTCAGGCATGTGCTGCCTCTCAAACACAAGTGAAGCACAATGGAAAAGCTTATGTGCAAAAATAATTACAATGATCCTACAACATCCATCCATTGTGTACCACTTACTTTTTTTCCTTGCAGTTTCATAAGATCAAATTTACTTTTGATAGAAAAAACAAAAATATCACTGTCACAGTAAACCACAGTGTGACAACTTGACAGTTAGTTGCATGAATATTATGAGAACACTGGAAGGGAACAAGTGGAATTCAAGACTACTCAACGTAACATAATAAAGTAGTACATGTACTTGTGCTTTTTGTTGACACAAACAGGGGCATAATTGCTTGAACACTTCTGCTGACAGCCGCCGTCAAATTCTCAACCTGGATGACACATTGATGAGTAAAGAAAATGATGTTCAAAGACTTAACAAAGCGGTTTCTCACGACGTCGCTCCTCAACTACCAGCAAACGGCATTTGTAAAGTGCAAATTGAACTGCCTCTTCTTGTTTTTGACAGCACACAGCAGATAGGGTTGTCAGTTGTCAGCAAATGACACCGATTGTTGAACTACACTATTTGCATGGCAGATAGAGCATCTAAAAATGTTGCCTTATCTGTGTAAAGTATGACAGATTTGACCAACCTGTCTGATTATTACCTCGTAAATGTTTCATACTTTATACGTATGTCCACATACATCAATATTGTGACATTCTTCTTGCAAGACCATATCCTGTGTCTAGGATATGCATTTGTGTCCAATATCAATGTAAGCCTTAGTGAAGGTATTTTAGTGAACACTACAAGTCAAAACACATGACTAAATAGGGGAATGAGTTGCAATATCAGACAATTGCAGCCTTGGTTTGCTTCTCATTGATATGTAATTATTGCACACTAAAGTAGTCGACAGAAGTAAGGAGGTACAATGAAAAGGAATCAGCAGGACTTTGAAACTAATTTTCATTAAGAGTTTTCTCTTAATGAAAATAAAAATGTAAAATGCTCTATGGACTATTATCCAGCACTGGAAAGCTCCTGCAAACCATCCCTTTCATGCAGCCAAGTCATGCATTTCTTTACACTACTAGTGTAAAAAATCTGATCTCTTTCAAGCACTACAGCAACCAGACAACACCATTATAGTTTGCTATATTGTACACAGTATTACAACAGTGGAAGCAATTCTATGGTCTGGCTGCTTTGATGTTGACAGATAACCTTAAGTTGGTAATTTATAGCTTGCAGAGGCACACCGGGCAAAACAAGCAAATTCCACTGGGCCTAAAAAAAGATAAGCATGTGGTCACGGTGTTGTGATTCAATCAAACTCACCCAGCGTTAAACATCTAAATGATGACAATGCATTTTAATTTGTAACCAAAAACCCTGCTCAGTGTTATGTAGCCCAGGGGTTGAACTTGCGCATAGAAAAACTAAAAAAAAAAAACAACATGCTGAAAGAGCTGTGCCAACAATGGCGCAGTTCTGACAGTTCCACCAATTGACGTTGAATCAGCCAGTCATGACCTAAATGGTAAAGGGAATACATGTATGAAATTACTTATTTTACTGACCGTGCTTTCTGTTGTAGCGACATAAGAGTAGGAATGCATACATTCATTAAACAACGTGCTTACTATATGTAGCGGGATTTTGGAATCATTTAATTAATTTACGATAGGAATCCATGCATGTATTTTATCCAAATTAGATACAATTATACAGTATATATCTTGAAAATAGGATTAAAATCTACATCTGAGGCCATGGTCCTCGATTGGAAAAGCGTGGGTTGTGCCCTCTGGGTTGGAAGTAAAATCTTACCTTATGTGGAGACATTCAAAGGTTTTGTTCATGAGTGAGGAAACGATGGATTTGTGAAGGTGTCTGCAGTAATACGGTCACTGTACCAGACTGCCCTTTTGACTCAGCTCTCAATTTCTCAGTCTCATTCTACGTTCCTACTCTCACCTATGGTCACAAGCTTTGGGTAGTGACAAAGATACTAGACACAGGGTGAGGTGCACAGGGAAGAGGCAAGAAGCCATTTGAGGTGGTTCAGGTATCTGTGTCAGATCCTCTTGAATGCCTCTCTCGTGAGGTGATACAGGGAGGAGACCCTGGCCTGGGTAGATCTAGAACAGGCTAGGAATGCCTTGGTGTTGCCAAGGAATTTGGGGCATCCATCATGACACTGCTGCTGTAACCTGGATGACCAAAACCAATCACAGTCGGTGTATTGTAACATACAATAGAACATATCTGTATCTAAAGTGATGACACATGAAACCTTAGTTTATCCTTTATTTTAGTTTAAAACTAAATATTAATATACCTGACTTACTATAAATTCTGAGCTGAGTAATGTCCTGTTTTGTTTAATTGAAGTCTAAACAGTTGCAAAAGTAAACTTATGTACTTACCTTACAAGATTGGCATATTCACACTTACTGTAATTTTATGCTGTGTACTTGCTCTGAGGACAGTTTAATACATTTTCTGGCTCATTTCAACTGGACTTCTGCCCACAGACATTGCTGGCCTAGTTTGGTTAAAATATAAGAAATATTGTGTTTACAGTCGCAGTTACTTAAAATGAGTTGAATACAGCTCGCAGCAAAGACGGTCTTATAAATCAGCCAGGGAAACATGAGAGCAAAAAAAAAAAAAAACACTTTGGTAAAAGCTCATGAGTATGACTCTAAAAGAGCAATGAAAAAAAACCTTTATGGACTATATTTCCGACTGTGTTCTTGTCGCTCTCCCTGTCCTTTCATTGCTATGTGGGGCAGCTAAGGCCACTGCCCCATGTTGCCATGGAACAGCACAGCATGACACACTTTCCTTTATTTTTCTTGGTGCCGAAAATCAATGTAATTGACTTCATCAGAACAGCAGATGTTACTTATTTTCTAAACTCTAGTCAGTTATTTTCTGTCATGAATACTCCCCATGCACATGACAACCCATCGTTGGACATACCACAAGAAATCTTCATCTCTTTATTAGTTTCCCCAGTGAAGAGTGAGAATGGAGAGGTCAATTAATCAAGGAAAGCTGGTCAAAGTGCGCGAGTAAACCAACCTGCATTGAAGCCATGAAAGCAGAAAAATCAAGGGCTGATATGGCTCTCCTGTCCCTTGGCCAAAGCCATCTGGCAGCCCAAAGAGTGATAGGTTTGCTAAGGCAATCATACGTCTCTCTTCACCTGTATCAAACCAACTGGCTGGCCTTCTATGGACAGCTGCTCCATTGCAAAGTGGTTGACACATTGATGGATAATAACAGATCGACAACAACCTCCATATGGAAGATACCAAACAGAATGCAGATAAGGGATGAAATACTCAAACTGTCACGATTAACCAATCCCAAAACAAGGTAAAAAGGGTATAGAGTGGCATAAAGATCAAGACACACATTTGTGGGAAAAGGTGAAAACTGATATTTGCTGTAACTCACATCTCAGGTGGGATGTTTGATGTTGTCATATGATGCTCAATGACAATTTTTTTTTACTACAGGAGCTTGTTTGCAGTGATTCCAGTCAAGCACTGACATTTGTACGAAGACAAAGTTGCACTTAAAAATGATTACATCAAGCAAACTTGGTGATAAGAGAAAGCAGTGTATTTGTTTGTTTGTTTGTTTTTCCCTGATTATGTTGCGAGCAGTGTGCATCCGTAGGTTTTGCAGAACTTTGTATTGGGGGGAGAGTGGGTGGAAAGGGTATTGCATATTTATCTTAACAGTTTCTATCAACACTTAGTAAAATGATATTGAAAGCTGTTGGAGTGTTCAAATCTCAGTTCAGCTCTTATGTGGTCTCCCGGCATTACATCTAAACTAAATTAAACAATGGCAATCATGGTCAATGGTGCTTCTTTTCTTACAGAGTATATTTTTAATATTTAAAAAAACAGATTTTTTAAAATATTTAATCTTGCTTACATTTCCACTTTTTGTTGTATCTGTCCTTGGAAAAAAATGTGTAACAAAAATGCAATATTAAAAAACTCCTGGGAGTTGATCAATGATGTCCTCCTGAGTTAATTTGTATGATAAGCAAAATCCTCCCTCAAACTGGTGTCATATCAATTATGCCTTAGCATGTGGACACAGTGATAAATAACCATATCGGTTGGCCTTTCACTTAAGGCTATTCCGCTTTGGCATCGACGATGAAATGTGAAAATGAGTGATTGCCAAATGCTAACAGTCGTGTGTGTTTGTGTGATGCGTGTTGTGTCACAAAGGTGGCCTGTTTCTATTAACCCTTACCTGTGCCACAAACTCTCTGGGGAGGTGATTATTCTCTAGCCTGGCTAATGGTCCTTACTGACAGCACTTAATGAAAATTAATGGTCTGCTCAAAAGACACTGCACACACAAACACAGAGGATACTCCCTTCATCAATGCACATTATTACCATTGTTAAACGAACATTCACTGTAAGGAAAAGTATCATCAAGCCAATGCTAAAATATATCATGAATAACTGTGGCGTGTGTGTGAGTGTGTGGCTATTACTATTACTACTATTACTATTGGCTATTGACCGAGGTATGGTATGAAATAAACAATTGATCGATTGACCCCCCCAAAAAAGCCAACATGTGAGGCTGAGGACGTCAAGAATGTCATACCATCTGCTGTATGGATGTATGCTTGGGTCGCTTTTTGGTTAGCGGCATTAATTTGATTAATTTGTGAGTTTTCGAGTAAAGTTTTACATGCATAACTCAATAAAGCTACCACAACTGTCAAAGACTTGACTTGCATGCATGACTGAACACAGGGCATAGAAAATTGATGGAAATTAAAGGGTAAAAACCTAAGGAAAAATGATGCAAACACCCAGATTAACCCATTGTTTCACAGTGTTTGCCCTGGGGTAATGGATGCAAGTTTGTCAACTTAGTACTTCACATGACCTCTACTTCTTACCCCATACGTCACACACTGCTCGCATGATCATTCCCCTGACTCTCCGGAGGATGTTAACTTCAGCTCTGATTCGCTGGTCATTGTCGTTGAGGTCATGTGGTGGTTCACATACACATACACATACACATACACATACACATACACATACACATACACATACACATACACATACACGTACACGTACACGTACACATACACAGTTCAGCAGTGTGAAATCGGGTGACCTCGGGGGACAATTTCACTGGGTGACTCGAAGCAATAACATGGTCACCAAAAAGCTCTGTCAGCCGATCAGTTACAGTTCTCCTCCTGTGTGGTGGAGCATGTATCTTGGGCCCACCAAGCACATGCCAACTCGCCATTTCCTTGAAGACAAAAACACAGCATTCCCCTGAGAGTATGAATGACATGCTCATTCAACATTCTGAGATAATAGTTACCTTTGATGTTTCTGCGGAAAAAAGTACTGGCCAACAATTAAACCATCCATTAACTGTATGCTGGAGCATGCTGGAGCCTATCGCATTTGTTCTTGGGCAAGAAGCGGGGTACACCCAGGACTGGTCGCCAGCCAATCACATCGCACATATAGACAAATTCACACTCACATTCATACCTATGGACAATTTGGAGTCGCCAATTAACCTAGCATTTCTGACAAAAACCATCTTGTCAGAATAATCTGACTATTGCAAAAATTCTCATTTTGCATTACAGTTTGACTTTTCCTTAAATTATATTAACCCTTTATTTTTTGGGGATTATTTTTTTTATGTTTATGTTCAGTCATGCATGCAATTATGCAATAAAGTTTGGTATTAACCGGAGGATGATGTCCATACCAACATATGCAAATTAAAAAAAAATTAAAATATAAAATATTAACTTTAGTGATGACCCCATATTGAATTCAAGAAGTAACTCATGACAAAACCGGATTATGGTGTCTCTGAATGTGGTGTCTCGCAGCCACATCGTGTCTTTGGGAAAAGTCACGTCTTCATATCATAAAATAAGAACACTATATTCTCAGTAAGTTTACCTTTTTTATAGACTTGCTATGGGGGATTGTTGAAGATGAGCCATCAGATTAACCTACTTCTGTCAGTTGCATAGGCAGTAAGATGACATGATAAAGGGTTCATTTGGTTAATTGCACAACATTGCACATATAATACATTCCTGGCATAGGTGCCAGGGGAGCGGTTGTTCGTGTGAGCCATATTATAAAAAGCAATTTGGGCAAGCTATAATGGCTGTAAGTATCTTGTTTTTGTTACTTGTACTCTGTGTGAAAATGATTGTACATGTACATAAAAAGAAGCACATTATGAAAAGTGAGTGTGTGCTGGCATAATGAAGCAGGAGAGACAGGAAGGGGTGTGAACAAGATGACAAGCATCAGATTTTATTATGCATTCCTACAATGACTTGCTTGATTTTACTATACAATCAAGCAGAGGTTGTCAGAACATGATTGTGTGACATTCACAAAGCAATCAAAAGGCATTAATAATGCAGTTACATAAGATTCCTGTGTATGCCTACTGGTCTATAGCGATTTATGGCTGAGATAAGAGCAAACAAGCCAACCCACACACCCCTCGCTGACTCCTGCAGCCTCAGCTGCTTGAGAGCATCCCTCCACTATCCCCTCTGCCTCATGTGTTCCGGCACTTTTAATCCGCCTCTCACATTCTGCCCTTCTGTCTGACCTCCAACCCGCATCTCTGTTTCAGTCCTCTGACACCCCATTCTTTGCGTTCACTCGGCCGGCAGCAACTTGTGGGGAAGGACTGCCATCTTGGGTTGTGATGTGATTTTCTTTTTGCCATCATCTTATCATGTCTGAAGATGGGAGTTTGCTGCATCCCCCCAGAGAGTCTGAAAAATGAAAATGACCCTACCAGTGGTTCAGCGAAGCTACACTGCCATCTACTGTGCTTCGGGGATTTGCTCATTTTCTCCCTGTCAGCAGCCCTGCAGTTAAGACAGAACAACAGTGCCACCTGCTGTTGCCGGACATTCACAAGTGCATGACATTTTGTTCTTTAATTAACCAGACCAAAATACCCCAGTCTTGTGATGAATGTGACACTGTTTTTCATTCCTTGTCGAAAAGACCAAATTAAAGGGAAATAATTACCAAAGACGGCTTTAATTTGGTGGCATCATTCTGTGTCTGACCTTACAGTCCTCTGTTGTGTATTTTTGTCTTCATCAGACAGTGGTGACTGTTTTTATGACAACATGCATTTGGGCCAGACATATGAGATGGAGTTAGGGTAATTAGATGGATGATGGAGAGGTTGTAGAGGTTCCACCTGCTGTTTTTTGCAGATAAGTTAGTTGCATAATCAATTAGCTCAACCTTAAATTATTAATTCAGAGCAATTCACAGTCAGTATTGTGGAAAATCATATACAGTGGCATTATGAAATGTCTTGTACGTGCTCGTCTTTTCTCCCTTTCTCAAAATTGTCAGATTGAATTTTGCCATACTTTCTCTCTCGCAGACATTTCAGAAAAGAAACTTGCGCGCTGGAGCTTTTTGATGCATGGCCGTGACACAAAGATCTCACTGTGTTATTCATCTTTTACCACAATGATAAACTGCCGTTTGCACAGCAGAGTTAAACCTGAAGGCAAACCTCTGAGGTTAGTCAGCAGAGTGCTGCACCTCAACAGCCCTGCTCTGACAACCCTCTGTCTCTCCTCAAAAGAAAACATTTTCGAACACTAGCTTCTAGCTTTCTTCAGCACACACACACATATGCAAGTCAAAGTTGGGACTAACTTTAAATAGTTGCAGGAAAGTGCATGTTCTGCAAAAGTCCCCTTGTGATTGGTGTGGTGACATTTTATGACAAGTAGAAAGAAACAGGCAGGAATTGTTACTCAAGTTCATATGATAAATGATTTCATGTTAAAATAATCAAATTACATTTCTCTTATTCGCAGAGAACAAAATGTCTTGTTAGCAGCTTGCAAATATATACCAGGTACTGGAAGCCTGTCGACAATCTATGGTGTCATTTTTGCAAATACTATACTTTGCAAATAGATGAATTTCGGTTTAGTAGGAATCAATATTAATAAATTGAATATTTTCTTTCTAAAGACTTTCTAAAAATGTTTTTTTTATGTTACTATAGCCTTGTAATATAATAGACATGATAAAGTGATAATAACGTCACACCTTGCTGTATGTTTCTGCATTTTTTGGTATCACTTTGGTAGAATGTGATTTTCTTTAGGTGGGAGGAGCTACTGGATGGGCACAACTGCATCCCATTTATTCATGCACTTCAGCCTCAGCCTCTTCAGGAAAGTGTGGAATTATTTTTTCTGTATGGACATGGCAGACTCATTAGCTACCTTTTGCTAATCCGGCAGCCCGCCTGAATCTCAGGTATCTTTAGTTCTCATTTCTTTTACATTCAGACTGTTTTGTTGCTGTGTAGTACATTTTTTGCTGTTCATTATATTCTATTAACATTGTTTCTTACCTGGAGTATGCTTGCCTCTGCATCCGGGGCCCCAAACCCGAAAGCACACGCACCCTGCATGACAAATAAGACCAATAACTCATTGTTAGCAATGGGAAAAGTTCCTTGTTGTAGTAAAGTAATGTGGGTCGATAGCATGGCATTATGCTTTTTACATTATGACATTTGATTGATATACAGGACAGCCAGTTTTACAGTAATCTGCTATACATACGTAGATGTACACTGCTGCTAGCTTTGTTTACACCACATTGCGCACTGCTTAACTAAACTTAACTAAAAAAAACTCCGTACACACGGCTTTCTTTTCTTGCTTCATTCAAGCTTTCTTTGTCGTGCATGTGTGAGTGTGGTCACTGTAATTTACAGAGAATACAATTACTATCTATCTATAAATGTGCCAAACGGTAGTAGCTAGCCAAAACACAAAATAGCTAACAGTGACATCACATCAAGTTTACAAACACATTCAAAATCACAACTCAGGTAAATTTGAGATCGCTATTCCAGGTGCTTTTCAAACAGATACTCACAAAGACGAAAGTTTCCCAAGGCTCAAACGTTTTAGAAAAAACACGGCTTGTGAGCTTTTCAAACTTCATTTCTACCGTTGCTAGCTTGTGCTTCACAGGGAGAAGGATAAACGTCAAAGATTGTCTTCTAGCGAAAAGAGTACTCACTCTTCCTGTCACTGAAACGATTGTTTTTGGAAAGATGTCTCACTTTAATCTTTTTTAATCAACTCTGAAATCACATGAAATCTCCTTCTTTCACCCAAATATATGGCAGGGAGCATTTGGTTTATTGGTGTATTATTTAACATGCTTTAACATATTATTTAGCTGCTGGCGGATCTAAACATGGAGAAGGTGATCAACTTTTAAAATGTCTGTATCTGACAATAGTTCTTCCAAACTGTTTTTATATTAATTGGTCATTGGTTCACTCATCTTATAGTAATTCTGGATCAAAAATGTAATATTTGGAAAAAGTTTGACATGGAAATTGTCTTTGTGGGATCACTCAGGTGTGAACCCCAGAGCTGAAATTCAGGGTGCCTGCCAGCAAGGGGCAGTAAAGCTTCTTTAGGGCTAATATGTGATTGAAGAAGAAGAGACCCGGGACGTGTTTCCAAGTTCTCCAGATAGATTAAATCCCAACATAAATACACAATTAATGCTTCTACCTCTCCAGAGCTGTAATTAAGGGTGTATGCAGCAGAGAGTGTGCGTGATGTACGGAATGATGCACTACTTTGATCCTTTGGACAGCTCCACAAAAGTGTGTGTTATTGTATTGGCTGCATGCATGATTGAAAGATACACAAATCTCTCGCTAGGTGGCAGCAGTGCTCAAGGTAGGCTTGAATGATACATGTGCTTCTCGGTAGGTTGCAGCACTGCTCAAACTAAACAACAGGTGCTAACGTGCTAAATTTGTGCATTTTAGCACCACTAGTACGCAATGTGTTAGCATCTTAGCTCTTCTGTTTTTTTTTTACATAGACACATACACACAAGTTCATTGGTTGCTTCACACACCACACAACTGCTGGGGATTTTGCTGTGCAGCACCTTGTTAAAGTTGTACAAAAAGTACTGAAACATTGAACAGTTGGACAAAAGTTTAGGAAAAGTCAAACAAAGTTCACATGTAAAGGTTAAGAAGGTTAGGTTCAGCCTGAATGCCAAATATCTCGTAACCTTTTGTGAGTTAGAGTTATAGTTTTACATTTTAGAAATGAGAAGTACAAGCATGATGCAAGTCTGAGCTGCACATTTCAGCTGCCTGCCGTGTATGGTGAAGAGCAACAGTTACTCGAGGGCTGGAATTGGGCAGCAGGACAGCAAAAGTTGCAGCACAGTCGGCTGCTGAGAGAAGGCCAGCAGGGTAACATGGGATTAAAGTCGGTAACATAGGGTTGGGTAGCAAAATTCTACTGAACGTTCTTTCTATGAAGTGAATGTTATAGCAGTTCAACAATAGCCAGAGGCCCAAAATACGGCTTCAAGTCAGAAGAATAAAAACAACAAGGCATTGCAGAGTGGTGATAACATAATATATGCCATAATAAAGCACTATGGCAGGTTTATATTACTATGCCCACAGCGAGCTTGGCGGATGGTTAGTCTCTTCCCTGTTTGTTTGTTTGCAGGGTTATGCAAAAACCAAATACCAAAACAAATTCCATGTACGTTTCTGAATGAAAGAAATAGTGATTGAGGAAACACTAGGCGCATTTTATTGTAGATCCAGGTTGACAGTTGAAAGTTTGACCTTAGCAGAGTTATGTGTACTGATTGCTGATGGATACATGGAGAGCAAAGCACTGATCATTCCGTATAATTAACTGTCTGTTAATGGTATGTAATAATCCAACCAGTAATATTTTAAGACATGGAACATCATCTTCTCTGACTAATGCATTATATTAAATCTGTTTTAAGTTACACTATTACGTTACCAGTCACATTATTAGAAAAAATATTTTTGCAGTGTCATTTGTGCGTGCAAGAGGGTGCTATTGTACCATGAAAAAGTCTGCCCTTTACGCCTCTCTTCTTGAATGTCAACTGAAGGTACAGTACAGTATGTAGTCACGTGTATGAGGACCAACTTCATTTTAAAAAAAGGTATGAAACATGTTGGGAAGGGTGGAGGAACATGCTTCTCCAGAAGATTCTACACCAGTAAAATCTAAGGTAAGATTGATATGTTTGAGTCTAACATTTCCAGTCATGTATTTGTGCCCTTAGAATTGCAATCCAGCTTAGAGATGACACCAAGTACAGTAAATACAGGGTTAGTGTTGCTGATATTGACAATGATACATTTCAAAGCCAGTCATAAAAAAATATCGGGGTTTGTGGCAGCAAACCCAACACGTCTGCTGTGTCATCTCAGGTTTCCAACACCCGAATTGAGCTGACAAGGGACGCACTTTCCTGCATTGCAGAGAATCAACACCGGTCTATAAAACCTCAATGGCTTCTGTTTGACACGCAATCAATGTCAACATGTTTGAAAACACACTTATCAAACCTATAGCGGTTAAATTCTTTCATTTTTGGTTACACACTTTGCCTCCCTGTCACAAGCATGTCAAATGACCACAAAACAGTATGAAAGTCAATGGCCAAAACACAAATAGTTGACAGCTGTAATCATGATGAAAGTTGTAGACCCCTGCAATCTACGCTGTGATTGGTCACACTCCCCAACGTTGGTGTGCGTTTACATGCAATCTGCAGGAAGTCTGCATTGACGTCAGTAGAACTCGGTGTTAGAAAAAAACCCTGAGCGTGCAAAGCCATCCAAAACTTCCTTCACAGCTCACTTCCAAACCTCATTATCTGACGCTTTGGCATTGTTTAACACGAGAATACAACATTGTTACAACATTTATAGGTCAGAAAAGTGGAAAAAGCATAATAGGTCTTCTTGAAACCGCCATTTTTACCCCAGTTGTTTGCAGTCTCCTGCACTAGCTGTGGCCTGGTGATAGGCTCTGTCGTCCTCTTTTCCTTTCTCACATCAACACTATGAAAGATAACAAGAGGAAGAGAGAAAGTTGGTATTGGAGAAAGAGATGGGTAAGGAGACAGACGGAGAAAGAAGGGAGGAGTGATAAATAGGGGCCTCATTAATGTTTTATTTATTTATGTAAGAGGCAGAGGAAGGGAAAGCTGATAGGCAGCGGCTTGTCTGCCAGCTGAACAAAGAACAGACGCTTTTCGGAGACAAGCAACAGTTACATAAATTCCAGGGACACGTGTGAAAAGTATCACTTGGAACATCAACCAAATATGAATTATTGCAAAATGTAAATTTCCCCCCTCTCCATTCTCAGCAAGGGCATATTTCACCACTCTCTCTCACAATCTGCTAAGAAGGCCTTCCCATCGCTTCCATTCTGAACCCCCACCCCACTTTTTGGAGCCACGCTGCGAGTCTATGGCGCCACACTTACAACTGACAGCTTAATATTACAGCAAAAATTGGTTCTGCGGACTGGGAAAAGTAGAGATGGAATTTTTAATGGCCCCCTTTTGGGTCTCTGCTGCACACTTCTGTCTGTCTTCCTCCTCATCTGTCGTATTTGCCTGACTAAGTTTAATAACAGTTACGCTCAGCGAGTATCCTTTTAAACAGCATTGTGCCTCCTGTGTGGTGGCAATGATTTGAGTTAAATGTTATGACACAGAGAAGTATTTCCACTCACTCACAGCCAAGTTACAGTCTGTCAAACAAAGAGCTGTGGATCTGTATGCTGCGACTGTTAGCAGAGTTTTTCTTCAATGATGTGCAGTTGAGCGGTTTAAAAAAAGTTGTTTTCCCATTTGCATGGCCAAATAGAAGTCTGTTCTGCATAGTAGAAATAAACACTATATGGGAAAAAGTATTGAGAGACACCTATATGTATAAAACAGGGGTAGCGTTGGGTATTAGCCAATACCCAGTGTCAAATTTGTACTTTTGAAAAACTTTTGAAAAAATATATATTTTGCCTTTTACCATTTTGTGACATGCAAGTTGAAGAAAAATTGTTTACGTGAGTTTGCTGTCCTTTGTGTTGAGTTAGAGAAATGATTCACACATCACACATCACATCAGTGATTCCTGAACTCACAAATGTACCTCTGTATTCTGTGCCGGTTTTAGTCCATACACATTGTGACACAGTGACCAGGTGTCCTTGTCCTTACAGTGGACGTATTTACTGTAAAAATCACGTGAATGTGATTTTTCTTGGATGCATGCGCGTGTGACATCTGAGAGTAACACATGTGAATGCATGCCCTTCAACACTCTCACACATGGCTCTTTCATTGTGTGCCACTTGCGTCACAAACCGTTCACTTTTCTCTCCACATTAGAGCCAGAAGCCAGAGGCATGTTAGAGTGGAAGCCTTTTAATTAAGGCGAGTCATTGTGTGACATCCTGGATGAAGCATGAGCGTGCATTAATCATATTGGTTCAAACTGATTCAAGACCAGTTGTGTCTTGTGTGGCGGATGAGGTTGTTGAGTTTACCTAGTTTTGTAGCCAAGTTAAAGTAAAATGTTATTGTGACATTGGTATATTGTGGAGGATGTGTATATTGTGGACACCTTCAATCATTCTGTGTGTTTGATCATACATATATCTTCATATCCTAACTAGCTCTGTTATAAAATATTGAAAACAAGTTATGGTTGGTTATGTTATGGTCTGGTTGCTAGGCATCAGTAATGTTGCATTGCACGATATAGCGAAAAAAAAGTTATTCTCCTGTTCTGTGTGGAAGTGGTACTTTTTTAAAAATACATTAGAGAGTCCAAGTAGTTATGTCCCTGTATTGACCCCATACCCTGAACATTGTAGTGTAATATATGTGTACAGTATATAAAGGTTACTATAGGGGTGTTAGTTCATGTCTACATGGCTCTTATAATGTTAAAAACATAATTAGAAAGTCATACATGGGTTTTCACTACCTATGAAAATATTCTGTTTAATGTTTAATTTTTTTATGTCATTGTATGGTCATATCACCTCGTACTTCGGTATGAGGTGCATTATTTAAAAAAAAAACTTGAATTTTATTATGGAAAGCAGGAAGTGAACAAATGTAACAGTTACTGATTGTAAAAGTACCAGATGGAGGGGTAGGATTTAATAAGCTTGGCTTCTTCCTACTCCTTGTGGACATGTGGAACTGTGAACTGATTATGGGATGCACTCAATTGTAATCTGACGCATGTTCAAATGAAATAAAACCATTACCATTACTTAACCTTGATAAATAACAGATGACTCTATTTGCACCAAATCTATTTGCAGCAGTTCAAATGTATTTGTGGCGGGCTGCCAGAAGTAATTTAATATCTGGGAAACAGTTTGTAGCAGTTTGCTACAGTAGCAGTTTGTCCACGAATTGTTGCAGTATGATGTACAGATTGGTACACTATCTCATGTTATTAAAGCCATGACTATGTGAAAAACACAATACACCAATGTCCCTTGATTGGCAACCCATGGACCGCAGCCAGCTTGAGAACCACCTATTTGACCAGCATCTCTGAGCGTGAACCACGGTGGCGTTGCTGTCGATGTGGTGCCTTACTTTTAGATCCAAATCCTACTAAATTCTCATGAGAACAAGCTCTCATGTTACAATAGCTGTACTGTCAGCATGCTTTGGAGGTACACTCCTCCTGGAGGCATCTGACAGCAGCAGCTCCTGTGACTGTCACCATCTAAATATATCGAGTCACATGATTATGTGTAACATTGTGTCTTCATGTGACAATGAAATCATGATTACAGTGGTGTGCAAAATCATGATGGTATTTTCTTTTTAAAGTTTTCTAAAGTCTTCTAATCTTTTCAGAAGGTAGAAAGTCCTGCAAGAGTTATGACTACATCTAATACACTAAATCCTTCATATGTACTTTGTACAGTGTGAGTGACTTAGTGAATAACATGAGTCAAGTGTAAGTCAGTTGAATAACTTACAGCCCTGTCTACGAATGGAACACATTCGTAACCGGTCATTAGTATATGGTCATTAGATCATTGATAATTTAAAAACATGTAATGATGGCCATGTTTTTTCAGTATATGACAAGCAGTGGCTGATTATTCTGTCCTTTAAAAAAAGATATTAAATTTAATGACAGTTTACAAGGCAGCATTTGCCAGGATGAACAGCTGAGATCAAAGTTGTATGAAGACGTTTCTCGGTGCATCCTTCTTGGATTTAAAATCAAAAGCAGTAATTGAGCAGAAAGTGCACTTTGATTCCAGCCATGACAGAACACATAGTGAAACGTTGTTGTTGTTGTTATTTTTTTTTTACATCCACGAAGCACAGCACAAAGCTGTCAATTATGTTTTTTGCTGGTGTTCATCTGTTTGTGTTCAAAGTAACTTGAAAAGTTCTGAATGAATGTGGATGAAATTTTCAGGAATTGTCAGAAATGGGATATGGAAGGAGTGATTACATTTTACAGATCACCATCTGAATCCAGTAATTTTTAAAAAGACTTTTTGGCAGTTTAATTTTCGGCAGAAAATAGTCAGAGCACTTGTAAATATACCATAGGACAAATTTCCAACATGTTGTACAATGTATATTGTGTGTGTGTGTGTATATGTACAATATATAAAAATCTGATGCAAAAATGTAGGATTAATATAGTATTTTGGTGTGAATCACAATATGGGGGGTAACTACGGCGCTTGGCGGAGGACTGCGCTCTCCGAGTGCTTCTCCAGTTTAATGTTGTTTCCTTTTGTGTCATGTCAGATTCAACACAACACAACACACGCTCTCTGTCTTCCAGTATGATAACATTAACTGTCATCAACAAGGAGTCTCTGCTCTGCAGCTGCTTCTACACTCATTCACAATTTAAATGAATTTGGGTTGACGAAATACAAAACCAATTTCTCTTTAGAGCTTGACAGTACTACGAATCACAGCCACCATAATGACCATTATAATAAATCTGTCTCAAACTACATAATAAACCCAACGTTATACAGTAATTCATACAAAGAGGGGATTTCTTGTTGGGCTTCTCTATTACGTTACATTAGTTTTATCTACAGTTTTGATATTCTCTTGATGCATTGAGTGGTTAAAGCCTTCAGATGAGTATCTTAATTTACAACACTGATTATTTCTTTTTTCCCCTCATCTTGCTAATAAGATCAGTCATGCAGAAGTATTATGCAATATACCCTCTTGTCAATCTCATTTAAAAGCCATTTTTAAAACAAGGCTTAAACTGCAAATGCGTGCATAATAAATGAGATCGACTCAAATAAAAGCATTTAATTTGAGAAATGAGAGGAAATATAGTTACTGGGAGGAGGGTGAAACTGCACAAATGTTGAGCAACATGCATTAGTAGACACATGCTACCACACATTTGCTAAAAATAATAACCGAAACAAGCCAGACAAACTAATGTGCATCATGTTTTCCATTAATACCCTTTGAATAGAATAGAAATCCTCTTTTTATTTAAGCCCAAATGAAACCTCGCACAGCCCGATGGAACAGCTATACAGTCATTCGCAGAGGCTCCATTCTCAGACCACCAGCATATGGCAAAAAATGAGTAATTGTGATGCCCATCATAATGTTTATTTTTGACCCGCTAATCAAAAATGAGCTATGTCTGTTTACACTACAGCCGTGCCTCGTTTATAGCGGTTAATTGGTTCCAGACCCAACTTGACCACAAGAAATGAATTTCTGCAATATAGGATTCAATGTCGCAATGTTTTGTGTCATTACTGCCACCTAGTGACCAGGTTACTACATTTTACTTGTATTTCAATATGTTTTCACCATAGTCTACCATGAAAAAGCAATCATTAATTAATTTCTAAAATGCTGCCATAGAGTGAGGGAGCCATAATCCGATTGTAATATTTGAGGGATAACTGTAACGTAACATTTACACCCATACTCACACAACACAGCCATAAAAAAACTAAGTAGAATGTGACAGTGTAACTGCAACACACTGATTATGCTGGTGTCAAAATGAACGCTTCCACACTAATATCACTAATAAACATGCACATGGAGATTATGAGCACAAAAGGGTGTGTTTTCCCACAAATAAGACAAATTATGTATTGCTCATAAATCTACAAATTTGAAGGGTCTATGTATACTTGACTGAAAGTCCTTATTAATATTTCCATTACATCAGCCATCCTCTTTACTCTTTCTGCAGTAGGTTGGAGATAGAGGAAGATCTGTAACCAGGGTAACTGGATGTTGCTTCCATGGTACCAACCTGGATCAGCAGCCTTGTAATTGTGCATATTTAGACCAACTGTATGTCCAGGCTCCTTTTTCCAGCTCCCTAATTGTACTATTCACTGCTGGGTAGCAGTACTTGCAACTTCATATTTTGACATTTGCAGATAATGCATGGTAATAGGCTGTTGCAAATATCACAGCAATAGACTAGCAGGGAGAGTGGAAGGAAGCGGTGTGGTGTACAGCCGTCCGAGGGGGTTGGGGGCTTATCTTCGCAGTCCATATCCATAGAGTCCGGTTTAGGGGGCCTGCTACTCTTCTGGCAATCTGCAGGCTTTGAGGTGAACCTGAGGTGGCAGAAACGCTGCTGAAGTCAGGTTCAAGTTTAGGCCCCTTTGACCCTAAAATGATAAGGTGAGGGGGTTACAGAAAGGGCAGGAAGTCATTGTTTTGAGAAATCCCAATTATTTGGTTATTTAAGTCCAGTCCCTGCCCCTTTCTGCACTCAGAGGTCTGCACACCATCATCCCATTAACCAAATGTAAAGAATGATGTGAAAGAAAGATGTGCTTACCGTAGGAGGGGGGGGGGGGGGGGGTGAATGTACACAATGACACATGGAAAGGGGTAATACAGCAACTTTCTTAAATTCTCAGTTACAACACAGAGGGTGGATGACTGGGTTTAATATACTCCCCTATCAGTACAATTTCCCTCTAGAACCAGTATCTAAATTTCCTCAATATGTGTAACAATGATGTAACTTAATATGGGGCTCTCTCATTTATTGCCTCTCTATACAATGATCCTGCACATTGTAAATATGACCATGTCTTGGGTCCAGGTTAAAGTGGACACAGTCCAGGTTCTTCATAAAGCACTCTCCTGTGAAGCCATTATCCTGCCAAACGAGCAGTTAAAATGCTAGCCGCAGACTGACCTCCAGTCCTGACTTCAACTTGTGCAGATGAGCACTAAACAAGCGCCTCTTTAGAAAAGTACTGAATAAAGGACAACCAGACAGACAGGACTTAAACCTAAATTGAATTTGTGTGCATCCATTTGACTTGTGTTTGACTTGAGCGACTCACATTCCAACTTGCTTTATTATGTTTCTATAACTGGCACACACTCGGCGAAGTTGCATTGTTTCATGTGCAGCAGCGCTGAAAATAGGGGGGAATACTCCAGCAGTAGTATATACAATCAAAGAATATCACCTATGTGTGTGTAGCTATGGTGGCTTTCACCGTGTTTGTTTCTAGTGAGACAAGGACTCATTAGCACCTTAAAGCGACAAATATCAAAAGAAACATATGAAATGAATAGAGGAAGGCAATAAAGCAGAGCGAATACAAACTACTGTATCGTATGTGTGAGGATGATTGTGATGTGCATATACAATAGAACAAACACTTACTGATCTACAAACATTGATGTCTATCAAAAGGACTGCCGTTTATCCCCATGGGGCTTGGCTGGAGGTCCCTGTGGATACAAGACCAACTCTTGGCCTGACTTCTTTGCCTCTCACCACACAGCTGTGCAGGCGTTTGTACTCAAATACCTTTCTTTTAAAGCCTGTATTGTAAACAGGACATGAATGTGCTGAAGAGCTAAAGTAAGTTGGACTACCAACAAATGATCACACTGTTGTCAACTCCTCAGGAAGGAAACTAGCTATTGGCTGTTCCAAAAGTTGCTAGATGATACCATTGGTTAATTTGCATATTAGTTGCATATAATTAGCAAATTATTTCCATATGATTGAATGGACACTATTAGAACTACAAATTATTTAAAATTGGCCATCACGTCAAAATACAATTATGTTAATATTTTCAGCACCCCCCCAGAGTCTAGACAACATAATCATTGCATCCGTATTCACCTCCAGCCTCTACACTTTATCTTGTAGTGAGGACTACCTGTTTCTCTGTCGTTTTTGAACGTTCTTCAATCCCACATTTTTGCTATGATTTGTCTGCTGCCAATTAATGTTACATTTAACATTCTATGTATTCTGCGGAATGAGTAGTCGTCTAGCAACCTGATTCTGGTTCCATCCTCAGTCTAGGTCGTCTCATTTCTAGGATATTTCAACATTTATTCCACATTTCAGTTCAGCTTCAGCATTCAAATGCAGTTTCAGCTAAAATTGCTTCATCTAGATTACGATTTTAAACATAACGCTTTTATCGTTACTGGCATGGCATGTGACACGTTGTTATCAGAGCTGGCCCTACTCAAATTGGTGCCCCCAAGATTTTTTAATCATGTCAACCCAATGTTAACAAATTACAAATAATCTGAAATATAATATAAAGTACACAATTTAAATCCTGTAAATAATGGAATAAATAATAACCAATTTATCTGCTACACAGTTTGCTCACAATAACTCTCTACTATATAAGCTACATTTACACTAACTTTATATACAAAAAAATAAACATAAAACCTATATAAAAAATAAAACCTATATAAAATACCTATATACTGTAGAAGTTTTCTTCTGGAAAACCATTTTATCTGCTTAAACCAAATCCCACTTCTTTCAATGTAATTTCCAAGGCCATATTATAAAGTGTGTCTCTTGTTGGAAACACATGCTTTTCAGTGTTTTTTTTAATTCTTCACTTCTGGACACAGTGTTCCCTTTTATTCCGTTTCCTTATTCTGCCAACCCCACAGAAACCAGCTTCTTTCATTTAGATGCTTGAGGTCAACACAAACCATAGCAAGAGAAGACATCGCCAAAAGAGCCTTTGCAGAAACACTTGACACTAAAAGGAAACAATTTAAGTGTGCATGTTTAGTTCATGGGGTTGAGACTCATGACTCAGTATTGATGAATCTCTTTTTATACCATGCATTTCACTTCCATATCCCATCACGGTTACTCATATTAGTTCTCTTCTTATTGTTAAATTCATCTACAAAGTCATCAATCAGGTTACAATGACTGAACCCGAGCTGTGCTGGACTCTTGAGAGGTGCTTTACCGTGCTTTTCTCTCCCATGCCAAGGTGATCCATGATAGCATCTGCTGCATTACTCATATACACGACTGTGATAAATGGAAAAGTGACACTGCTTTGTGCGTCATTTTATTTAAATCAATACTGAAAGGGTATAGAAGAGGGATTGAATTCTTCCTCTAACTGACCCATTCCACTTTTCTCATAAATAGTCACTGGCATGACTCAGATGACTGTCCAATAAAATACCACCTTGCTTTCCAAATGTTTTATGAGAAAAATTACATGTTTGACAAAAGCATTTCCATGAAGCGGAAGCTTTTGTACAGGCCTGGATATGAGTAACAGTTACTTCCATTATTGGCTTGGATCTTATGTGACATTGTTAATGCTAAACCCGTATAAATGATCTGAATTAACAACATTCTAACGTCAACTCTCTGATTTAAAAGTTGTTGTTTTTTAACTAAATATGCTGTAGTACCATTAAATGATAACAAAAAAAATTGCAAGAGCTTTCTTCACAGTTATGCCATCAGCAAAGCAAACACGATCAGAAACACTGACTTAAATTCTCATATTTCTTCCCAACAGTTATCTTTTTTTTATTATTATTATTTCCGTGTCTCTTGGCTGCACTGCTTTCAGTATACACGTATGTTTATGTTTGATCTTTTATATTTTTTTGTCCAATGTATCTGCCCACGGCCTTCACAATCAGGAGTGCTGGCCCATGTCCCATACACACCATTAGTGATGGGGCTGTTTCTTTTGCCAATTAAATTTCTTTGTAGAAAGGCGCTTAATAAAAACAGGGCTGCACATCGTTGACGTAGACTAGCTCGATGCGGGCTCGCTTAATCTTTCCCAGTGTGCTTTGCTGTACCGAATAGTTAGTTATTGGTTATTCTGCATTATCTGTTGGTAGTGTCTTGTCTGTTGTTATTTACATATTACATTGCTGTGTGATGTTTTACACTGTTCTTTAATACGTTTGATAAATATCAGTGGCCGATTTTATTGGACATTTATAATGTTTTAGTTCCTTGTGTGTATTTTGTACATACATTTGAATAGTTATTGAAGAAATAGTTAACAACTAATGAGGTATTAATGAATGTTGATTAGGGTTGGGTAGGTTCGTTAATCATTAACTACTGTAATTTTATCCACCTCATTGTAAGGTGTTACCAAAGGGCTTTTTGTAGTACCAATAAAGTGCACTGGAGTGCCACTGGGGACACAATCACAAGACAAATCAACACAACAAGCCTGTCATTATGCTTGCTTCACCTGCTACACCATACCATGGATTGTTTGTGCAACTACTGTGTGGGAAACATGCACATGTGAAGAACATCATTGTGTTTATTTCAATCAAAAATTTACATTTGCTCTGCTTGGTCAGTGTGTTTACATCACTGGTACAAGATAAAAATAGTCCACAAAAAGTAGAGGCTTCTACACATCTCCAGTTGATCATTTTTAGATGTTTTAGATAATCTACCCTTGTTTTCTGCAGTATTTAAATGAGACCTCAACAATCCAATCATTTCAACTCCCCCAGTCCCACTACATCGGCACACACGGTACATTGTTATGAGGAACAACTCTCTGTCCCAGACCCTCCCAGGGTTTCTGTGAATGCTAATTATCCACGCTCCTCCTTCAGCACCATAGTGGGAAGCCAATTTTGAACACACACAACCCCCCTCTACACTCACATCTCAATAATATCTCATCTATTTGATTCACTTCATATAAGCATAGTTAGCGGGGGGTTGCCATGTTAGATTTCCCATTACTCTTTGCAAAACAACAACAAACAATTACAATGGGGAGAGGGGTGGTTTGGGTGTATCAAGGGAAAGAAAGAGCTGTATCAAATAATCTAAAAATCTGCGTTTACAAAGAATATTAATATTCATTTTTGATTGACACATACTAATGTGCTAAAGAAGTGTTTATGTCAGAGAGTGAACACACACACAGCACAAAAATCAGACACAAATGACGATGATGAAACTTGCATTGCCAATCAGCATTCTGCTCAGTAAAAGTCCTTTGCATCATTCAAAATGTAACATAAAGAAACTGTGTTTTGTTCGCTTTTGCGGCATATGAAGGAGTTATTGCATTACTGTCACCTTAAAGCAGGGGTCTCAAACTCAATTTACCTGGGGCCACTGGAGCTAGGGTCTGGCCGAGGCTGGGCCGCATCAGGTTTTCCAAAAAAAAACAAAAAAACGCATTTATTAAGAACAGAAAATTGAAACTTTGCTTTGGTTCCGATTTTCTACAAGAAAAGCTCTGATAAAATATTCCACTGTTCTCAAATATCTTCATTTTTCTTTTTCGACACAAAATAAGATCAAGAATTTAAAAAAAATCAATCAATCAGTAATAAATAAATATAATAATAATAAAATGGCAAATAATAAAAATTAAGAAACCACATATAGTTGGTAGGTAGACAAATTATTTTTTTCAGATTAAAATTAACAAATGCATTATTAGAGCCCTGTTGACATGACAGAACACGACTATAGTCACATTTATACTCTTTTTATTTACAACATATTGCGCAACTACAGGGTCTTGAGACACATGCTAACTCGCAAACTAGAGAGCTAGCGACCTAAACGGTAGCCTCCAAGTTATTTCCTTTAAACTTAAAAAGCCAAAAACTTACCACTTCCACACGGATAGGGAGGATAACTATTAACAGTTATTTAACCTTTAACATGAACATTAATCAAACGTAATAATTTTTTCTGGGTACATGATACCATATAGCATCCATATCAAACTTGCGCGAGCCGCACTAACATTAAACTTTCATATCAAGGCGGGGGCCTCAAACTAGTGTCCTGCGGGCCACATTTGGCCTGCGGGCCGTGTGTTTGAGACCCCTGCCTTAAAGGGATAGTTTGGGTTTTTTGACATCAAGTTGTATAACAGTAGTTGCTGGTACACTGCAAAACACACACAACAATGGACAGGCGGGAGCAGGAAGTGATACGACGGCAGAGAAAATAACACTGAGCAATTTGTGAGGTCTGATTGTTTCTAGTAGGCATTTTTGTGATGCAAATATATGATGCTTTTGAATGCATATTGTTTTGAGAAGCCAAACTAGCTGGAACTACTTTCCTTAGTTTATTCTTGTAAAATTGCAAATTTTCTCTTATTAGAATTGCCATCAAAGCGGCGACGAAAATGGATGGCTGGTGTTGGTTTAGAAGGAAGCTCCCCGAGTCATGAATATACCATCGTCACTGTTATTAATATAAAAATAGATCACTGAGTCATCAGCGACGGTTTCAGATTGACAAGGTCTGCATCTGTTCAAAGCGTATCCTCCCAGCCTTGCAAGCTGTTTATTGTGTATTATTTTTGTTCTCTGTAAGCGAATTAGAAAATGCAAATATGTTCCTTGTCTGCACAAAGCTGTGTCTGCATGATTACTGCATTATATGTCACATTGTTGTGCTGTCAATCTCATACCAAACACTTAAGTAAATGTCTTTCCTCTTTGAAAAAAAAAATCAATATGTGTAAACAATAACATATATACATGCAAGATTCTTCCGGCCTGGGTTCCAAAAACATGCTAAGTTAATTGGCGACTTCAAATTGTCCATAGGTATGAATGTGAGTGTGAATGGTTGTTTGTCTATATGTGCCCTGTGATTGGCTGGCGACTAGTCCAGGGTGTACCCTGCCTCAGCTGGGATAGACTCCAGCACCCCCGCAACCCTCATGAGGATAAGCGGTAGAAAATGAATGAATGAATGTTTCTTCCTGAGATGAATCTAAGGACACAGGAAGCAGTATAGAAACCAGACCATTTGGAGAGCTATTTGTAGCTCATTACATGTTCATTAGTGCTCACTAGACTCATGATGGTCTGGCCCAGAGGAAAATGAAAGATTCAAAGAACTTTGGCAGATGTTACATTTTAATCACAGGAGTCTCATCGTATAACTTGGAGTTCTGAGCCAAAAGGCGGATGGTCAATGTACAAAGAAAGCAGACACACATGATGTCCCCATAAGACAGGTGTGTCCAAAACATATACTAAAATTAAAAGGATCCAAGGACCACTGGATTTGATTCCTGTAGACTTTTTCCCAACCTAAAAAATGGCACAAGTTATTACAGTGGAACCGCTTCTAGTATCAATCTGTTCCAAAAGGACTGCCTCAAACCGAAACGTACTCTTACCAAATCAACTTCTCCCAGAAGAAATAATATAAACCCAATTAATCCATTCCAGACAATATGAGCACAAAACATGTTTCTTTAAAATGATTTTACAATCATAATTTTACATACCAATAACAATTCAGTTCAATTTGACTGCAGACTTTACTGTTGACGAAGATGACGATGTGGCAGCGAGAGCCACATGGATGGCACCTTTGTGTTTTGCTATGAGTTACTACTTGAATTCAGTAATGTTCCTCACCTTTATCAATGTGCAGGACTGTGTTAGTTAGCAAATAACATCAGAGTCAACCACTGACGGGGCTGGGACTACAAAGAAACTACAAAAATATTTGATTTATAAGTAAGGAATCGTAATTTATCACAATCGGGTCTGCAACCAATTAACTGTGATAAATGAGGATTACTGTGTTTCTAATGGTGGCCTCAGTCTGCACAGTACTCTACTGTACACAATGCACTGAAAAAAATAAGGATAATTTGCGTAAAATATTTTTCTTTGTTATCTGTTGACCTTAGGCAAACACATTTTTAGCATTTTATTTCATAATTACAACTTTAATTAAAATATTGTTTCAAGCATTTGAATCACATGACGTCTGTGCAGGCAACGCGGGTTTGTTTTTGTTTGTTTGGCTGTACAGTGTTCCCTCACTCCATTGGTGGTTGCAAGCATGTCTTTATGAACCTTGCTTAGCAATCCCCAAACTGTTCACAAAGATGAAAACTCTTCTTGTTCCAAAACAGACAGAACCCTCTCATTTTTCACCGTCTTTGCATTGCCTGTCATGTCAGCCAACAGCAGGCAGACTGGGAGTGGCAGGTGATTGTGCCCTATCTTAAAGTCAGGATGAGGACCATTACCCAGCTGTCCTTGGGTTGGCGACATCCATCACCTGTAAGAGGCATGACATGACCAAGTGAAGGTGATGATGTTATGAATGAGGCTGGCTGGCAACACAAGGTAAAGGTGGCCACTCTGTCACTCCGGGCACACGTTGACAGGGTCTATCCACCGAGAAGGAAACAGGCCTTGGGAATCCAGGCAAAGCCCTTGGGAATGCACACAAGGTGAGTCTGAATGATGGCTGGATCTGATAGAAAAATGTCCATAGTAAGTAACCATGGTGCCGATCTGAACTGAAGTAACGACATTGAGTTCTTTGGGCGTATGAGTATCTCTTAGTATTTCTCAACATGTCCTTGCTGGCTGAACATTTCATACCCGAACTATAAATTAGAGCAGATAATTGTGGGGGAGACAACAAGCAGGAAGACATCCATCAAGAGAAAATCCTTCTCTTTTGATGCCTGATTTTAGTAACTGGGAAGCGGTAGTGTATATTTACTTTATTGCTTCCGCCACCACATGAGCTTGGGATGAGCTAAATTGGTGATTTAGCAATTTTTTTTCAGTTTTTAAGTTGGTCTGCAATGGCAGCCATCTGGACAAAAACAGGGTCATTCACTTCAGTGGACAGTTTGGAGTGAAAATATAAATTTAGGTCACATGGCAGGGGAAAGATTTCTGACCTGTCAAATGCTCATAAGGCATGCGATTTCGTCTTTTCCCTTTCCATCACATGTCAGTCCCGTAAGGATGCATGGCAGCTGAATGGCTGTCATGTGCTGGGTGTGGTGGATGGCACGGCCGCCTCTTTCTCTATCAGAGGGCCTGTGGCTGATGTAATTGAAGTGGGCAGGGTGAGGATGGGATGATCTCTCTAGCTCCCCTTCGCTCCTATGGCCTGCCAGGCAAAAGCTGTCGAGTACTGGGCCTTTTAATGGAACACCCAGCTGGTTGGAGTTCTCATCAAGCTACAGTGAATTATTCAGCTTGCAGAGGGGTCTCCCCAAATAATTTAGTGGCGTAGTCAACCCAGTTAATGTTTCCCATAAAGAGTCATCTTAAATAGAATAAAAAACTAACTTTGCTATTAACTTACTCAACACAAGGAATTAAAATACTGATGGAGCAGAACCACTGAAGCAGTGGTCTCAAACTCGTAGCCCACAGGACTGTTTGTGTTCCCTTTACATGACATCAAAGCAAAAATACAACATGTAAACACACATCGGGCAATGATGCGGATGGCTGTTAATTGAAGCTATATCAACATATTAAGATGGGCTAAACTTATAGCCTGATCCCGACCAGGTTGTGTTGGGATTTTCATCTTAAAATCGGCTATGAGAGCGCTGTTGTTGCACCATTTACTAATTAAATTCTGTGAGATAGAGATACAGATTTTCAGCTGAGGGAATACGCTATATTTGCCATGCATCGGGAATAAAATGCAAAATAGTATATACATATTTCAAAGATGAAAAAAAGACAGGTTTGGAAGGTTTTGTTGAGCTGCATCTTGGGCACAAAGTGGAGCGCACTTTCGCACTATGACTAATATGGGGAATAATAAACAACATCACGTAACTTTAGCAACAAGCGGCGCAAAGAATGCTGGGAAACACTCTTAGCCATTGTGTATGCCATTCATGTTCTGATAATTTATTAATAAAGATTGAAAAAAATTGGATCAGATCACATTAAAATTATTTTTGTGGAACACTTGATGTGGTTCAGGCTCACAAGACTCTACCGACTGTGGCCCCGAGGTAAGTTGAGTTTGAGACCCCTGCACTAAGGTCAAACCGTCAAACAAACAGATCAACAAATCCCAATACAAGTCAAATTTTCACTAAAAATCCTGTTGTAGAAACATACGGTATACATCTCTAGTCGCAAGACCTCATTAAAGCATCTACAGCAAACTTTCTTCAACTTTACCTTGGCACCGTTTGTTATACCATGGCGCATTCCTTTGCAAAAGGCTTTTTAAAGTGAAAGCGCAAAGGTGAGTTTTTTTTGTTTTCACATGTTGGGTTTGTTTTGTGAGCTTAATGTGTGTGATGAATCTGATGGACTAACTCATTATTTGAAGGCCAAATAAAAAATACATGGGATTCTATTCCAAAAAGCGTATTCATGATTAAATTGGTTACCCACTGCATTGAATTTCTGCAGAAAAACTGCCTTGGCCCCATTGAAGGAAGATGCCGTATTTGTGCGAGAGAATTGATTTTTCTTTTAACAGTTGTGTGACTTCACATATTTGACCCGAGCCACACATATTTTTTCATTGCAGTGCATTATCACACATGGCATACAGTAGGTCATGATGATAATAAACTAAACTACTCTTCAACCCACAAAACCGTGCATTCAGTGCAACTGAATGCGGTGAAGGTTGCAGTCATTGCTTGTGTGAGAAATAAACTCCTCATTGTGACCAATGTATAGAATAGGCACAAGGCTCCCAATAAGGGTCCTTCAAGTCCCATATAATGTTAATTTATATAATTTAGGGTACATACACGTGTCTTGTCTGGATGTCAGGGTACCTGGCAACTTGTTGTGACTGCGCCGTCTTGTCTGCACACAATGGCGCCAACCTCGCATCCACTGGAGAACGCATTAGAGACTGAATCCAAACCCACAAGTGAGTCATTGAAGGTGGGATTTCTGGCAGCAGGCTCCTTTCCGAATACGCTCAAACATATTATAATCACAGTACTCCAAGAATGAGAAAGAAAACCATTCTGCTTCATCTGCCATAAATGGAGTGCATACAAAACAATCATTGGAAATGATTTGGATGGCATTGATTTTAAGAAAAGTGCAATGACAAAAGGTGATTGGACAAACATCACAAAGTCACAAAGCAATGCAAGCAAAATAAACCACTAAAGTTATGATAATAATCATCCATCCCTTTTTTATCCCGCTTGGATCGTGTGGATTTGCTGGAGCGTATCCCAGCTGACTTCGGACGAGCTGGACCGGCTGGCAGCCAAACAACCATTCACACTCACATTCATACCGATGGACGGAGTCGCCAATGAAGCTAACAGGCAGGTGAGGTGGGAGGTGGAAGGGAGCCGGATGTATAGTAGAGAGAACCCACACATGCATGGAGAGAACATGCAAACTCCACATGGAGATTTGAACCCAGATCTTCCAGATCTCCTGACGGTGTGGCCAACATGCCACTAGGTCACCGTGCAGCGTTACGATGAAATATAATAATACAAATATATCATAATCATGCAATGTTTCCTTTGATATGTCATCTTTCACTCTGTAAAGCCGTAGAATTGCCATTTATGACATATTTTTTCAGAGGCAGGCAATTTCTACTATCTATAAAACGTTTATAGCATTTTAGCTGTCTTAAAACACAACATTTTTTTTGCAATGTTTAAAACTGCACACCATTTTCAGCTCGGTGCTGAAACCAATGCACAGAGCGCACTCTCTTCCTGCCTGTTTGGAGGCGAAAGACGAGGAAAACAGACATTCATGTGTTACTTGGCACCAGACCTCGGGGAAACTGGACCAGTAGCAAATGTTACACAGGTTAGGGAACACAGTGCAGCAAATAAAGATGATGGTGAAACAATAGCAAAAGATGATTAAGCTCATCTTGTTCATGTTCTTTGGAGGAAATCAAAACATGCATTGTCAATGGGTTTTTTTTAGATTCGATGATCTGTAACAATACACAAAGAGACAAGAATCAATATGCATGTGGAATTATGTTATTCATGCAAGATGTGAGGCGCTATTTGCTTGTGTTCTGTCCTTCTGGGTAGGTGTCCTACCCGGAATGACTGATTGGAATTCCACATCCATATACATCACACTCGATCCTTGTCCACTCAGCAAAGAAAGGATAAATCATGCAGTCTGGTTCGTCCCTCAGCAGGCCCCAGAAAGCCTTTAATAACAGGCCCAAGCTGCCTGCAGTGCCGGTCCTTGATTGTTTTGAGTAAAAACAGATGTGGCCACTCGCTTTGCACATTGATGGAGTTTGTGAACGGACCACAGCCACAAGGCCCAAGCAGCCATATTGTCTTATACTAAAACATCCGGCACCAACGGGAGGCCACCTGAATACCCTATTTGCTCCCCACGATCCCCTTTTATTCCACCCCCACCCAATTGGTACATTGCAAGAAAAAAAAAATCAAACAAGGTGGTAACAGGCTTCTCTCTCCAGCCTCATAAAGCCTGCTTGAGAGACTGGGTGAACACATTCATGCCCCAAGGCCCTGATGAAATAAAACACCATACCCTTGATGTGAGCCCAAAACACCGGCCGTGTTTATTACATCTGACCATCTGGGTTTTACACGTGCATGACTGCTGGACCCAGTTGAGCACTCACACAGGTCAGAGGTGCATGCTTGTCGCTCGCATGCAAGTGACTGTAGACATATACGTACATATACATGCAAGACAATCAACCTTCTACAGTTTAATGTCCCTCTAAACCTGTACAAAAAAATGCATAACACCACAAAAGACAGCAGAATATTATGTAAGATAACATGCTTGTTTGTCCGTTTTGCTTTTTCCTTGACATTCTGGTGACATTTACCACACCAGTTTAAACAAAAGTTATTGAACAAGGACGACAATAAGAAAAGAAAAAAATAGGGAAGTTACATGAAGTTAAAGCTGCCGTATGTAATGCACTGCAAGCATTACTTGCTTTGAATATTACACATGCATTTGTTAGATTTGTTGCCAACTAATAATAGCAATTTGACAAAGTTTAGCTTATCTTTAAATGCACAGTGGCTCATTGGTTATCATCATTAATCTGTTTCACAAGTTACCAAATATATAATGTAAATCCAATTAATCTGTTCAATAAACCTTTAAACAAACCTGTTGTTATAGTTTTACAATTATTGTTTTACATGCCATATATACACATATATATATATTTGTTCAGTCTATTCTTTTAAATCATTATTGGTACAATCTGCTAGCTGGTGGTTCTTATGGTTTGGTTGCAAAAAATATAATCTTTCATTCACAAGGACTCCAATGTCACCATTTGCATTCATTCTTTTTAGTTTGCACATCATGGTTAACTTCTTTTTTCATCTGTATGACAATTAAAAGTGTTCCAAAAGGAGATGCATGAGGCCCATCTTCGATGTGATTTCACTCATGTAAGTGAAAAAGGTTTTTATTGTTTTTTTTTTTCATGGATTGTTTCTATATCCAGTACCTCCTGTGGGGAGAATACTAAAAGGAAAATCCAAACTAAAAAGTTGACACCATTGGTTTCATTCTATATTTGTAGTTAGAAAACACACTTTCCCTATTTAGAAATAGTTTATTCTTCCCTGAAAGTGAGACAAATCTCTCTGCATTAGGTGATAGCATCACCCACAAGGTCTCAATGAGTGATATTCTTCACTGATTTGTTTAAACAGTCTCAAATGTCCCCCAGTCACACCCCCAGCAGCCTCCATCCTAGCCTACTGTCATGCACATGTGTTGTGTGTCTTACGAGTGCCCCGAGTGGTGATGGAGCTCCCCTTCAGGCCCAAACCTTTAATTAAAGCAGGATGGACCCATAGTCTGAACCCTTCCTTTTAAGATGATAGACATGTTGGACCCCAGCTTGTCCACCCCCCACCCCTCACAAGAAACACACCAGCCAGTTTGCATTTCCTTTATTCTCCTCGTGTCTAATTTGTCTCCCACGCCGTGTCTGTCCTTCTGATTTCCGCTGCAACCAGCCAGTCCCACCCAGCTAGAGCTTTCTGATGAGTCAGAAAAGAAATACTTGCCTTTGTTTGACCTTTGAGTCCAACTGGAGGGGTAAGTATGTGAGGATGTGGGCAGCATACATGTGGAAACATGAAGACCAACCATTTATGAGATTATGTGCACTCCTGAGTTTTTCGTGGAAATGTAATGCTAAATAACCTCAAGAGAAGTGAATTGGGAACACAGACTTAAAATGGTGAATTTCACTCAAGTGACCAATTTCAAAGGCTGTAATATGTCTTGCAGATAAACAGGGATAATTTCATATGAATAATATAGCCATGTTTACATGAGGAGTTTTTCCTCTTTCCGAATGGAATCTTGAATGGATGACTTTTCCGAAAACAATGGTATACATAGAAAGGAATATTCCAATCTCTTGTCTACATGCGGCGCTATAATCAAACAGAATAGTCAATGGGGCATGTGCAGTAAAACATCAACATCATGTGGTACCGACTTCCCCGAGTTTTTCTTTCCTTGTTGGAATAACTCCGTATTGCGCGTTTTTCGTTCGTCCAGTCTTGAAATTTAGTTTGGATCAAAAACAAACTTTCCTCAGCAGTCCAGTGCTGGTTGCTCGCCTCCATTTTTTAAACTCTCGAGCTGCGTGTTACGTCATATCTGAGCATACACTGAAAGAACGCACCCGGGATAAATTTAAACAGGAAAAAATAAAATTCAATCTTGCTAATATTTTTTAATTAAACTCTAGACATGTTTTATGTAGATATATATTTTCTTTTTAAAGAAAACTGGACTTAAAGTAATAAAGTATACATAGGTTTAGATTCTGTTCACATATGGCGGTAATGCACACCGAAAGCTGCTTGCCAACCGCCAATAAACAACAGAAGAAGAAAAACACGACAAAGAAGAACAACTTTCCATTTGAGCGGGTACAAGATACCGCAATCGGATTGAGGACAGGAATATTCCACTCCTGTGAATCTGATTATATGTTCATTTGGATTGGCACTTTTCTTTTGGATCGAGGTGTATACAAAGGTTACATTCTTTCCATTTGAGCAAATAAACCAAATGCAATTGGAATATTTGGGTCCATGTATTGGTGGCTATTGATTTATGAATGAATCTGAATGATGAATCTCTTCTTCTTTGCCTGGTCGTCTGTTTTGTGGTCACCTCTGTCTACCTCTAAAGCGGCCAGAGGTAATACGCGGCTCCACATACACACACATGTGTGTATGTGCAATGTGTACAGGCCACAGTACCATCAGAATGACTAAACCTTGAAACCCAAATAAGTTCAAATTGTTGCCTTAATAACCTCCTATATTGGGGAAATTATACTTAATGAAAATTATAGCTTTGCTGTACATTTTATTACGTAGGCAGTGAGCGAGCCAGGGTTCAATTTGAAAGTTGCATGCATTCTGTGAAATCGCACGGTCAAGTCCATTAAAAATAATTGGTCACCACAAAATTGCTATAACCGAAAGTTTGGGGAGTCCAAGTCAAACTTTTTTTTTTTTAATAAATGAGTTGCGGAACATAACATCCCACTTTATACAGAAAATAACTTCTGGAAATGAGCCATGCAACAATGAACATGAGCTCCAAAAGGACATTATGAACTCACTGAATTGGCCCATTACAGTTCAGGGACTGACGTGCTATCCCTGAGATGTCTAAATATCAAATTGGTTCATATATATGTCCATGGCCTCATGTCACAGTGGATGTGATGGAATGATGTTGTGGATCCCTTCTAGTCGGCAGATATCTGTGACAAATTATTCACCCATGACGCATCGGACGTCCTACTGCGGGTTATGAAGGAGAGTGGCTCTGATCGTTGGTTATATAATATATCTGGTGTTGTACAATAAGCATTCGTAAACAAGTTAGCCTGGGGACTAATTTTCCCCATCCTTACTGAATTATATTATTGATATTTGATATGTGCCATGCAACATCCATAAACCTTTTAGTGAAGGCTTTTTTTTAATAGTAAAGCACACAGTTTACAATGTACAAAGTAACTACGTCATGGCATTGCAAGATGGCGACATCCTGTGTGGCTTGGACAAAACTCTGACGGCTCGCTGGGTCAACCAGGCGGCCAATGGAGGAGCACCGTTAGCTGCTTTAGAAGGAGATGTACCAAAAGCAACCAGTTGGAGTGGGTTGGGCATCTATTAGCAATGCCTTCTGGTGAGCATCCTCCTAGAGCTGGAGGAGGTTGCATGACATGGAGAGGTTTCGGCATCCCTGACCTTGTAACCCAGACCTGACTGAGCGGGGGGGATGCATCCTTGCTTTGCTTACCTGCATGTCAAGTCCTGATAATATTCATGTGAGATCCTGTTCTTGAATGATACCATCAAACCCCAAATATGAAACAAAAGTAGTGTTGAAAACAAAGTTCAAGCAGCAGTCACATTGTGCAGAAGGTGGCCAGAACCATGAGAAAGTCTTGTTTCGGTCAACTGTACGCAGCAATCGTTGGACTTGCTGCTGTCCAACTAAAGAAAGCCAGGATTTCCTAATGTATGAGAATGGAGAGTTCTCAACAGATTGATATGCAACAGGGGACTGTCCATTCTTTGGGAATGAGCTGACCAGAAAAAGAAGTGGGACAAATGTGCAGCGGAGACATTTTCTGATCTCAAGGGCCAGTTGCAGTAGACAGATAAAACATAAATATAGCGAGCAGTCGACTGGAGCATGACCCTGATGTATCAGGTATCAAATGTACATATGAATATTAAATGGAAATACAGCCATTTCTTGCCACTTTGCTTTATGAATTTTGCAGCTTGACTCAATCACAGTTTTCAAAAATCTATTAATGAATAAATCCTGTTGTTTTGTTGAATGGGGTCTATACATGGGGAAAATATGCATATTGAAGCCAATTTTACATATTTGTTGGCTAAATTCAACATTTTCAAGCATACAAAAGGCTAACTGAACTAAAATACAAATAACACACTAAGAAGACGCATTCATGTCACATTTAGGCATGGTTGTGACCCAAGGAGCATAGTGCAGGTAAAAAGTATTTATTTTAATAAAGATTGCAGATAAGCAGAAAAAACAGCAACTGGCCAAACAGAGCAAACAAATGACAATGAACCAACAAAGGAAGGAGCACACACCTGAACTAAATAGAAGAGAGCGAAATTAGAAACAGGTGTGGGAAATAGGAAAACTGCAGCAAGGCAAGACAGGAAGTGAATACAAAAATAAAAGCATCTAAGGAGAAACTAAACTAAAAAGGGAACATAAACACACTGTCACGCAGGAACCAACAATTCAAACACTAATATGTGGTATTCTACACTGTCCAAAGGTGTCAGTGGTGTAACTGTAACTTTCAATGAGACACAAGCACCAGACTTTATAGCTGGAACAACAGGCATGTATTGCAGCCCTAAAACCACACAATAGGCATAATAATCCCTTATAATAAAAAAAAACACGCCAATATTGCTGCAGTAGCATGTGTCGAGCTAAAACTAAACTCTGAACCCCTGACGCCACTTCCTGTCAGCTTCCTTAAGTAACATACTGTATTTATGGTAACACACACAAGTGTTAGTCTCAGTCACCCTTACACTGTTAAGCTGTTTACATCACGTTGTGCAAGTCTTATGCTGCAGGTATGGTTGTTTGTCTATACAAACACCCCGTACCCTGTACCCCGCCTCTCGCCCGAAGACAGCTGGGATAGGCTCCAGCAACCCCGCGACCCTCATGAGGACAAGCGGCAGAAAATCAATGAATAAATGACTTATGCTGCAAGTACTTGAAATGGCCATTGGCTAATGGCCACAGCTAAAAAGCTGGCCAGTTCATTCATTCATTCATTCATTTTCTACCGCTTTTTCCTCACGAGGGTCACGGGGGGTGCTGCAGCCTATCCCAGCTGTCTTCGGGCGAGAGGCGGGGTACACCCTGGACTGGTCGCCAGCCAATCACAGGGCAGCTGGCCAGTTATATTTTTTAAAAGTCTAAACTTAAGAAGCCAAAATCTTACCACTTCCACACAGAATGGGAGGACTAATTAATACATTTCTGGATACATTTGTAATATTTTACTTGAATGTGATTTTTTTAGATTTCCTAGTCAAAGTTAAATTTTGTTCAAGGTTCAACTGTGCAACCAAAGATATGTTTCCAAGGAAAAAGTAGCACAGATAATCTCATCAGAAATTCCTTGCAATACATCCCTGCTTGCACTCTAAGCTGATGACATACAAAAAGTGTTCACTCTCTTTTGCCATGTTTGAAGAGCATCTTAATAGTCTAAACTTGAGAGGAGAAATTGATGTAATGGTCTGCTTGGTATTTACATTATAATGTTCCATATGATGTAACAAACATGATTTCACTCAAAAATGTACGCTTTTATAAATGAAGTGTCAAAACTTCTCACTTTGTGCACTCTGCTTCCCCTTACTCACATCTCGGTGGATTTTACTGTTAAAGAGGAGTGTGTTGAACTAACGCAATCTGTCAGGAGGCTGTGTGGTATTGATTTCAAGAGTGTGTGACAATGATAAGCTTTGACAGCTCACTGTGTAGACCAGAGCTGGGTCAGACCGAAGCCTACTCCAACTTCGACCTGGAAGGGTGTGGGGTCATGTTGGCAAAGTCATATGCACCCCCCACATCCCCACATGCATGAATGCCCCTGTACATGAGCAATGAGGCTGCAAGGAGACAAGAGGTTAGACGTCCCCTGTCTTTAAAATAAGGATCGGACAATCCAAAAAACAGTATGAAACCTCATATCATTCAGTCAGAAATGTCATAGTTTCCTATTTACATGTACATCTACCAGTGTTTCCCACAGGGCGACACTGATCTTTCCTGCTCTGCTTCAGGGCTGCCCCTGGTCAAAAAGGTGCCTGTCAGGAAAAATGGTTTGTTTTGCACCTACAGTATATAATGCGTTGTGTTTACAAATATCAGTACACATTCATTACATTACTTGCTGTATGTCACATGCCTATTGGTTGATTCAAATATCCTTGGGTGTTTAGGCATGTGAGCCTGCCCTTCATCGTCTCTCAGGAGTAGGAGCTCATCCGTCCCCTCACATAAGTGTTTTTTTATATCAACCAACAACAAAAAACAACTTTCCCAATGCTAACAGTGAGTTACTATGACGTCTATTATATTTGGTAACGCAAGTATAAATGTGAGTATAGGGGTGTTATTTTATGTTTATAGGGCTCTAATAATATTAAAAAAACACACGTCATAAACAGTTTTCTATGCTCTAATTCTGAAATTAACCACGTATAAATACAGTGAAGAAAATAAGTATTTGAACACCCTGCTATTTTGCTATTTCTCCCACTTAGAAATCATGGAGGGGTCTGAAATTTTCATCGTAGGTGCATGTCCACTGTGAGAGAGATAAACTAAAAAGAAAAATCCAGAAATCACAATGCATGATTTTTTAACAATTTATTTGTGTGATACAGCTGCAAATAAGTATTTGAACACCTGTGTATCATCTAGAATTCTGACCCTGAAAGACCTGTTAGTCTGCCCATTAGAAGTCCACCTGCACTCCATGTATCATCCTGAATCAGATGCACCTGTTTGAGGTCGTTAGCTGCATAAAGACACCTGTCCACCCCATACAATCAGTAAGACTTTAACTTGTAACATGGCGAAGACCAAAGAGCTGTCCAAAGACACCAGAGACAAAATTGTACACCTCCACAAGGCTGGAAAGGGCTACGGAGCAATTACCAAGCAGCTTGGTGAAAAAAGGTCCACTGTTGGAGCTATCATTAGAAAATGGAAGAAGCTAAACATGACGGTCAATCTCAATCGGAGTGGAGCCCCATGCAAGATATCACCTCGTGGGGTCTCAATGATTCTAAGAAAGGTGAGGAATCAGCCCAGAACTACACGACAGGACTTGGTCAATGACCTGAAAAGAGCTGGGACCACCGTTTCCAAGGTTACTGTAGGTAATACACTAAGACGTCATGATGTGAAATCATGCATGGCACGAAAGGTTCCCCTGCTTAAACCAGCACATGTCAAGGCCCGTCTTAAGTTTGCATATGACCATTTGGATGATACAGAGGAGTCATGGGAGAAAGTTTTATGGTCAGATGAGACCAAAATAGAACTTTTTGGTCATAATTCCAATAAGCGTGTTTGGAGGAAGAAGAATGAAGAGTACAATCCGAAGAACACCATCCCTACTGTGAAGCATGGGGGTGGTAGCATCATGCTTTGGGGGTGTTTTTCTGCACATGGGACAGGACGAGTGCACTGCATTAAAGAGAGGATGACTGGGGCCGTGTATTGTGAGATTTTGGGGAACAACCTCCTTCCCTCTGTCAGAGCATTGAAGATGGGTCGTGGCTGGGTCTTCCAACACGACAACGACCCGAAGCACACAGCCAGGAAAACCAAGGAGTGGCTCCGTAAGAAGCATATCAAGGTTCTAGCATGGCCCAGCCAGTCTCCAGACCTGAACCCAATCGAAAATCTTTGGAGGGAGCTCAAACTCCGTGTTTCTCAGCGACAGCCCAGAAACCTGACTGATCTAGAGAAGATCTGTGTGGAGGAGTGGGCCAAGATCCCTCCTGCAGTGTGTGCAAACCTGGTGAAAAACTACAGGAAACGTTTGACCTCTGTAATAGCAAACAAAGGCTACTGTACCAAATATTAACATTCATTTTCTCAGGTGTTCAAATACTTATTAGCAGCTGTATCACACAAATAAATTGTTAAAAAATCATGCATTGTGATTTCTGGATTTTTCTTTTTAGTTTATCTCTCTCACAGTGGACATGCACCTACGATGAAAATTTCAGACCCCTCCATGATTTCTAAGTGGGAGAAATAGCAAAATAGCAGGGTGTTCAAATACTTATTTTCTTCACTGTATATGTCGAAATACTTCACGGGAATTCACTTTTCACTGTTTAGTGACTGTACATGTTTCATGATACTGTTCCAATCTACTCCTGTAGGTGGTGGTATTTCCACCAGCATTAACGTGAAATCAGAGATTCCATAGAAAATATATTTTTTAAATAGGAATCCTGATTTTTCACGTAATTCTGCTTAAAACACTCACAAACAGACAGTAAATATAAGAACACAAACAAGTACAAACATGACCTCTTTTGCTGATGTAAAAACGCCTGCTCTCAAAGCAGGCCTCGGTAAACAGTTTTAATGGGTTTTGAGAAATATGGTGAGCTTTTAAATTATAGGAAATAATGACAAACATACAGCTGAGCAGGCATTAATTGCTTTTGACTTCAGTAAGTGCTTTTGACTTCAGGCTTATTGTGGTCATTGCTGTAATATAGTAATAGAGAAAATTGCTGTGTTGATGTAACAGTAAATCATGTTAATCTTACCTAATAGTGATGTTGTACTCAGAATGCCAGACCACGGGCAAATCAATATACATACAATGCCTTCTTACTGCAGAATGTGCAAATAATGAAGCAACATGTCAGACGACTATTATTCCATTATAATGTAATAATTTTGCTTCAATCCAGACATTTATGCCGACTGAATTCCAGAACCGTGGATGATAAAGTTAGCTTCACTGCCCACAGGAGATTTTTTGCATGATAGTTCTGAAATGGAGAGCTTTATTTGCCTTTTATTTATTATGTGCTTTTATGGAGTAGTTGATGTCATATAAATAAATGAGAAGAAAACCTCCCAGCCCGGCAGCTCAGTGAGTAATCTTTGGACATGTGCTATCCAAGGCTCAAACTAATGAGCTGCACTGAATGAGAGCTTTCATCCAATCCACTTGAAACACTGTACACAGTGTTTCGGCCTGTTGGAGTCACACAGCATGACTGACTCCATAATGATCTCCAAATGTGTTTTGTGTGATTGCTGACCTGCAGACTCGACTTTAGCCCCCTCCCATCCTACCAGTTCAGGAATATAAAAAGTAATTAGACCTTTTCTGCTGTACAGATCCTATTTTCACACTTTTTTTTTAACTTGGGAAAACCATGAAAACTTTTATTACCGGCTTTGTTTTCATAAATTGCAATTAATTTATTTAATAAATACAGTAATTACAACAATTTTAGAATGTACTAAGCCCCAAGATATCAGGAAGTATAAGGTTTTATTCCTAACACTGATGGCAAAGGATTACTATTTCATTGTAAAACATTCCAAGGAAAGAAAAGAAGTTAAATGGCTGTGTATTATCAAGGAAAAACAGGCCTTTTCGGCTTTGTGGCAATGTCTTTCAGATAATCCAATGGTTTTTAGATGGTTTAGCATCAAGACGTGAAGAAAAGGGATTTTCTCAACCAAGAGAACACTTAATCCTTACATATCAAGCGCACCAAATTTGGAGATGAAGGCGAGTCACTGCACTGCACAGGTTTTTTTTTTTCTTTTTGGGGGGGATGCTATTGTTAGCTCTGCAGCAACAGGTTGTGAACATGAATGGAAATGAAAGCAGACATCTCAGCATGTGAGGAGCTTTGAAAGTCAGATCGATCGTTTGTGTCTTTATTACAGTCAGCTTATGGTATCTGATACTTGAATCTTTGTATGAAAGTCAAAATATTAGAATGAACTAAGCGTCACTTTCAGTGAAGCCACACCACCTCCTCCAATCACGGTCGGGATACAGTTGATCCCCACAATCACGCCCCCATAAATGTGCAGATTTTTGGTTAAAAATATTTTTTATTTACGACATAGCTCATGCTATACTGCCCATCCAAGTCCTATCATATGAAATCCATTGTATCCCCGCAGGTGAAGTGCATTACATCAAATAAGTGCACTAGAAAAAATGTCAGTAGAAGAATGTGTGTAGAATGTAGACCTTGTTTGTGAACTTTCTATCGTCTCTGCACAGAAAGGAGCTCATATCAGTTTCTATTTGAAAATAAAAATGCATATTTTGTTCTGGTGAGACTGAGCCAATGAATATTCACAAAGAGACAAAGTCATATTATCCAAGAAATAGCTGTGCAGTATCAGTGTGTTTCCCACCTGACAGTACAGGATTGTTTTTGTTCTTTACACAAGAATTTTCGAACGCCTCTATTTATGCATGCCAAGAAGTAAAGGAAGAGAAGTATTAGGCTCGCAGTTAAGGGTTAAACATTTTAAAAGTTTATCCATCCATTTTCAATGCCGCTTGTGGGTGTATGCTGGAGTCTATCCCAGCACCCACATTCATACATACTTATGTGCAATTTAGAGTCACTCTAAATAGGAGAGGCATATGCTGGGTATTTCATTTCCGGTGTAAGTAAGAAAGTTCGAGTAAAAGTTATTTTATTATCAGATTTCTTTTTCTTGACTTTATCTTCATCTGTGTGCAGCAGGAAGCACATTCTTTGGAAGTGTTCTACATTAAAAGCAGAGGAAGACTGGTGATCATAAGTTGCCTCCTGCTGTTTAATGTAACACCGATGAATGCCAACTGTAATTGATAATCCATGTCTCCAGTTTCAATGACTTTGTTATTTGAAGTCCTATATTGTGTAATATGTCAACATTGTGATACTCTGTGGCCTTCAAATCATCTCTGAATTTGTCCCTCCAAGTTCAATATGTTTCTTGCCATCTACCAGTGGATTACCAGCTTCCTCAGCGGCAGGAAACAGGACTTAATGGCGGGGGTAACCACCTCATCCACATGTACAACCACACCCGGATGACGTCCTCTCAACACTTCTTTTTTTTCTTTTCACCAACAACTGCAAGTTCCTGATGTTTGTATACTTTGGCCTCATCAAAGACGGCAGTGAGTCTGCAAATTGAAAGCTTGTACTCTATCACTGCGAACAACACCAGGACCTGAACCTGTGGAGACCCAATTGCTGCCCTTCACACTGTCCAACAGCTTCAAGTCAACCATGGAGACTTTCAATTTCCTTTGCAATCTCTCAGGACTTGATGGAAGAGATTTACACCAACTCCATCCCCAAAAAGGTCCAGCAGAGGGTGTATGTTCTGTCTACAGCAGAAGCATGGTCTGCCACAGGACCTGTTGCTACAGTTCATCGTGAATCCAGTCTGTGTCACAGTATGGTTGCAAGTGTCCATAATACAGACAGTAAGAACCGAAAAAAAATCAGTGTCCCCCTACCTACTGTTGAGAAATTGCACACTGCAAGAACTCCAGCTCCTTCCTTCTGCTAGAGGCTACAGGAACACAATGCTACACAAAAAAAACAACACACAATATTTAGTTCAAGTTCATGTCGTTTTCACGTCAAGTTCCAGCAATATTTTAACTTTTTTAGTTTTAGTATAAACTTTGCTGGTCCCTGTCAAGTAGGTTCATACTCAGCTGAGAGCGACATTTTCAGCAGCCCTATTTCATGGCATTTTTTGAACTTTTTTCCCCTCTAGGATGGATTATCCTCATCAAGTTCTGCCAGCTAGCGCTACTTCGCATGCATATACAAGGAAACATGTTGTAAATGGAGCAAATCTAAATGTGCGACCCTTTGGAGGGATCTTTTACATGAATATAATGTTACCACTTAATAAAATAATATTTGTGTATTTTATCATTTACTCATTTGAAGCTGCAAAGTGTTATGTCCTATACGTTCGTTTTTCTGAGGCCTTTTGGCATTTGTTGGGTTTATTTCCGTTTTGATTCTATTTTCAGATCTTCTCTGGGTTGGTGACAAGGAGGCGGGGCCAAGAGATGCACGTGTTGACAATTAATATTCTGGCCTTCTTAAGCCTGCCTTCTATTCTTTATTGCGGCTTCGTGCACCTTATACCTTAGACCTCTTTATTGAGCGAAATTATTCCCAGTGTATATTTTTCCTAGTTATGTGCTTCCTTTTTGTTTGCGCTGCTGTCCACATCTGCAGATTTTGAACCAAAATAGGCTATTTATAATAAAGCTGTCGGCACCCCCATTTAGTCAGTATGCAACAATCTTGATCACATGATATTTTAACACAATTTGACAGTGAGATTACTCAAAGACTCCTCCATATCGAATATTTTACCAAATATGTGCAACTATTGATACATTTTCTTTAAGTTTCAAGTGGTCTTTTCTATGGTGGCCATCTGCAAAACAAAGGCAGTGGGACACATGAGCAGCTCAGCAGAGAACTACCCCCTGGTGCTCTCAGGTGATCAGCTATGTGGATCTGTTTACCAGGCCAGCAGCTGCTATGGAAGGTTTTGCCCCTTTTTAAAAGTCCAGGGCTATGGTTACAGAACCGGGAAATTGACGCCGTGGTGGAGAAAAGGGCCAGCTTTGGCGCCAGGAGATGCTCTTCAACTCCTGCTGTGAGTTCACTCAGGGGTCCCCCACAGCTGTGGCTCTCAAGGGAATGTACGCTGGTGGTGAGGAAAGGGTCACACTGCAACTTGATCACATCACAACAAAAAAACCAAGGGATACTTTTGTTTTCATTTCTTTATATTTGGACACTAATTTGCTTCAAAATATAATGTCCTTAAATTTCACTCAGTTTGACAGGTAAGCATCAAGTACTGACCCAAAAACAAATCAAAGTCACAGTGGAAATATTTTCAGGTGTCTGGATACGGACTAAAATAGTGATATTTAACGTGTTATCCACTGAAAAATCCACTGAAAGTCTGTAATAAAGTGCAAAGTATTTGTACATTACAATAACTTTAGTTACTGTCTTACAAATATACATCTTACACGTTTCAGAATACAATTTGCCAAGCCTTTCTCCCTAATCGACATTGTGAAGTATCTTCATTTGAAGACGACAGATTACATTTTCCATTTTTAGAATGAAAAAAATTACCCTTCTGTTTATGCTAAATACACTCCTGAAACCTTCTTGGATTAGCTGGGAAATTGCTTTGACGCAATGATGAATGCAAGCTGTGACACATTGCTGTAGATTGAACTACCCATCAGCATATAATGTGCTTAAAATGCACTTCTACAGCAGTCAAATGTAACGCACTCTAATGCAATGGTATAAATCCGCCAAAACATATGACGCATTTAGTACTAGTGGTATTTTTGTGACATATTGGAAATATCAAGCTGCCACAGTCCTACTTTCTTGTCCCTGTATTGATGATACTGCAGCTTTGTTGACTTAAGATTATGTAAAGCACACCTAAGTTGTGCAAATCTTTATACCCAGACATGGGACACTGTATTACTGCATTTCCCATTTTATTTAATTGGATTTGTTTCAAGTAAAGTCTGCAGTTGAGACTTAGTTTCTTCTTTCTTTCTGCTGTGTTGCTTCACTGGCAGCTCTGCTTGTTTTCGCCTCACTTGCCCAAAAATGCCAAGCAGATTTCCGTCTCTACTCTGCAGTGTGTTTCACTACAGAGCATTGTAGAACTCTGTTGTCAGTATTAGAGACAGCCACGGTTATTTGACAAAGAGCGGCTTAAAACCTTTTTTTTTTCAGAGGTAATCTGAAAAAGACTATATTCTTCCAACAACAAATAGACTCATCCATACAGAGGAAGTGGTGTCCTTCAATGGCTGAATATGAAAAAAGGCATTATTATATGCAATAACTGAATCCAGTTGAACACATTTGAGTGATTTACACTTTTTGTGTGTCAACCCTTAGCACATATTTGCAACATTGAATGGAATATTCTGAGATGAATCAGATGAGACAGCCAAATAATAAACAGTCTCGCCTCCCTCAACTCAATAATCACCGTAGAGGTGTGTCTAATACCCCTTTCAAACCAAAGTCCAGCATGGGTTTTAACGGCATTGATTTGAGGTTTAAAAGGGTCAACTCTCATTGTCCTCCTTGAGTTCACAGCGCAACTCACCAAGTGCCGTAGACATGGGTCAGACAAGGGTCACTTTCAATGTGAATTGCACCACCCAGGATGCTAAAAAAGCTTGCTGGCTGCCAATGAGGGCTCAACTATAAACAAGTGGCCGCGTATGCTCGAATAATATATTCCAAAATAACTGCAAAGCCTGTATGGTTTTTGTCAACAAGCCAGTAAAGAACAATATGGATAATGAAAGGTGTATGACATTTAATCATGATATTGGTGATGGTAATGGTAATAATACATGATCCCCCAGGTTGCTCTAATATTGTTTTAATACTTAATAGTTGACTGTAATAATATTTTTGTTCTTCTAGATCCTTCTTGAAAGCATAGACTCTGTCCTCTGAACATAGTCTTTGGATGTAATGAAATGTAAAGTTACGTATTGTAAGGTTATAATGTCCTACAGTCGTCCCTTGCTACTTTGCGGTTCAGATTTTGCAACTTCACGCTATCCGTTTTATATGAATTAATAAATCATGGTATTTTAAAAATACCACATATTCATTCATTCATTCATTTTCTACCACTTATCCTCACAAAGGTTGCGGGGGTGCTGGAGCCTATCCCAGCTGTCTTCGGGTGAGAGACGGGATGCACCCTTTACTGGTCGCCAGCCAATCACAGGGCACATATAGACAAACAACCATTCACACTCACATTCATACCTATGGACAATTTGGAGTCGCCAATTAACCTAGCATGTTTTTGGAATGTGGGAGGAAACCGGAGTACCCGGAGAAGACCCGCGCATGCACGGGGAGAACATGCAAACTCCACACAGAGATGGCCGAGGGTGGAATTGAACCCTGGTCTCCTAGCTGTGAGGTCTGTGCGCTAACCACTCGTCCGCCGTGCAGCCCAATACTACATATTATATATAATAACATTTTCTTAAATACCTCTTTTTTCAAGTATTACTGCTCAAATGTAGTATCTTTGCAGTTCTATTGCACAATGAAAACCAGGACATTTTCATCACTTTGTAAAAAGCAACAAAAAAACTGTCCTCGAAAAACAGGACATGTAATTATCTTACATTATCATCATTATCATTATCATCATAACATTAGTGGTAGGTACCACTAATGTTATAGCGAGTCACATCACCAAATCACACAACTATAGTGCAGACTGCCAAACAAAGTAGCAGTGACGCATAAAGACATAAACATGTAAACATTGTGGGCTTTCTAACAGTGGTATATGTATGCTGTACATTTGACCTGTATTATATTGATTTATGAATTATTGCAGAGGTATGCTTTCTGCGGGAAAAAATAATGAACTAATTCAAACCAAGCCATTTTTCAAAAAGACAACAACTTCAGTAATCGGCTATTTCAGACAATTTTGACTGATATTTCAAGGCACACAGAATATTGTGTTATATAACTCGATAAACAAAAAATGTTTTTGACCAAAAATCTGCTAATTGACTTGTGCATGGATACACTGCATACCCTCACATTGATCATCCTGAAGCTTGATATGGAAAAGTGCCATCCTATTTCCAGCCTGGAAGTTCTTTCTTATGCATTTCATGTAAATCGTTATCTTGTTCCTGTCTGACTAATAATGACTTTCTCCAAAGTTCCACGATTTGCGTCTTTACTCTATTGCAGTTTTTCAAAAATATATTAACATAATTAATCTTGACTCAGATTTCAGTTTAGTTCAATTCAGAAAATATCAGTCTACAAGAGCATGGTATGTTCTCTTCCCACCTACAGATTACATTTTTGTTTTCAATTTAAAATGCAAACAAAGAATGGAATATTGTTCTAAATGAAACCTCTCATAGCAGTCCAAAGTAATGACTTATACGTCTATAAGGCTTCCATTGCAGTATTTCCTGAGCTTTGTTCAAAGAATAATCTAACACCAGATCCTTAGATAAAGTATAACTGTTGTACATGTGTATCTAACTTTTCAATCACCCTGTCTATTCTTGTCCCCACCAGTTAGAATGTTCCAGTAACGTGATACTGTATAAATATTTGTCCGACATAGCTGCAGGCACATTCAGCTGATCCTGTAGCTTCAGCTCCGCTACAATAGCCCCTTATCCCCACCAAGAAACCCAACACTCCCCTTGCTGGTCATTATTGATGGCTGAGTAAGTGTTACTGTTAGAAAGCAATTACTCGGCCATTAATGTTAGATGAGCTGCTCTACAAGTACTGCTTGATGCTTATCAACTTTCCCCCTCTTATGTTACCTCTTCCTCTCACTCCAATTGCACACCTTCACCCACTCTAGGTTTCAGTGTGCAATAAGTAGGAGGTGAGAGTGACAGCTGGCCGTCTGAGTGCTATATCGGGGGAAACTTATCTCATTTCAAGAGGTAAAGAAGAGGTGACTCGTGTGTCCCTTCTGTAACATTGGTTAATCCGAGCAACCAGTAAAGAAAAGACACTGGCATTAAGATAGAAAATGTGTTTCCAAGTCCTTAAAAGAACATTGAAACAAGACACAAACAGCTTTTATCCTTTAGCTGCGTGCTTGTGATGTGCCAGACAGGTGGCTTGTTTGTGTAGAGCAGGGAGACCCTCACAGTTTGGGTCAACACATTTCACATCTCCATCAGTAGAATTTGCTAAGAGACTGCTTTCACTCCTCAGCTGGGTTCCATGTTAGTGTAAAACAGTTTTTTTGTGTGTGTTTTGTTGGAACAGGGGTTCAAGTTGCCTGAAGTTTCAGGCTGAAGTTGTCTTTTTGAAAAGAAAGTGGCTGAAATGAGTTTTAGGGTTGTGTAGTTCTGTCATCCGGGAGTAACTCAGAGAAGAATCGCAGCTCCTCCGCATTGAAAGGAGCCAGATGAGGTGGCTTGTGCATAGAATACCTCCTGGACGCCTCCCTGGGGAGGTGTTCAGGGCATGTCCGACCAGTAGGAGGCCTCGGGGAAGACCAAATACACATTGGAAAATTGTGTCTCTCATCTGGCCTTAGAAAGAAAGACGAAGGGAAGTCTGCTTAGGCTCCGCCACCCAACTATGGGTAAGCGGAAGTAGATGGATGGATGGATGGATGAAAGTCTGTATGCGATATCCCGTTGTACATCTGTTTTCATATTCCCCGGTTTTTGTAGTTTTCCTGTTTCAGCGAAAATTATTATAAATAGGCAGCAAACCACAAAAGGTTGCGTCCTCTTGGGCACGCTAAGTGTTAGAAGTGATGTTCATTTATCCATTTTATTCATCATTTATATGTATTTCACATTTCTGCATATAATTACTCCTACTAACATGTGTTTTTTGTGTCCAAAATGGATTAATGGGAGATACGTTATTTTTCATGGGAAACATACATTCAGTTTTCGAATGGGCCTTTGGGATGGTCATGAAACCTGAGGTACCACTATACAATACAACCAGTTGATTACCAAGGTCAAGAAGCCAATCAATTCTGGAAAACGATTTTCAAATCTAATCAATATTTTGGACCCTGGCGCCTACAACAGTTTAATAGTCAAACTACTCAACCTAACATTTCAAGACAAATACTAAACAGTACAGTTTAGTTGATTTGGAATGGTCCATCCTCATATGTGTTTATACGGTGGGCTTGATGGTGTAAACAAGCCATGGTTGCCGAGATTGAAAAAAATAAAAGTTCAGTGTTCCTTTCAGTGTTTTGACAGTTCAAATTTTTAACCAAACTTCAAATTTGTTGTTGTCACATCCTTTGTTGTAGTTTTTGTCACTGTGACTTCAGCTGAGCTTCCTCACCTGTAAATCAATGGGTGTTTTGCACACAGTTTAATTGTTTACCTTGAAATGTGTGCAGTGTTTTTTTTAATGCGGTGCTACTGAAGGCAGACGTCAGCAGCTTTGTAGAAGAGCATGTCCTTAAGAATATGATAAAAGGGAAGCAGGCCTTTCCTCCTCAAGAGGGATGTTTTCCGTTGCACATCCTGTCTGATTAGTGAGACGAGTGCCTCTTTCCTCTAAACAACACCGCACGACGATCCTTAACACATTTACAGAAAACTGTTCCAGGTTGAACATCATGTTGTGGCAATGCTCTCCATTGCACTCAAGTAGGAAGTGTTTTTATGCATGCTTCTTCAGCATGCACTCTATCATGAAACTGTCATGAGTCGAGGCTTGTATTGAATATGTCTTGCCTCAGTGCATTTGATTTATCACACACTTTATTTTGTTTGTGTTTTAACTTGGTGCGTTGGCAGATGTTATATATTCAAAAAAATACCTCAGCTTTAAGTAAGGCTACACAATGGAATTGGGCAAAATTGTCACACAATGAATAGTGGCTTTGACTACAGAGGATCTTTGAAAAGGCACTAAGCTGTCGGATTCATCTTTTCTCTTCTAAAATCCGTCTGGTGGCAGTTAAGGAGAAGATGCATTATCTGAGCTTCCAGCGAAAGTGGGGGGAGAGTTGCTGGCTGAAGTTTATGGAGATTTATGGCTCCTTCCCCCGGTCCTTAATTGCCTCCTCCTCTGTGGGTAGTCCTGGGAGGCCCGTGGTGAGCCGTAACCAGCACCAGGGCTCCTGCAGGTGGGCTCACCAAACTGCTGTTTACTCAGACTTGTTATGGAGACAAATGGACAACTGGACTTGTTATGGAGGGCCACAAAACCACAGGACATGTATAGACGAGGAAGAGCGAGCACAGAGACATCTGCTCACTGAAAGGATACAGGACTTCAACTTGGCCTTCAAGAAAAAAAAAAGTATTATGGGAAGTAATACTGGTTCCAATTCAATATTTATCATTTTGAATGACTGAGATGAAGTGATGAGAAAAAGACACATTGAAACCCGGAGGATTCGCTTTTCCCAGTCAAAGAAAAAACATGTAAGTATCATTGCAACAATCCAGTAATGCACAGCCAACATAAAAGTGACAGATAAAGGATGAAATGCACATGTTTAAAAAGGAAATCATACAAACCAAGAGTGCAAATATTTGATATTAGAGTCACTGTGCCAGAAAGAAAGAGAAAACATACTTTTCATATTTGGCTGAATTTGGGCAAAAGGTTCACAAGCACGAGGAGAAAGCTGTTTTTCTTGAAACAGGGGAGAGTAATGGGATTTCTGAATGCTTAGCCATTGAAGATTAAAGGTTTTCACTGTTGATGCCTCAATTGATTTAAAGAGTGGGTTTAATCAATAAAATTGTTCCACATCAACAATTCGCTTCAGACATACATCATATAGCATACGGCTATTGTTCGGATATCTATATTTATGTAACTGTTACAGATTCTTGTCCATCATACTGAACATCACATGGAAACTATAATCTGTAGGGTTGGGTATCATCATCAGTGGTTCCCAAACTGTCTGGAAGTCATCTAACCCCTACTTCTGCACATATTTGATATAGTACTTATATATTATGACTTCTTCTTCTTTCTCTTTTGGCTTTTCCCTTCAGGGGTCACCACAGCAAATTAACCGCCTCCATCCAACCCGGTCTTCTGCATCTGTCTCTCTCACACCAACAACCCTCATGTCCTCCTTCACTACATCTATAAACCTCTTCTTTGGTCTGATCTCTCCTCTGGACATGTCCCAACCATCTCGATCTGGCCTCTCTGACTTCATCTCCAAAGCCTCTAACATGTTATGTCCCTCTGATGTACTCGTTCCTGATCCTATCCATCCTGGTCACTCTGCTACCTCCAGTTCTGCTTCCTGTCTTTTCCTCAGTGGCACTGTCTCTAGACCAATTAACATTTTCATTTTTCATTTTAGCTGAAACTCTTCTATCACACATCACGCCTGAGACTTTTCTCTACCCGTTCCATCATATTGTATTTTAATGCATCTTTTACTCTGTTTTTACTCAACTCTATTTTTACTTATTTTTCTCTACTGTAAAGCGTCTTTGAGTACTCTGAAAAGCGCTATACAAATAAAGTGTATTATCATTACTATTATTATTATTTGCTTGTAGAGCTTCAGATAATAATAATGATCTTGAGAGACAAACACATGTTATGGAGATTGTTTGTCCATTTTAAGGTATTCAGCATCAGAATTTGGTCTCCATTAACTGATTAGCAGACCCAGGGTCCTTCTGTTTTTTTCTGTAGTGCTTCAGGTAAGTTAGCAACAGCCCTGCTCTATAATTCATGAATGAATGTTAAGTGCAAGGGAACTAATACCTTATGTATGATTTAAAAAACAGTATGTATAATGACCTGATATTTATAAATAAACTAATCATCTGCGACAATTTAATGAGATCCCATACGAGGTCTGTATAAGTCATTATGTATCAGGGGTACACAGTGTATATGATCCTCACAGGACTAGTAAATTCCACCTGTGATCGGTGGTTGATGCTTTAAATTTGATGCTCAGCCAAATCTATCAAGTGTAAATAGAACAGCTCTTGGACAAAGGGTTCCAAAAACTCCAAACCGCTCCTCTAGAACATCATCTGGAGCAGTTCAGAATCAACATTTATGTACAAACATGAAAAAACACAACTTTTAAATAAAATTATGTCAATTTAACCAATTTAATTCACCGTTGTGAACATAACTTGACATACCAAACAGCTGTGATCAACCAATCAATGGAGGTAAAAAATGCTGACATCATTTAAAGCCAGCTCGCTGCCCCTTTGAGGCAGTATTATCGGAAGAACTGGGGATGTTATTTTCTCCCGATGTCTAACAGTCTGGCATTAATGTTAACAACAACAAAACATTGAGGTCATGTCGTTTCTGTTTCTGTTTTTGGTCATTAGCTAAACCAGTGCTGAGAAGCCACACTCCCATAAATATGCAGGGCTCAAGGGTAGGAGGCAAGGGAAGGATACTCACTCATCACAGTGCTGCACCAGAACAGGGAGAGGCTTACCTCTGTGAATTTTCTTTGCAGCATGTGAACACATGACAGCTCCACCAGCTGACTACTCTTTATGGGTGAACAACAAGTAACTGTGAATCTGAGAGAAGAAAGTACTATTGATCAATTGTTAGGTGCAGTTTTATGTCAATATGTGTCACAATACACGATTTTGAGTTCAAGCGGATAATATAATATTTGAACATTACTTTTCAGAATAAAGATTTTTAATTTCATTGAGTCACAAAGCAAGGCTAGCTATAAATTTTGAAATGCTTTTACGTGCATGGCGACGGCCAATTTTTTCTGTTGATGTGTAGTTACGTAAATACACACGTAAAATAGTGAAAATAGAACCAGAAAGTAGAAAACATTTCAATAAAAGTCATATGAAGCGATCGTATTTATTTTGATCTGACAAATCTTATGTAAGTTTAATTACGTGTAGAATTACGTAACATTAAGTTGTTGAACAACATGAATTTTGCTGTTCTCTGTGCAAAAAGGACAATTGTGCATTTGGCCGTTTAGATCAGGTCAACTTAATTTCACCTATAAAGGCTGCAGTTAATTTTAGGATAAATTCAGAAATTTCACCTGAAAGCTTAATAACGCTAACTTTTTATGAGTAGTGTATATTTATTGCACTCGATGCTTAGGCTTTAATGAGCTTTTGTGTGTGTGTTGCAAGCAGTGCAATAAATGCAGTAATGAATGCATATGGTCAAATGGCTTATTCTATCACAATGGTCTCTGATTTGGAATATAATGATCTGAATACATTTATATATGAATACATTTTCCTTTGGAAATAGCTTTTAGGGTTATTATTAACCCCTACAGACTTTGAGTAACATTCTTAACACCCATACTAATGTAAAGTAAGTTAACTACTGTTGTCATATGATATTTCCCCTTTATCAAAATGATAAAACAATATAAATCTGATTTCATGTAAAAGGCTGATTTTAAACACAAAGGTTGCAAAATATCCACTATAATAATGTCACTCTTCATTTTCTTCCACTATCCGTTGCTTATTCAAAGCTTTGGCACAGCAAACATGAGCTATTTAGTCCTGCAGAGTGGTCATTAGTAGATTAACCTGTGCCGGGATGTTATTATGCTGGAAAGACAGATCAAATCCAGCAAGAGGTTGCGATGAATAAATGAAAGAGGTTACGTGAGCCATCTGGATACTTTTTCCAAACTACTCTAATGTGAGCTGCTGCTTGGGTAATCATTGGATGTCACATATCATCTCAGCCTCATTTCTTGAGTGACTCACTTGCAGCATTTTATTCATTCAGAGGAAAATGTAGGACATAAAGATCAGGAAATTGAGTAAGACTTTCCAGTAAAAATAACAACATTTCATTTTGGGTTACAGGTGTTTTGTTATGTGTCTGTTGTTTCCTCTCACCTCAGCAACAAATGCAGATTCACCATTTATCAGTTTACATAGAATTCTGTGTAGAGGAGGGCAATTATTGTTTGAAAATACTGTTGGGATGCACCCCCTCTGTTAAAGGAAAGCAGATGCTGTGACTTCAAACTGACACTTATGTGACCTTGGAGACTATTTGACACTTCTTATGTGTTTTCACATTTTCTGGAACAGAAATAAGACTCTGAGGTTTCACATTATGTTTTGGTAAGATCTGTAGAGAAATATATGTCATGAGAACTTCAAAGCCTTTATCCACATTTATGTTCCCATTACATATCCTACAAAGTGGTATCTGCATCCTTGAACAATCAACTAATCTTGGAATTTGTATCATCTAAACATCTTTAAGGTGCACTTGTATAGATTTTAAGTTTGTTAATGGTCATGATCAAGTGACAAACACTGTCACGGCTACTTTGTGACAAATTTGTGAATTTGTGGTTCAAAAAGTATTTATTTTTATTAAGGCTGCCAAATTTAATGTGTTAATAACGGAAATTCCCTTTAACAGCAATATAACGTGTTTGACCCTCTGCCCACACCATAGTTTGAGAAAACGCAGCAGTGTTGCAATTAAAACAATACCAAAGTTATTTGTGGGCTAGAGTACTGCATTTTGTGAGATTATTTGCTAAAAAGATATTTGAGTGATGGACAGTTTTACTTATCAGTGTCTAGTTATTGGGCATTGTATTAGGTTTCCATACACTGAAGTCCCTTTTGTGTTGAGCATGAACACAAAATCCTCAGTTTTCACACAGAAAAATATTTTCATCTGTCAACGTCATTTTACACACAACTGTTTTTTTGTAAACATGAACGTGAAATACGCGCCAAACTGTTGCCAAAGCCAGAAGCAGCTCGCTCTCGCCGGGAAAGGTGCATTAATGTCGGACACGGTAGTCCCAAAAAAACGTGTAATGACAACATTTCCACTACCAATGTTATGACAAGATTGTCTGCAGTTCGTAAAAACGACGCCCTCACATCCGGCTTCTGAGCTCCACAACACCAGCTGTACTTCTGACAAAGTGTGTCCGACAATGAGTGCTCCTCCTCAGGCAGATGAGGATGGAGGAGCACCAGTGGTCTCTACACTTTGAGTTCATACGTGGTATGTTGATTCTCCAGCCAGTAGCTTTTCAATTAGAAAGTGGGGTTTGTTTTTAGTTAGCAAGCACTTTGGTCGGAATAGGTGCAAATTCTGCAAGATCTAGACAGTTTTCTGTGTGGGTTATTGCGTGTAGCTGCTCTATAGGAGTCAATACAAAAGGTTGAAAAATGTTGAAAAATACTGTAGGTCCCCTTTAATATTTCGAATTTTTTTCTTGTAAAATTACTGCAGATTTTTCGATTTTTGCTGTTATTGTTGTTTTTTGTGCCCCGCCCCGCTTTTACTCATGTTTTAACTGTGTATTAACCAATGAATGTTGTATTTTGGTGTGTCTTCTATTCTGTTTACTTGCTTTATTCAACTTCACTCTTCTGTAAAGTGTCTTTGAGCGCTATACAAATAAAATGTATTATTATTTATTATTATTTTGTAATATTTTTCTAGTAACTAAAAAAAAGACTGCAGTTTGGACACCCTTGAAATCACCCATGCCAAAGATATACGTGTATATATATATATATATTCATCTGAACATACCAAACATTTTTTTGGACAAAAGTTCAACTTATATGACCCCACGTCATCATTTCTTGCCGACTGCACTGACATCTGCAACTTTCAAAGACTTTCAAGTCAGTTGTGAAAGATAAACTCAAGCCAGGCCGTCTTATAATGCAGCGTATGTGACAGGCCATGGTTGCCAGATCTGATGAGTTAGCGCTGAGGCTCCTCTCAGCCTGACCCAGTTGCCTGACAGGGACCGGAGATGTAAGTGTTGCATTTCCTCGCTTGAGAAACCCCCCTGCCTTCCCCCCATTCCTCCATCTAATGAAGACCAGAGGAGAGGATATCAGTGCTCTCCATCAGCCACAAGTCTACTCTCATATGTTTTGACCAGTCTCTGCTCATGTGTTCAACCCAAGGAGCTCTGTGGGGATTGTGCCACCAGGCCTTATCAGCTTTCCTGAATAGGAGGTCGTCAACAAAAGCACATGGCCTGTGGCTGACTTGTGACGCTTTTGACACACATGGGCAACACCTCCTTGTTTCACCATGTGATTGTCTGGGAAGTAGGATTGTTTTCAAGATTGCGATCTTACTGCTTTAATTTGTCATGAAGCCTACTGAAAATGACTTTGCCTCAATGGATTTGAAATGGGAGAGTTGGCCTGATCCAGGACAGCACAGTGATTTTTATTTAACTACTAACTTTTAAAAATAGAAGCGTTTTTGTATTATTTGTGCTGAATTAGTCTGTTTCTTCATGCCTTAACAGAAAAAACAAGCACTGCTTATAAAAAAAAAAGAAACTTTTTTTTTTTTGCCAGCATAGTTCTAATTCTCCCGTTCCACATTCTAAACATTTTTTTGGTTGCCTGTGTGAGTGTAAATCAAAGTTTGCTTTGGAAACTGTAAATTGAGGCCATGAGGCTGCAATCTGGAACACCACTAATTGTATATCATTCTATAAATTCAAAAATGAAAGGTGCTAAATATATTTCAAGAATTCTTTGACATGTGTATGCATGTTTGTTTTATGTATGTACTCGATATTTTACTGTCAAACAGAAGTTGAATAGATGCTGCGTGATCCTGGAAAAAGTTAACAACACGGTGCTGTCAGATATTTGTGGAGCAACTGAATAGAAGTGTGTGTCTGTCGTTTTAAAATCCTTTAAATCGTGAGTCACTGCAAGAAAAACACCTCCTGTAAAAACAAACATTCTTATTTGAAGCTATTTAAGTTTGTTGACTTGATCCAGTGGTGTGTTGTAACAATTTTGGGAGGGAAAATTTATTTTCACCTTGTTAAACTCCACATTTTGGTTTAAAGAATTTTATTTTTCCACACATTTACTTTTGAGTTTAATAAACAGTGGTTAGCCTGTCTTTATACTTCAGTAAAATGTTATTTAATACATTGCTGTGCCATTAAAAAGATTTAACATGACTACAAGAAAACAGCTGTTCTGTTCTACACGTCACAATGTCTAAACCAGTGGTGTCCAAACTTTTCCCATTCTGGGCCACATACACAACCTGGACTGGTTACCAGTCAGTCCGTCTGAGGGCACATATGTATAGGCAGCCACACTCACATTGTAGAGAAGGGGTACAGAACCTATGGCTTGGGGGCCAGATGTGTGTGATTTTATTTTTATATTCTTTTCACTGACATGTTTAAAACATTACATAAATTATAGTACTCGAAATAATGTCATTATGCATTTTAATCCAGCCATCCATTGCGGGTGGCCACAGCCAATATTAGCTATCTTTCTGATATCTTCCGGATGAAGAAGATGGCAACAAGAAAGAAAGATATGGAGTACAATGCAAAACCATGCAGCACCAGAAGTCACATTAATGGTATAAAGTATTTTATTTTTTATTTCTTAGCTTCATTATAACAATGTTATTAAAACAAATACATTCAGAGACTCTAAAATTGTTGGTCTTGCTTAAAAATAACACATTTAGTTCTAGTCAATAGCCAATTAACATATCTTTTTAATATGGGAGGAAGCCGGAGTCATTGTAGGAAACACTCATGCACAGGAAGAACATGCAAAATCCACAGACGAAATGGAGGCTCAAATCCAGATTTTCCATATATTTAGTAAGTTGTGGCGTGGATCCACGTACAACCACTTCAGAGTACAATTACTTGCGTATTTTTGCCATTCGCTTATAGCTGTGGAACATAAGTGAACATCAGCGGAGATCTACTCTAATACTAACGAAGGTGTCAAATGACTGATTGTGACACCAACGGACATAAACAGTAATAACCAATGAAATCGAGTTGCCTTCACGTTCAACTGTTGTTCTATGGAAACCTATATCAGGAATTATGTGAATAAACAGGAAGTTAGTAGGCTAAGTGCTTTCTTTCTTTTTTCTCTCTTGCACTTCAACCCATCAACAAAAATGATGTTGTGGAAAGTGTGACTTCTTCCCCAGAAGTAAAATACAAACTTTGGCAAAATTTGGAAACCAGCAAACAAATCAAATGACCGGTTTAAGTAAGCAGACCCGATGTTTCCTTTTTGATGACACATTGTGGTATTATTGGTTCCGGACACCATACAAGACACTCCCATCTCATCGCAGTACGGATGAAAATATGGCATGTGGAGTGAGATTTCCAAGTGGAGAAGTGAAGCGAAACTATTGTCTCCTGCACTCTGCATGACTGCATGTTGTTGTGCAACAGACTTCTTGTCCTTCCCTCGCCAGCTTGTTGTTTTACACTTTCAACATCCTACACACGGCGCGCCACAGGAGCCTGACACTGCTGTTTAACCACTGACTAACTTGCACATTGAAGCAACTGCTCAAGACATAAAAAGGACTCAGAGAGGAAGTAAAACATGCTTCGAAATCAATTTTATTAATAGTATCCTTTTTATTGCACTTTTTGAAGACATTGTGTACAATATAGTAGTGTTATGAATACACTGTGTTCATATTGTATTTTTATCACAAAACTTCTGCTCTAAGCTAGAAACCGGAACCAGAAGTCATTGTCCCCCAGCTCCTTAGCCTGTTTGTGACATCATCTGCAGTTGACTGTAGTTCTGTATTAACTAACACAGTTACACCACAAGTCTCTCTTATTTATCAGAGCTGCAAAATAACTCACAATGGAGCCAAAGAAATTTCCAAGGTGAGTGGATATCTCGTGCCTTCCTCTGTCGTCGCTGACTCAGCCATCTTTATCAACAATCAAGTCTTCAAGGAAGGTAAAAGTGATGTTAAAGGTTTATTTATCCCTGTCATTTGTTATTTATGAAGATTTTGAACTGTTTACTGCATGTAAAACTGCAATAAAAAGTGTCTTTTGTTAACATATTTGGGTGTCTGGAATGGATTTATTGGATTTGCATTATTTCTTATGGGAAATATTCATACAGTACCTTTTGGTTTGAGTCCGACCATCTGGAATAGGTTCATGACACTGACTGATCCGCGTTTCAAAGCAACTATTGGCCAATACAGATACTGTCCTTTTTGTTAAACTGAGAATACTGTACATTTTTGTCAAGTATTTCACGAGTTGCTTGAGAAAGCACTTTAAACATAGGCAGGGTCCAGAGGGAGGTCACATGTGACATCTGATCTCATTTGACCTGAGTAAACAAGTGTCAGTTTAACCATAAACAAATCATTGCATCTCACAGCCTAACCAGTGAATGATGTTACCTCAGGTGACAAAACACTTTGGACTTTTCGGAGTGTGTTTACACTTCCTTGAACAAGCAAAGCATCTAATATCTTAATTGAATTTATTCATCAATAAATATAACATTGTGATTGTAATCAGATGTCATCAATATATGGTGTTATCAATTATCAGCCTGTAAGTCCACCTTGTAAATACAATATATTTATAGTATATACATATAGCTGGTATTTCTTTTCCCTACACACCCATGTATGTATGATATATTTTGACAAGCGTGCCTGCTCCTGTGGTGGTTAACTCTACATGATTGTACATGAAACAGTAAAGCATTCCCTTTAATCGCTCATCAATTCAAATTAATGCTAATGTTCTTCTCATTATTATTCTTCCGCTCATTTTTTATTATCATGGATAGAAATTCATTAAGACCCACAAGCATTTGGATTTAGCAACAGAACTTTTTATTTCTATCTATCCTGGTCCTGGTTGAGGGAGAGCAGTCTCAGTCGGGAGGACTAGACTTCCTGGTCTACAGACATCCAACACAGGGGGTTCCCTAGGCCATTCTGCATGTCTGAGGTCTATCCCGGGAGCCTCCTCCTGGCTGAGCATGCCTGGAACACATCGCCAGTGATGCAGACGAGATGCCCGAACAACCTCAACCGCCCTCTATCAATGTTGAGGAGCAGCGGTTCTACTCTGAGCCCCTTCCAGATGACCGAGCTCCTCGCCATATCTCTTTGAATACGTCAAACCATCCTGGGAAGGGAACTCATTTGGGCTCTTTGAATCCACAGTTGTTCTTTTGGTCTATCTTTTGGCTTGGGACCATTGGTAAAGGTAGGAATGTAGATGGACTGGTAAATCGAGAGCTTTGCCATGTGGTTCAGTGATTGCACTACCGCAACGATCCTCCGATCTGACGAATAGATGGCGCTTTTTCCACCATTAGAGGCATCTTTAGACTAGGGAAAATGTATAGCATTTGATCTAGCTTACAGTGAAGAAAATAAGTATTTGAACACCCTGCTATTTTGCTATTTCTCCCACTTAGAAATCATGGAGGGGTCTGAAATTTTCATCGTAGGTGCATGTCCACTGTGAGAGAGATAAACTAAAAAGAAAAATCCAGAAATCACAATGCATGATTTTTTAACAATTTATTTGTGTGATACAGCTGCAAATAAGTATTTGAACACCTGTGTATCATCTAGAATTCTGACCCTGAAAGACCTGTTAGTCTGCCCATTAGAAGTCCACCTGCACTCCATGTATCATCCTGAATCAGATGCACCTGTTTGAGGTCGTTAGCTGCATAAAGACACCTGTCCACCCCATACAATCAGTAAGACTTTAACTTGTAACATGGCGAAGACCAAAGAGCTGTCCAAAGACACCAGAGACAAAATTGTACACCTCCACAAGGCTGGAAAGGGCTACGGAGCAATTACCAAGCAGCTGGGTGAAAAAAGGTCCACTGTTGGAGCTATCATTAGAAAATGGAAGAAGCTAAACATGACGGTCAATCTCAATCGGAGTGGAGCCCCATGCAAGATATCACCTCGTGGGGTCTCAATGATTCTAAGAAAGGTGAGGAATCAGCCCAGAACTACACGACAGGACTTGGTCAATGACCTGAAAAGAGCTGGGACCACCGTTTCCAAGGTTACTGTAGGTAATACACTAAGACGTCATGATGTGAAATCATGCATGGCACGAAAGGTTCCCCTGCTTAAACCAGCACATGTCAAGGCCCGTCTTAAGTTTGCATATGACCATTTGGATGATACAGAGGAGTCATGGGAGAAAGTTTTATGGTCAGATGAGACCAAAATAGAACTTTTTGGTCATAATTCCAATTCCAAGCGTGTTTGGAGTAAGAAGAATGAAGAGTACAATCCGAAGAACACCATCCCTACTGTGAAGCATGGGGGTGGTAGCATCATGCTTTGGGGGTGTTTTTCTGCACATGGGACAGGACGAGTGCACTGCATTAAAGAGAGGATGACTGGGGCCGTGTATTGTGAGATTTTGGGGAACAACCTCCTTCCCTCTGTCAGAGCATTGAAGATGGGTCGTGGCTGGGTCTTCCAACACGACAACGACCCGAAGCACACAGCCAGGAAAACCAAGGAGTGGCTCCGTAAGAAGCATATCAAGGTTCTAGCATGGCCCAGCCAGTCTCCAGACCTGAACCCAATCGAAAATCTTTGGAGGGAGCTCAAACTCCGTGTTTCTCAGCGACAGCCCAGAAACCTGACTGATCTAGAGAAGATCTGTGTGGAGGAGTGGGCCAAGATCCCTCCTGCAGTGTGTGCAAACCTGGTGAAAAACTACAGGAAACGTTTGACCTCTGTAATAGCAAACAAAGGCTACTGTACCAAATATTAACATTCATTTTCTCAGGTGTTCAAATACTTATTTGCAGCTGTATCACACAAATAAATTGTTAAAAAATCATGCATTGTGATTTCTGGATTTTTCTTTTTAGTTTATCTCTCTCACAGTGGACATGCACCTACGATGAAAATTTCAGACCCCTCCATGATTTCTAAGTGGGAGAAATAGCAAAATAGCAGGGTGTTCAAATACTTATTTTCTTCACTGTAAGTTCAATGTAGTTCTTTAAACAGTCTTCTATCCATCTATGTTCTATACCACTTGTCCTCATATGGTTGACTGGTACGCTGGAGCCCATCACCGTTTAGGCATAGAGCTGTTAATCTATTAAAATATTTAATCTTAATTAATCACATTTTGTTCATTGTTAACTAATTAATCACAGAAAGAAATGGGTTTACCTTTGTTTACCTTTGAAATACACCTATCAACACAAGACTCGATAATATGTTTGTTTATTAAACATTGAGTTTTTTTAAACAGCTCAACATAAAATGGACCTCAATCTAAAAAGTGCCGAAAGGTGCAGAAAGGGGTTCTAAGGTTACTCAGATGTTAAAATCACGATACACTTAAGAAATGGCAATACTTATTGCATCATGGCATATGTACAGTAAGCAAAATAGAATCTTTCAGCCCCGTTTTTCCTTTTAAATAGTTCTAATTCCGCTCCAGCAGTAAGGTTGTGCTTCCATCTGTACCTACCGTTATTTACAATACATCCTCCCAATACGCCATGTTTGCAGAAGCCCTTTGTCTTGTTCCTACGGTACATGTTTGACGACGTAAACATGACCGCTCTTCTTGGAATGCATTCCTTTTTCCGGAGTTGTGTTGTCTAGCCCATGACCTTGATGCACTTAACCCATTATTTTGACCTCATCAGAAAGGAACACAAACAGTTTTTTATGCTTCCATTGTCACAGGAAGAAAAGTCAAGGACTTGGATTGCAAATTTGACTTCTGTTGCGACTCTAAAACCTGTACATACACAGCATATTTTTAATTCTCTTTGGACTTTTGAAAATAAACACAATCATGTCACCTACCCCCAGGAATCTGTTTGTTCTCTTTGCATTTGGTTTTATGAAGGGTTCTCTGCCTCAAGCCCAAAATTTTCCTCTTTCATTTTGGATGATCATATAATATTTATATTCGATAAACAAAACAAAATAAAACAAATTCTAAGTCCCCACCCTGGGGTGGAGAATCACACAGTAAATGAAAATACAATTACCATGCTTCACACTTAGTTTCAGGCCGTTTCCTAAGCCTTCCTTGGCCTGTATCCTGCACATCCTGTCAGATGAAATGACACGAGTCCTCATGTGACTGTGCCGCAGGTTTTACAATCATGCTACATCATAAATCAAGCAAAAGAACAGTGAGGACTCTTGTTGACAAATCCCACTCAGCTCTGGCTAATGTCTGTTATGTCTGAAAAATGGCTTTCACAAGCATTTAAAAGATTTAATTCAGGGAAAAGACTGTCCGTGTCTGGGAGAAGCTGTAGGAGTTAACAAGCAGACAAATTGACAGTTTAAAATCTGGTAAGTCTCGAAGAAAAATCATAAAATGAACATAAAATATCGTTAAACCAAATAAACAAACCTCAAAAATACAGAGTCAAAATCTTGTTTATTCAGTCTTTTGATTATTGTGTCTTCATTATTCAAATCCACAATTTTCAGTGAATAAAATAAGCTCTAACAAACCCAACTAAAAAGACCGGAATGCGGTCCCAGCAGTTGATGCTTCACCATAGTACTGAAAGTTTTTTTTTCCTGTTGATTCATTTGTCCTCATTCCAGACACAAAAAAGACCAAGTTAATTCATATGATGACAAGCAATATTAACATTTTTATAATAAACATTCATTTGTATAGACAACTAGTCCAACATACATTTGAATTGTCCTCAATTGCAATACACAAGCATCTTTTATGATCTGCAGTTTACAAATCTCACAACCCTCATTAAGAGCTGAAGTAAGTTGTTTATTGCTCTACTTTTTTGGAAGGGGTGGAAAAAACATTTTGCAGTGAAAGAAGTCATTTTGCCAAAGCACTCTCTCCCAAAATGCTAAAGCTAAGGCAAATGGGATTGGACCGTACACATTCAAAGGCTGCAGCTAAAACCTCTGTACACAGAGTTTAAGATAAGTCACAATTACATAACCTGAGTGTGGACTGCAAATCTGCTCAAATAGCGGTGCATACGAATAGCTGTTTTCATAGCAAGAGGCTCCAATCTGGATGGAGTAAGCCTCACATTAGGATAATAATTGGGCTTTCCTTTTCTAAATCCACTTTATGGTAGCCTGAGTGGATGGCAACCCCTGATAAGGTTAAATAAACACCATGACTGAATCCACTTCAAGGTAGAACGCTCTTAAAATCCACATATAGTGCACACATGTCCAGTGTGTGCTGAGCCTCATACTGCCAAGTGCTACTGGTCAGGGTAATCGCTTTCTGTAATACCGTTTTTGTGTGGATGCTTTATTTAGCCGTACAATAACTGGGACAATGTATGCAAACAGAGTATTGGCAATAATGTTCTTCAAATCAGAATCCTACAAAATAGATATAAAAATATTACTTCTGATTTCATTGGAGCAGCAATTTTTTCTACCAAATAAATTCAAACTAAATTATGGTGAGAACATCCTGTCCTCAGTCATCTTGTGGGAGCTATCATTTACTCAAGATAGTTCATGCTTCAATAGGGACTATGTGGTTAAGGCTTGGTGACAGTCAGGAAGTTTGTGATTCTTTTCCTTTGGAACACTTCAGTGTGTATGTATCCTTTCAAACTTCTTGCTGACATCAGTGGATTTCTGTACTTTCTGTAAAAAAAAAAAAAAGTATGGAAAGTCCATTTGGGATGGTAGAGCTGAACCGGTGCAGCCAGTCACACTTCCCCTTTACCTCTTCATCAACTATCACACCTTGTTCAGATCAGCTTATTCTGAAGAGAATGTTCAAGAGATGTAAAGAGGGAGGAGGGGAACGAATGCGAGAGGAGGATGGGCAGAGGAATCCTCTCAGTGCCTGAAGCTGTGACTGCGAGAAAAAACTGTTACGCTACCTCCACAGAACCCCCAAGACTGAGGAAGGGATTTTATCTCTTAGTCCTCTGGGACTTGAGAATGCAATGGGAGGTTATTTCCTGAGAACTAAAGGAAAAAAAACAGCTAAGGGTGGGGAAGAAAAAAAAAAGCACAGACTGGGTAGGTCTTCTGTTTGTGCTATCCAGGATGGGAAATGAGCAGGGGTAGGCAAGGAGCAACCCAAAGCGACAAAAACACAAAGCGACAACAAAACAGATGCAGTCCATTGTTTTATCTCGATGTCCCACCTATTCACACATACATTTCCACAACAAAAACAAATCCATCCCTGCATCTTAAGTGCTATTGGGTCAAAGATGCAAAGCTTTGGAGAGAAACTTTAATGTCATTCAAATATAGCCTATACTTAAAAAGCCACCAGGTATAGACAGCAATCAAGGAGAGTACAGAGCGAGTACAGAGAGACCGAGGTCGAAAGAACATGAGTTTATACTATAGAAATAATATTCTTTCACGATAAAAATCTAGTACAATCTGTTCGAAATGCCTATAAACCAAAACTAAGTGTAATGTGTTTATACCAGGGTTCCTCAAGGTCAGTTTAATATGTTCTAAATACGTGTTTTAACACCTTAAATAACACCTTTGCAGTCATATGAGTAAATAAGTCAATTAACGTTGATGCAGCCAAAACAGTAGCCTGTGGTTTTATTAGGGGTTATTATTAGGGATTACTGTATTTGTTGTGATAATTCAAACCTGTAATATAAGCATTTTGTTCCGTAAATCAAGTCTGGTACTTGTGCGTCACACTGAACATTACGGTAACATTACTGACACCGAGTGACCGGTACAGAATATAACATTTCATCAACATCTTTGAATGCCTTATATTTGTATTTTACTTTATTCAGCCTTTTTTTTGCTTGAAAATCCCTGAAGGAGACCTGATAAAAAAATAAAGATAAAGAAATCATAATAAAGAAAGCTTTCAGATTTTACACATCTTTCTGCAATGTTTCCATGGACTTCCTGTTTCCTGGACTTCCTCAGCCCTCCTCTTGGTACGTCTCCTCCACTGTGATTGATCACATATAAGGAAGTCAGGATAGCATTGATGTCAGTAGAAGTTGGTGTTGAAAATTCTGTAAAACCGAGCGTCCAGAGCCACCCAAAATGTTCTTCAGGGCTCACTTCCAAATGTGCAAACCTCATGATCTGACATGTATTATTTTATATGAGAATATAACACAAAGTCTTATAGGTCCTCTTTAATTGAGGCACAAATGACTGTAATGGATTGGATTTGTATAGCGCCCTTCAAGACACCCAAGTGTTTTGCCCAAGGACACAACAGCCGTGGCTTAGAATGGAGGCAGTGGGGTTCAAACTGCCAACCAGTCGGTTTATGCTTTCTTGATTACAAAACTGCCCTGAATAAACAATTTAACTGGTGGTGTCTTATTCATATTACAGTATTCCAATGCATGTGATTGATCTACAGTATGTGTCTCCTGTGTGCACACCTTCATTTGCATCATCAGTGTAGAAAGACTTCACAGTCCAGAATCCGGCAACTTGGGTCAGCTTCTGTATACAATATTTTCTGGACTGGTTATGAGCTTGTGGCAGGCATTTGCATTTGTGTTTCAATAGCACACTGAAAGCCAATCTGGCTGAAAACAATCCGTTTTTAAATATGGCTTGTTTTTTTCTCCTATATTTTCATGAGACCACATTGCAAGCTGCTATGATTAGAAAGTTGATTGCACTTATTCAACAACCGACTGCCTCAATGATTTCTATGCATTTAATACTTCCTCAGTATAGATGCTGAATGTAAAAACATACAATTTACATTCCCAACTATTAGCATATCCATTATACAGCCGTACAATCGCCAGTTAGTCATCAAAACACCCAACAGCTTTTGCAGCCTCACAGTTAAAGTTCATTAACTGAAACCAATAAAGTTAACATAACACACACATGTCTTTGCCGCCACAAAAGGCGCATGAGTTTGCCTATGTTAGTTGGGACACAGAAGATGTCAGGCTGCTGTCTCTCGACTCGTTCATCAGAAAGAAAAATGGACAGCAGCAGTTGGGCGCAGACAGGACTGTGACATCCATCTTAGGCATAATTATGCACTAAGTCCCTGACGTGCCATGTTGTTAGCACTTCCAACTGTGCAGGGACGAGTGAAATGTAGGATGTTATGTTATGGTTGGGGGGGTTTCAGACTACAAAAATGATCCCTATAATAATAAAGTGCTTTAAGGTGAATTAAAAGTACAGTGAATTGCTATGCATCAGTCATTCCACTGAATTGTGGTGTTTGCCTGTTGCAACTCACACAAAATCTACTTTTTTAAACACTAAATCTGATAATACGCGAATTAAGACTACTCAAGATATGAATAGACCAAAACTTTATTTAATTTTCGAGCTTCTTGAGCTGACATAATTAATTTACCTAATAGGAGTTTTTAGCATAGAATTAGCAAATACACAATTTCCACTGTTCAAGGTTTTTACAATCAATATTTTAAATAGTATTTATTAAATATGCAATAAAATCAATGTGCAGGATGCCTTGCTTCATAATTTTTTTTAATAACTTTTTATAGTTTATGGGGGTTTTTTTTGCATTAATACATTTTATTTCCTTGAGCCCATAGATTTCTGCCCATAGATGAGCATGAATTTCCTGGTTGTCATAACTTCCTAGTGTCTTGCCTGCTGCATTTTCTTCTTTCCCTTCCTTGGAAAAATTATCAATTTTCATGAGGCCAAGTTTGAGGGGATAAAAGACACCCTTCCCAGGCCCCCTCGCACACTGTTCTTTATGTGGCTGAAGGTTTTTACTAGCCACTGCACTACAGACACTGCCTTGTCTGTTCTTTATTCATGGCACATGTTTTGTGGTCAATTTTATGTCTTCTGTCATACTTTTAAAGGATTTTCCATATGTTCAAGATGTTATTTTTTGGTGGCGTCACTTTGCATAAAATTGGATGGAAAAGTACCGCTCCGCTCTGCTCTTGTTCATATCCTGTTCATATATACTATAAGGCTTGTATACGTGAACAATGAGCAGTCTCTATGCAACTGAAAATGTATAGGAATTTAAGTAGTGCAATCCCAAAGGTCCATTCTCTTTTCGCCCGCACACTGAACCATAATATTTACAGAAACAAAAACGTAGGGGGGAAATATTTCACTTTCTGTAGTTCTGCTCTCTATTGAGGGTGGAAAACATGATTAGTTTTTGTCCAAAAGTCTCTCTGCATACCATATTATTGTTCCTCTGTATTGTAGCTAAGCTCCTTTTTTTTCTGTGTCCCACCGTTCTTCTAAGAAAAAAAAAAGAACAAAGGCTGTGCATTGCAGTTGAGAAGTACATCGTAATGGAAGGACACACAAGGCTGTCAGTCATTTACAGAAAACAGAATAAATTGGAATTTTCCTATGTTTTTAAATAATGGATGTGATAGAATTACAGTGCAGGGGGGCTGATTAACATTGAGTATGCAATACACCAAAAAGGGGATAAATTATGCAAAAAAATGCAGTCATCAGTACAGTATTGCAGATTTTTTTTATCTGTAACTATTTTTATTGTTTCCAAACAAATAATCTGTGTCCCACTGATGTACACACAGCAGGTGAGCTCAAGAGTAAAAGCAGCACGTTGGGGCCTTCCTGGATGCATACTCAATTCAAGGTCTGAGATTTTTTTTTTTTTATCTTTCAGAATTAAATATTCTCTCTCATCCTTGGTGTTGAGCTATAAGCGCTTCAGGTTGGGAGGGGGAGGAATAAGAGAATAAGTGTGCTTTTTCTTTGCCTCTCTAGGAAACTAGATATATTTAGAAATATGCACGGTATAGGACAAAACCCCCAACACTAAAGGCATGGAGAGAATCACTAAAGACCGAATCCCATGACTGATAAATCACGTTATGGAGAAAAAAAACAACGAAGAGGGGGCGACGCAGGAAGGATAAACAGATGGAACGGTTTGTCCATAACTGTTGAAATATTTACACCAATGTGTGTGCAGATGGTTCAATTGTGACTTGTTTTCTGAGAGCTTGTGACAGATCATTTGTCATTTACTGTTCCCTGCTACAGAGTGGATGTGAATTTGTATGTGGTGAAAACATTTAAGGTCAGGAAGTAGTTGGAAGTCATTGACTTGATTTGTGTGGCTGCGCACAAGATTGCAATTAATGCAAAAAACTTGTTCTCATTGTGTTTTTTTAACACAATGTATAGAATTTTGCTCATGAATACACCTGATTGTTGGGTTGCGACTGTGATGTAAGTGGAGCTCTGGTTTAAGTTGGATCTTGTACTTAAATTGCAGTAAAATTAACTCATAAGTCACACACGCTGTACACAGAACACATACATACACAGGACATGAATACATTATAGTAATGCAAGAATTAAATGAAACATTAAAGTCTCTTTCTTCCTTTTCGCCTTTGTTCCAGGTTCTTTGGAATCTAACGTTATTGGAGAAGTGTTGAATAATAACAGCGGTATATTCGTTTACAGCGCCGGAATCTATCATCAATGAGGACGTGCCCAGAATAAAAGTACACCTACATAGCACTTGCCACTCCTCTCAAGAAAGTGAAAGCTAAGTTAGTGTGTTAATTCTGTGTCTTCTGGTATTTTTCAATCAGTCCAATGTACGTGTTGCGCAACTCTGATTGTGCTATGTGAGTGTGTGTGTCAAGAGGTCCTTCTATGAGCAGCTTTTACACTGAATCTATAGGTGTAATAATAATATCTAACAGTCACCCATCTATAAAGTTAATTGGGTCCAGTTAATTGGTTAAGTTGCTTGATTTGTTATCGTTACTTTGATAGGAGCAGGAGTTCTGTTTTTGCAGTACCACCTCCTCGTCATTCCTAAAATAAAATATAAAATATCATCTTTATCCTTAATGACGGGACGCGACAGTCCATTGTTGAATAGCTAAGTGCTTTTCTTGTTGTCGTTCTTTTAAGATGTGCATTGTCGAGAAGTACCACTCTGTCTATCCCTGCAAGCTAAACATGAAAAAATTCTATTTTTATTCGACCCAACCCTTTTCAAACGCCACATTTATGTTTTCCATAAAAATAATAACACATTTACATCTCTTGATTATTTAAATATTTTATTCCCTGTGAAATCGTTGTTTCATCTACAAATCATAAGAATTGGATTTATCTTCCAAAAACTGTGTCATTTCATTTGTGCTGCTCCTCCCGTAGGACCAACTGTCCATGTTAATGTTTCATCTGGCTGTTTGGGCTCATTCATCTCCCTCCTTTGTGTGGGTGCCAATGAAGCATCAGGACATGGGAATTCAGTGTTTCGAGCTCCTTGCTGCCAGTGACTACATGGCCCTCAGCTTGATAAAAAAAAAACAACAAAAAACAAAGGCCGACGTGTTTAAGCCTAAGAACCCACATGTCATGATTCTCCACTTTGAAAACTTGCTGAGGCAGGAGTCGGAGAGTCAGAGCCACAGTTGTGTCATTAGCAGTGGGGCGATGCAACCCAAACCAGCCCGGGGCCGCTCATCTGTACTTGTCACCAAGCCGGCTTCATTAGTCACTGTCCAGATGACGGGGCCTCTCGTAAAGGATATCTCACCCCCTGTGGAGAGCCAAGTGTCTTCGTAAATAGGCTGCTGACCTCCAGAGCATCTCTGGTCTTGAGGGGGGGGCGGGGTGCAGAGTGGTCAGAGATGAGGACAGACCGGGAGTGTGCATGTGCAGACGGCGGGGCACAGCCAGGCCAGAGCCTTTTCTTTCTTAAGAACCCTAGGAGCTGACCTGCCCCTGACCCTATTTGTACAATAGCGTTAGCCGACTGGCGAATCCTGAACACTCTGTTAAAGTAGTCGATTCCTGAGAAGGAGGTGAGAGAAAGGAACAAGGGTGAAATCTGCAACCCTTCTCATGGCAAATGGCATACCCAGTACCAGCTTGGTTGTTGTTGTTCAGGAGTTGAGGGAATGAATCATTTGGAAAGGCAGACATGAAATGAGAGCGGAAAAAATCCATCCATCCATTTTCTATGTCGCTTGTCCTGAAAAAAAAATCCTTGACAGCATTTTGATATGTCCTGCTTTTGATTGTGTCACTGCGCTGTGCTTAAATGACAGCAGCCCTGTCTGAGTGGAGGTAACTGTCCAACATGCGCATATGTGATGGGTGATTACACTTTGATGTTGACGTTCTGCCAGGATTGTCACAGACACAAGACTCGGGCACTTTTTGATGTTCATTTAAAGCGTATCTTCATAGGCACATCCGCTGACACTGAATTAGATACACTTTGATGATTAGACAGAATCAACAGCTTCATAATAAAAGTTGTAAAATATTAACCTGTAAATTAGACATTTTTAAATTGGAAGTTAAACACAATAGCAAGACCTGGCTTTTATTGATTGCTATGTAGAGATTTGCTGTCAAAATGTCCTTGAGCAAGGCACCAAACTCCCACGGGTTCAATTGACTTTGACGGTGTACTTATACTGAGCCATTTGTACTGTGCCGGACTTGGATGCAATTCCCACGTCCTGTCCTGGCCCCCCCCCTGGCCAGCACTCATACTGAGCATTTGTGCTTCAACCCGATTGCTTGATCATTTCCAGTCTTATTGGAGCCGTTCTGATCATTTAAATTATGCAAGGTGGGTGTTGTCATTAATTACTTGCAAGAGGAGGGATCCCTTTAATTAAATGACACATTATTATTGGTTTCTGGAAAGATGCTGGCTCACTTCCTGTGCAGTGCTTAGGTGTTCTTGAGCAATGCACTAAACCCTTGACTGTTTGCTCCTCTCTCACTTTACAATTGGTGGCTCTGTTTGTAAAGCACCTTTGTGCAAAGCACAAAAGCCAGGTTGAGGGAGGACCATTTGCCCTCTCACACTGCCATCTCACTGGTACATGTCCATTTTGATTGAAAACATATGCTGTTATATATTCATATTCATAGCAATCCTATGTGATCATTGAAAAAAAGCATGCAATTTGCACTATTGCTAGTACCATTTCTGGTGACCAAATCCATGATAATGAAGGTGTTATATCTGCTGCAAATATGCCACAGGCTCTCTAGATCCACTTTAAAGATTATAGCATGTCAACATTCTTTATTCTGCCCCTAAACGATAAAAATTAAATGGTTTGCATCTCAGCTACAGCTCAATAAAAGTATTTACTGCATGTGTTGTCAGCAGCTGCAAACAGAAGTAGAACAACTGTCTCCGCCAGCAAAGGCGGTGTTAGTTTATGCCACTAAGCTCTCCACCTACCTGACTCATACCTCCATGCAAATATGTCATCTAATGAAGAGGTGTGCTATTGCCATGTGTGGATGATTGCTCTTATTAGTAAACAATGATGGAGGTATTGGGTGATTAGTGTGATAGTCTGATTACACAAACTGCATCTGTGCCATTTGCTTGCGTGTCCTAAGTCAAGATTACTAATACATGAAATACATGAAATATATATATACGACCTGGCATTCATAACAGCATGACCATTTTGGTGATTCTGATGCTGTACTGCCTTCCCGTCCAAGGCCTGCAGAGGATCTGGATGATGCAACTTGGTGTAGACCATGTCACTTTACATGCTCCAAATTTGGGGTGCCCATTAGACCGATGGCGACACACTCTTGATTTGTTGTTTCTCCTCCAAGGCAAAATGGTGGACATCTCACATAGCGACAAAATATTAATCATACTAATCATGTGAAATATACATGTACAATGCACAGGACGTACTAAATACTCAATATATATATATCAATACTCAATATATACAAATATACAAACTATATATATTCTGTTTTAGGTAGATCTTTGGGACTTCATGTATAACAGGACTGAGTTTTCAGTGTTTACTGTAGTTTAAATGAATTTTTAAAATTGTGTTTATTATATATGCAACCAGATCAATGTACAGGACACATTTTCACAATAAAAAATGCATTCAACAGTTAATTTTAATGTGCATTTATACATTCTATTTCCTGGGGAAGCAAATGACACAGATTCAGTGAAATGTCTCCAATACTACAGAATTATTTTCTTTACCAAAAAAGCTTCTTGGCTTGTCTTGCATAGTCCAATGTAATAGAAAACTGAACACAGTGAGGACAAAATATTTAAACTTCAGTACATACCATATGTGATATGCCTTCACAGCAAGACAGTAGTAAATTTACCCACTGTAATACAATGCATTGACATTCTAAGACTAGATTTAGAGTGTGCCCCATCAGTACAGACGCACATTATTTCCCATGTAATCCAAGGTAGAAGGGGACTGGCCGCGTAAGGCTCTCTGATTGTCTGCACTTTAACTCCAAACGCTCTCTTATTCATGTGCCCTTTTGTGCTGTGCACAAACTGTGCTCAATCGCATTATTATTACAGAGAAAATCGCTCATATTAAGCCTCTGCACTGTCATTTGCCCCGCAATTGGAGCTGTGGGCTGTCAAACAAGCGTGGCAGGACATAAGATGCATGTGAAATGAGATTTGCATAAAGAGTGTTGCTCTGTCATTTATTTATTTTCTTACTGCAGCTGAGAGGCATAAATAAAAGAAGCAGACTGCTTGCTGAATAGATCCCAGAGGCTACATCAAACAGGTGTAGCGAAAGGAGTTCACTCATGATATTACTGTATTAATAATGACCTCATCAAGATTTTTGACATAAGTGTGGGAAACAGGCAGCATGGAAGAGTGTGGTGGATTCTCTTCTCTGTAAATGATTATACTTAATGGGCTTATGACATCAGGGTTCTCAGGTGTTAAAGATGAAGGCAAGCACTGGAAGTCTAAACAGTATATTGTCATAACTCCAGGCTGAGAGAAGAATATTTCCTATTCCACTCACATTAAAAAGCAGACGTTTAAAATAGAAAACAGGACATCAGGAGAATCACATTGTAGGTTAGACAACAGCTTTTATAGCAATATAGATTTACTATCCATTGCAAAGTACACAAGATAATTGTGTCTGGCCAACAGTCAGGCATGCTGGTAGTGTCTGGAGCTGCGGTTCATTCAGAGCATCATTCCCTTCCTTTGGAAACTGGGCCACATGGCAGTTTTCCAACATCATAACAATCTCAGTTAAGTGCATTGCTGAGGAAGCTGAAGGTGAAGGTGACGTAGTCAAGCATGTCTCCAGATAAGAAACAAATTACACCTGTGGATGAATGTGTCACATCCACTAGCTTTGCAAGAGTTGTGGAAGATGAACTTGTGTAGCACTGGTGAATTCAAGAGGACTAAAGCAGCGTGAGATGGCACTGTGACATGTACGTACGTACCTGTGTTGTTAGATACAGTTTTTAGACAGTAATGACTTAAATATGAGGGGTTTACTCACTTTTGTGAACACTTTTGAGAACCTCTTCCAAAGTTGATCAATCATTATTCTTATATATTTATACAATGTGTGGGTCTAAGAATATTTGACTATTCAGCAATTTGATTTGAAGGAGACTGATTCCACTATCAATTTCACTGGTGAATCATATAGTACATGACAATGTGATGTGATGAAGATTGTACATATATGTTAACATTTATTCATTCATTCATTCATTTTCTACCGCTTATCCTCATGAGGGTCGCGGGGGGTGCTGGACGAGAGGCGGGGTACACCCTGGAGCCAATCACAGGGCACATATAGACAAACAACCATTCACACTCACATTCATACCTATGGACAATTTGGAGCCAATTAACCTAGCATGTTTTTGGAATGTGGGAGGAAACCGGAGTACCTGGAGCGACCGCCATGCCCCTATATGTTAACATATTCTAATTTTGTGGCGCAGCACAAGGTGGCACAGGGTCGCTCAAATTTCGTGGCACAGCCTAAGCAGTGGTAATTTGGTCCAGTGCACCACTGTGCGCACCCAATTTGGTAATTTGGTAGACCTGACTGCGCCGAGATGGGTGTGGCGGTGCTCCAGGAGAGGTGCCCACATTTTTAGCTTGGTGCAGTTACAATTTCATGACAAAACAGCGCACAGAGTAAACTTGCTAGCTCCGAACCTGGTCTATTTGGGGCGCAGGCGAAGCGCAGCCTGCGTAATGGTAAATTGTCTGACAGGCGTACAGTGCAGACACTTCCCCAAAACCTCACAGGCAGATTGTTCAGAGTGTTGCGCAAATTTCAGTGGAAAAAACTATGACAGCAACCACTATTATATGATATAAGCGTCGAAACCAGAATGTACATTTTTGGATTAATTACCCCATCACATCTGAGCCGTCACGCATAATGGGAACTCAACCTGACGGCAGCTGAAAGTACAATGCCAAGATTGGGTAAGATTACCTTCTGCTATATGCTAAACCCTCTTACCCTTCTCTACTCCCTCTTTGCCACCTGCGCTGGTGGGAGGGATGGAGGCGTGGGTGGAGCGCTGCTGCGCCAGACTGTGCTACTCACGAAATTTGCGCTGGCCACACCCCGTTGGCATGTCGGTATGCCACGCCTGTGCTTGGTTTACAAAATTAGAGCCCAGAATGTTTATGTTGTCATTATAAATAGCCTATTTTAATACAAAATCAAGCTCATTTGTGTGAATAAAGATTATAAAGTGATGCAATTGTTTAGCAGAGGACATATACTTATTCAAGACGGCGGCACATACACACAGCGATGCTCAGTGTCTCATTCAGATTTGCAGTTTTTTATCGCCGATCTTCAGCAATCCTACTACACGTGGGCGGCAGTGGCTCAGGACGTAGAGCAGGTTGTTCAGAAATCAGAAAGTTGGCAGTTTGATCCTCGCTCCCTCCACCTAGTTGCTGTTGTTATGTCTCTGGCAAGAAACTTCACCCACCTTGCCACCCACACTGGTATATGAATGTTAATGAATGTTTGCTGGTGGTCGGAGAGGCCGTAGGCAGCCATGTTTCCATCAGTCTTCACCAGGGCAGCTGTGGATAAAGACGTTGTTTACCACCACCAGTGTGTGACTGAGGAGTGAATGATTAATGGGTTCACTTCACTGTGAAGCGCTTTGGGTACTATAGAAAATCTAATTTATTCCTATAATTATTGTTGTTATAATTATTACACATCATTGACATCTCCAGAGCACCAGTGTCTACACACACCAAATAGTTGGGATTTTCACCAAAACTTGACGCTTGACGTTTCGTCAATTTTGGAGAAAATGTAACTAATCAAATTTGACTATGAAAATCCTTGGGTGAATACATCCTCATTATATGTACTGTGACTTATATCTAATAATAAGTACTATATCTTGTAGGATTTTCAGCCATAAACCTGATCGCTCTCTCATCTGTCTTCACTCTGAGGTCGATGAGCTTCTATGAGAATTGCAAATATTTCCCATCTGCACCATCACTGGAAAAATAATGCATGGTTCCATATTGAACTCCTTAAAACCCTTTCCATTCAATCCTTTCTTTATACTCCCCTTCTGCCAATGACACTGTGGTGTACTGTATGTCTCACTCAATTATGGCGATCGGTGTCGCTTCAAGCCTATGCTGAGCTGAATTGATGATGTAATATTCTGCTCAAAAGAAAGCTTTCTTCAGCAAAGCCACAGAAAAACCTGACTCTACACAAACTTACTGAAAACGTATTAGTGGAACTCCATCCACTACCACCACCAGAAAATACCAGGAAAAGATAACAAAATACTTCATTATTAGAAAATGTGACTCAGCACAGTCAAATGTCAGCATTACAACTCCCTGCTCCAACCATGCTGCAAAATGACATGCATAAACTCTCACTACGAGCAGCATGGAGTTTTTTTTTCTTTGAAAACTTTTCTTACTTTCAATGTGTGCTGGAGAAGAACTTCTTATGAAAACTTTGGCTTTCATACATTTTCACTTCAGCTTGAAAAATGTTTTCCCAGGTTGGTTTCTTTCATCTTTTGTGAATCATTTATACATTTGTTTTCATTTTCCTTGATTCTACCAACTCAAAGTCAACAATTTATTTGTTTTTTTTAAATCTGTATTTAATATTTAAGGCTTGAGGCTTTCCCACAGGTTGCCTCTAAGTGAGACACAAAGTGTTTTTACTTGGCTTGTTGTTAAGGGAAAGAGGATGGAGGTAGAAGGGTGTGTGCTGCGGGGTGCAGACAGAGAGGAAGAGGGTTAATCACATTTGCAACAGGACAGGCTTCCCCTTGAAGTAGGAGACAGAGGTAGGAAGCGTCCAGATTTATGATGCTTCGTAGTCGGCTATTGTAGCCGCCTTCACCATGGCAGTTGACCAGCAGACAGACAGAAGGGGACGGTGTGAGAACAGTTGTAAATCACAGTGAGAGTGTGGCTCAGACACACACAAACACAACCAGCCTTATGCTTGCAGTTCACAGGCAGATCATGTGTGAAGGAAGGGAGTTTCAACAGTAGTTTGGTGACGAGACAGAGCTGATCTGGTGATGAAAAGTTTGGCACCGTTTTGAATAATTCTCAATGCAAGTGAGCTAAGACAGTATGTATGATTTTATAAACAAATAAGACAAAAAAACAGCCTACATGTGTGAAGTGAAGCTCTAAAATGTAATTAATTGAGACATTATATTTGGCAATCAGGTGTAAATGCAGAGAAAGCATAGAGGACTCATTACTGACAGTTTGGAGTTACTGCATAGTTTTCAGAAAAGAAGAAGTGATTCCATTGGCAATACACTTCTAGATTTATATATTATTCATCCAATATAAAACACCACAGATCTCTTCATCGACTGGGCCCCAAATGCCCTGATATCTCTGCAGGCCTAAAACGTACTACAATGGAATAAAACCCATTGATCCCATGCCATTTTTTCCCCCACATATTATATTCATTAACTACTGTCTCATGTGTGCATGGCTGTCACTGCTAGTTTTAAAGTGAGTAAACCACTAAAGAAGTGTCATGTTGGAAATCACTTTCAAGCACAATTGGGTCCATTTCCTTCATAGGTAATCGGGGGAATGGTGAATGTGAAGCCTTCATGTGTGTGTATCTGTGTATGGAAGCATACATGAGAGTCAATTTAGCAACATCTTGGTTTTTGGCGTCTGGTGTATCATAGCTCATGTTTTCTGCAAATGGGGTGGTCCCCTGTCACTCTTGGACAGTTGTCCGGTTGGAGCATCTATCCTGGCTGTGGCTGTGAGGGCCCCCTTGCTAAATGAGTGCAGTGCCCTATGTGTACACAAGATTTCTGGTCTCGGTGGGGAATGTTTACCCAGCTGAAGTCCAACAGAGTTGTGCTCTCTCTCTGCTGTACTGTACAGTATGTGACAGGAAAGGAAAGAACCCGAGGAACCTTACGTATATGACATTTGAATCAGCATTAGGAAATTTGCAGCTCTAATGAAAAGTTAGAAGCAGAGCTGCTCGATATTGGCTTTCTTTCTTATATAGATATACTAAAATGTATTTCCAATACCAATATATCACAAATAAACACGTGCAAAATACAACAAATAGTGACCAAAACTTTACCAACATATAGATATACTAAAATTCATTTCCAATACTAATATATCACAAATAAACAGTGTTTGTGCAAAATACAACAAATAGTGACCAAAACTTTTATCTTTAAACATAACCAATAATAACAAAACACCACGTTTTACTACAATTAACATGTAAGACAGGTTGGTCTGATCAATTCACAAATAATAATCCAATTAAATCCTGGCACAATTTAGAAAGCAGCACATTTTGATGTGGCACAAACATCCGTAAGCCAAAGGGTAAAGTAGAGTGCAAAGTATAAAACATGCTTTCATTGCAAACTGCACATTTCCAATCCAAAGGTGAAACTTCAAAGTAATTCTACATTGCAGACCTACAGTGAAGAAAATAAGTATTTGAACACCCTGCTATTTTGCTATTTCTCCCACTTAGAAATCATGGAGGGGTCTGAAATTTTCATCGTAGGTGCATGTCCACTGTGAGAGAGATAAACTAAAAAGAAAAATCCAGAAATCACAATGCATGATTTTTTAACAATTTATTTGTGTGATACAGCTGCAAATAAGTATTTGAACACCTGTGTATCATCTAGAATTCTGACCCTGAAAGACCTGTTAGTCTGCCCATTAGAAGTCCACCTGCACTCCATGTATCATCCTGAATCAGATGCACCTGTTTGAGGTCGTTAGCTGCATAAAGACACCTGTCCACCCCATACAATCAGTAAGACTTTAACTTGTAACATGGCGAAGACCAAAGAGCTGTCCAAAGACACCAGAGACAAAATTGTACACCTCCACAAGGCTGGAAAGGGCTACGGAGCAATTACCAAGCAGCTTGGTGAAAAAAGGTCCACTGTTGGAGCTATCATTAGAAAATGGAAGAAGCTAAACATGACGGTCAATCTCAATCGGAGTGGAGCCCCATGCAAGATATCACCTCGTGGGGTCTCAATGATTCTAAGAAAGGTGAGGAATCAGCCCAGAACTACACGACAGGACTTGGTCAATGACCTGAAAAGAGCTGGGACCACCGTTTCCAAGGTTACTGTAGGTAATACACTAAGACGTCATGATGTGAAATCATGCATGGCACGAAAGGTTCCCCTGCTTAAACCAGCACATGTCAAGGCCCGTCTTAAGTTTGCATATGACCATTTGGATGATACAGAGGAGTCATGGGAGAAAGTTTTATGGTCAGATGAGACCAAAATAGAACTTTTTGGTCATAATTCCAATAAGCGTGTTTGGAGGAAGAAGAATGAAGAGTACAATCCGAAGAACACCATCCCTACTGTGAAGCATGGGGGTGGTAGCATCATGCTTTGGGGGTGTTTTTCTGCACATGGGACAGGACGAGTGCACTGCATTAAAGAGAGGATGACTGGGGCCGTGTATTGTGAGATTTTGGGGAACAACCTCCTTCCCTCTGTCAGAGCATTGAAGATGGGTCGTGGCTGGGTCTTCCAACACGACAACGACCCGAAGCACACAGCCAGGAAAACCAAGGAGTGGCTCCGTAAGAAGCATATCAAGGTTCTAGCATGGCCCAGCCAGTCTCCAGACCTGAACCCAATCGAAAATCTTTGGAGGGAGCTCAAACTCCGTGTTTCTCAGCGACAGCCCAGAAACCTGACTGATCTAGAGAAGATCTGTGTGGAGGAGTGGGCCAAGATCCCTCCTGCAGTGTGTGCAAACCTGGTGAAAAACTACAGGAAACGTTTGACCTCTGTAATAGCAAACAAAGGCTACTGTACCAAATATTAACATTCATTTTCTCAGGTGTTCAAATACTTATTTGCAGCTGTATCACACAAATAAATTGTTAAAAAATCATGCATTGTGATTTCTGGATTTTTCTTTTTAGTTTATCTCTCTCACAGTGGACATGCACCTACGATGAAAATTTCAGACCCCTCCATGATTTCTAAGTGGGAGAAATAGCAAAATAGCAGGGTGTTCAAATACTTATTTTCTTCACTGTAGTTAGCTAACCAATGCTAATTACTAATTTTTATACCTATAATCGGCCAATAATATTGGGAGTTCCCAGTCAGAAGGAAAAAAATCGACAGAGCAGAGACTGAGAATGTAGTCTACGGAATTGTAATCATCTCTGTCAAGCAGAAAGTCATGATGGAACCATTTCCCAAGTCCTGAATCATTCTCCATCATCAGAAAGTGCTCCACGACTGGATTTCAATGCAAGTGTTTTTTTCTTTTTACTGACTGGCTCTGACTAGAACCATGCACCCTACCTCAGGATCAAAATGGCTTGCTACCATATGGACAGGGAAACAAACCCATTGTTTTCTCACTGAATTCCATTGTTGTCAACATTGGGCTGTTCTGCAATCACACCAAAATGATGAGGACACATGAAGGTGACTGTATTTTCCTTTGATTTGTGTGTTGGATGGTAAAAGTCAGAACATTATTTCAATCCAAATGCACTAAAAGCATCTTTTCTTTAAAAAAAATGCATAAAGAATACCTTCCATCGCTCATTTTCATTTGTCACCAACCAAAAAAGAAAGGTTTGACTACACCTTCAACTCTTTCAACTCAAATAAATCACCATCCTCATCTACTGGCAGCAGCAGCTCTATCATGATGCAATAACGCTGGACTCACTTTTAAGTAAAAAGATGCTCTGCAGGGACGGCGATTCTCCCCTGTTCTATAAAACCAGCTTCTGCCAAGTGCTGATCAGATTTATTGCTCTGTCTCTTTGAATGTAGCCAATTTCACTTTAATATGATATTAAAGAATGATGCATGCCTGTGCTTTTAGATGTTCCCATTGAGGGAGTCTCGCCTGGCTATGATGACACTCAAAAGCCAGCATGTACCCCTGATACCGCTGATGTAATGTTCAATATTGATAACGGCCCACAGCGAAATTGCCTCAGATCATTTAGGAAAACACTGTTTTGAAAAAAAAAATCTGAAAAAGGGTCCCGTGCCTGATTCATGCAATTTGTCAGCTACATTTGACAGGGAGAGATCATGCAGAGCTCTTATCACAGACAATGAAATGAGCTCTGTGAGTGAAGACAGGCCTGAAATTGTTCTGGAGATCTGCTTATGGTATGGTAGATATGGATATAGAATATGCAGAACACATGAATTACAGGACTCTCTACTATACAGTACTCCCTAAATCAAACAGGCTGATTATGAATGTTTTCTTGTTACAAATTGGCTGTTCGCTTCGGAAATATATTTTCAATTAAATAAACTTTATGTTGAATTAATTTAAATCACAATACATCAACACAGCTACTTCCTCCTGTGCTTTGCAAGACAGTGATATGACTATTAAAAAGTGCCTAAAATAATAACATCCTGGTTCCTTTAGTGAAAGGTTAGTAATCCGTCACACACATACTGTTTCCAGTGAGCATGCTGCAAAATACCACTCAAGATAAGGGGAAAAATGTAAAATCTACTTAGGTTTCCGGATATCAGATATGTGTTTGGCCTGGCAGTGGTCCAATATGTAAATGAAAACCTTCTTTTTCCTTGGATCATGCCCCCAAACCGCCCTAACCCTCCAAACCGTTTATGGAAATAATATGTGTATTTGTTGTCCTGTCAACTGAAGACCCAAACATCAAAACATTCAGTGTTACTACACTCGGCAATGTGTACCAGTTTTACACATGCTTCTGTTTGCACTGTGATGGTGCCTCATCCTGCTTCTGTGCATCTCCAGTGTCCAATGCGTCAGCTCTTGGTGATTTCCGCAAGGGAAGTCGCCTCAGTGTTATCCTCAGACAAAGCCCTGACCCAGGGGTTAAGGAATGTGAACCCGGCGTTGTGACGATCAAGACCTTCCCTCAGGGTGGACAATGCTGAACAAACGCCCTGATGATGTTTCTCATTTGACACCTTTTTACATGCTTCACAGTCATACCCACATTTAAAAGGAATTGTAGAATTGAACAAACAACAATGATTTTTAAAATACAAGAATGAGGTGCATCAGTTTGATTTACCCTAATTCATACAGACTGAAATATATATGTACATATACCGAACGATTTTACCAAGTGCTGCTTCCAGGATGTCTTTCACCGTGAAAAGGACAAGCCCTATTAAAGTTCTCATGACTGACTGCAGCTGGCGGCATCAAAAGGATTTGTTTGACAGCACTCACTGGATCAACCAATACTCAGAACAATGGGGAAGTCCAAAGAACTCCGTGAGGATTGAAAGGGAATTGTTGAGTTACTCAAGTGGGGACATTCTTTTGGAGGCATTTCTAAACAAGATTATTGGGACTGTCAATGAATTAGTCACGATTAATCAACATGCCTGAAATGTGCCAATTTCTACTGTATTTTATTGAAAGAAAAATAAATGACAGGGCAGGATTACATATGTATGTAAGTATTAATAATGTAGTAATACTGGTTTCGGCAATAACAGAATATTTGAATATATTTATCTGTGTTATTATGAGCAATGAGGAATTATGTTCAAAGACATAATTTATGTTGAATTCACACATTTTGTGTGAATTTTCTGGGATTTCCGAGCATACTTAAATGCAGCAACATTGAGAGTTACAAAGTGAGTGCTAAGAATATCCACATATTGTTTTTAATTGCATTTCTGTTTATTTACACCACACATACATAATGTGATGTATGATGTTTGGGGTGTCCGTGAATGCATTTTTGCAATGACGAACAGACTAGAGACGTGTTTGTTGGAGTTGGAGATGCATTGACTGTATGGTGTTGGAATCGCACTGCTGTTGATGTGTTCAGGTAAGGTTAAAGTTCTAAAAGAGCGGAGAGCTACACTGTGCCGCCGTCTGTCGTCATAACATTTGGGCTTATCTTAACTGTGTTGCTGCCAGTGTTACTGATGCACGGCACAAAGTGGATGGAACCATGAATGAACTCTGCAAATTCACCTTGAATGAACAGCTGGATGGCTGAGAGGACAGGACAATGATTTTATGTAAAAACTACAGAACTACAGACCAGGTTTACAAGCCCATCAACTGATGTGGACTATAGTAGTTAAGTATAGTAGTATAGTAGTCGAAGGAAAAGTACAGTGGTTCCAAATGAGCTAAACATTTTTTTTATTATGTTAGAATCCATGGCGTGATGAGAAAAGTCCTTTTTTGGATGGACATAGTATGGAATAGTGCGATACCTGCCATTTATGGATGTTCTTTGAAGATTATTACGCCATGGGTTTTGTTAGCCAAGATATGAGTTGCAGCCTTTTGAGTCTCGTCTATTTAGCCGTACATTCCTGTGGATTGGAAACCATTGTCATTGCCACCAAAAAAGCCATAATCACTTTTACGGATGAGCTTGTCATGAATGGTCAAAGTACAAAGGAGACCAAAAGGCCCTTGTCTCATTTATCACCCACTTTAAGAGAGGCAGAAAGAGGAGGAGGGGGCTGTCAAAGCAACCATAGCAGAGTTAACCGTAACAGTGGTGGTCTCTCATCCCCTGAGGCCCAAACCCATTGTTTAAAGTGGAGAAATAAGACAGCAAAGAAGAGAGGACAAGGGGAGAACCGTGCAAAGAGAAAACGCAATAATAGTTAAATATAGACAGCAGGCCATCGTTAAAAGAGGTTATAAGTGTTGACAAGAGCCAAAACATCCTCTGGAGAATTTATGGCTGGAGGTGAAGGGTCAGAACACTATTAATCATGATCTAAGATGAGTATTAAATAGCTTGGACTAGCAGGCAGATGAGAGAACCTGGTCTAAGCAAGGTTTGAAAAAGATGTCTGCGTCTGTCTTCTATTACAGAGTGGAGGCCCGAGGCGACACAACCCCCTGAACCGAGGACTAATTCTGCTTTTGCCCCCTCCCTACCTTCCATCTCTAATGAGCATTTGTGTCACTTACCATCACACTGCAAACAGAACAGCACCTTTGCGATTATTAATTCTTAAGCTAAATGAAGGAAATGTTCACACAAAGGCTAGTGTGACATAATCCGTCTTCCAGGAGTCATATTAGCTCCATGCATAAACACACATTCTCCTTGAATAAATGTCAGGTTTAAATATCTCTTTTTTATAACAACTTCCTTTGATCTTTGATGTGCCATGCAATGCATTAATTATGTATCATGCCTCAGTACAAACGTGGCGAACACCTTTCAGTGCTTAATATGAGCATGCTCATCACAGCGACCTGGAGGATGGCTGCAGGAGGCACATGTACGCCCTACATTGCTTCTGCATGCACAGCATCTCGAGTTTTATCGTGGGGTGAATGCAGAGTTTACAACTTGTAATCCTCGGCTTCAATCTGGGCACAATAAAGGACATTTTCCCAGTCTGTGTGTGTGTGTGTGTGTGTGTGTGTGTGTGTGTGTGTGTGTGCACGCACACGCCTGCGTTAAAATATGGGAGGTGCTCACAAGATGGATGGAATTCAGATGAGGCAGAAAAAGCGTCATGGTCTGAACATATACAGCAGCCAGAACGATGAAAGTGAGGTGGTAAAGATTTAACAACAGAGATTTCACGCAAAGACATTTATGCAAACCCAAAATGCTGCCATTAGCTGGGGGTTTAGCTGAGGGGAGGGGGTTGTGTGCATCTACTGAAACTTTATGCATCTTGAATAAATTCATAGGTTTTTGTGCCATGTTAGCAGATCACTGAGTTAATGAAGCAAACATTAGTGAATGTAGAAAGTGGATTTCCTTGAGGGACTAAAAGGAAATATGAATAGCAGTGGAACCTCGAAATTTGAAAGCCTCTATAGTTGTACCATTTGGAAAACTGACCAAAAAATGCCATATATTCCATATGTTTTCCACATTTCTGACCTACGAATGTAGTTAGAATGTTGTATTCTCGTGTTAAACGATGCCAAAGTTTCAGATAATGAGGGTTTGTGCATTTGGAAGTGAGCCCTGAAAGACGTATGGGAAAGTTCAAAATGCTCAGTTTCAGAGGGTGTGGTAAAATTGCCTCTTTGTGATGTCACAGAGGAGTGGCTCAGAGGCGGACTGTGGGTGGAATAAATTAAAACAGACTGTTTTGGCAGGAAGCACAAATCAAAGGAAATTCCGGTGGAATAGGTGCAAATTCTGGAAGATCTAAAAAGTGTTCTGTGCGGGTTATTGTGTGTAGCTGCTCTATAGGAGACTACAACTCAATACAAAGCATTGAAAAATTAGCATAATAGGTCCTTACCCTATGTTGCAAGGGCCTTGTTCAACAAGAAGTACTGGAATTATAATACATCTACATTCAATGATATTCAATGGTATATATTCGTATGACATATGAAATATGTTAATATGTTAATATTTATATGAAATAAAATCAAATGTCAAAACTGCATGTTTGAATACAGAAAGTGAGAGTGAACAATGTATTAGCAATTGAAACAGACAAGGGGTAGGATTAAATAAAATCTGATTCTTTTCAGACATATATAATTATGTATTGCAACATTAAGTATTCCAATGTAACCTCTATGCATGTTATTAGTTTGAGAAAATGAAGGCTCAAATGCGATAAGCAGAAAACTCCAGGATATTGTTCCATCAAATCCTAATTCCTATGGTGTGTTTGTTTATATTTTAACACGCTTATAGCTTCGACACAGAGATTGTCTAATTGCTTGCGTGTTCATGCGAGTTTAAACTTCGATGTAGTGAGCCCACAGCTTTAGTTCAACAGATGTGACCAGGTTAAAATAACAGTGGAATAGTAAGTAGCCACTGGCCTGCTGCAAGGGGATCCACGTTGTTTGGGAAACCTTTACTGCAAATGGGGGGGGTCCACTGAGGACCATATATAGAAAAATTGACTGATATGGGGGCACCATTTTCAAGGCACCAAAAGCGCTTGACATTGAAGTGAACCTATTATTCATTCACTCTTCAGTCACACACTGGTGGTGGTCATCCACATCTGTAATAACAGTTGCTTTGCAGTAGTCTGACGGAAACGTCATATTCTCATTCATATACCACTGTGGGCAGCACTGGAGGCAAGGTGGGTGAAACATCTTGCCCAGGGACACAACGGCAATGACTGCATGGAGGGAGGAAAGATTAAACCACCAACCTTCCGATTTCTGGATGACCTGCTCTACCTCCTGAGTCACATTTAAAGCCATTAAACATGCTTATATTCATCCAATGTGGGCTTGAAACATATAAAATATTGCAAAAATGTTCATCACAACCAGACACACAAAAATGACCAAAGAGCATAAGCTGTGAGATGCCATTTTTGGAGATTTAACTTTGTGTTCGGGCATAATGGACAATATGTCTCTGGGGTTCCCAAACGTCCCATGATAAACTGAATATAGAAATGTATGAGTCCTTATGGTGTTCACAAGGAACATGGGATTGGTAAAATGTCAATGGAACCAGTTTGATCTCCGGCCAGGGTAACATTAGGGAACAAGGGAACTTTATTTTGGTTATATAAATATTTTGATTATGTACAAATTGTCCTTTATATAAATATAAATATAAAAAACTGTTTTACACAAAAATAAGAAGTGGTAAAATGTCACCATACAGGTAGGGTTGAAGGCAATGGGGTGCCCAGAAGGTGTCCCTTATTTATATTTTAGGGGTTTGGCATACTATGTCTCTCGGTCCAGCAAAAACAAACAAGCTGTGGACACAATACTGCTTTGGAATACGTTTAATGACAAGAGTGAAATGCATGTTTCCCCCCCTGTTCTGTATCTCACTGTGTTTTTTTTTAAAGAGTTCACGCAAAGGCTTCTATGCATCGCGTCGCTGCTGTGCCGTACGAGGGTGGGAGTACCCCCTGCGTGGGTCCCTTTGCAGTACAGCTCCAGCAGTAGTTGGACTTGTGCAGCGAGCACGCAAGGGAAAGGAGAGGAGTGCAGCAGCACAGCTAGAAACATTATCTTATGAGACTATTAAACATCGATCTGTCACTTTTAACCGCTCCAAAGGCTACCAGAAGAGGAGCACGGAGAGCAACAGCAACACTAAGCTGGTCCGGTGTCCTCCAGCCGCCTGCGAAAAACTCCCAAACGTGCTCGTCTCAGCTGGCATGAGCTAACCTACACGTCCAATATGGAAACCAAACCATTCTTGTCATTGGGTGAGTTGAATTATTTCACCGTATAGCTTTATTCCGCCATGCAGGTTTTAAAACCGGCGGGCGTGCTTGAAATTGTCCTTCTCTGTTTTTGACAGTGAAGGCAGCGAGTTGTCACGCCAGTCTTAAACTAGAGCAAGGACACTGTCTCTTTCTTTTTTTTTCTAAAATGTATATTAATGTGCCTTAAAAATGGGGTAAAAATGCTCTATACTCAAAACTTTAAAATGCTACTATCTTAGGTGATGACATTCCTCTTAGAGTGACATCTCGCTCCGGATGAGATGTGCGCGCTCCTGGTGTGCGCTACTTTGTTTGAAGTTTCAAGAATATGTCCATAATCTTCTTGTTGTCATATATTTGACAAAACCATATTCACACTGTACATGAAACACACTCCTGTTGTGAACATTAAAGTATAACCGGACTAACTTGACCTTAATGAAGACAGGATTTAATTAGTCCTGAGTTACGTAACCCTCTCTTTTTAAACGGGAAACTATGATATTTTGCCCATCTTTCATGACATCCTTTCGTTTTAATAGTTTTCTGTACTGTTCCCCTGTTCTAAACTTTAGGGAGGGGGGTGAGGGGGGTATAGCTGGTTCTGCAGGGGCAGCACTTAAGATCAACTCGCCAACAATCAGGCAACATAGGTAATCAACAATAACAAGAACCTTTGTTTTATAATGCAGATGTTGACAGGTATGCCTAAATTCCTGGATTAACGTCATAACAAATCAACACATGAATTACTGAATTATCTGTACCTAGTAAACATGGAGAAATATGATCTGCTTCTTCCTGCTCCGTTTCGGACATGTTGAATGGTGTCAATGTATACTGTAGTCATGTGATGTTCAAGTAACTGTTAGAAGCAAATAGTATTCCAACTTGTCTTTTCATAAAAAGTAGTGTTTTTGTCTGTTTTAACATGGAATAGTCATACTTTGTAAATCATCTGTAAATCATTACAGATGTTTGCTACTGTAAAGTTTGCAAAGTGACCCTTGTCCCCTTGTAGAGTTCATCCATCATAGGGCTGTAGTAGGCCAACCCCATTATTGCAGGTGCGCTTTATTGTGTGTATTTTTCTTATGTGTATCTATCGTTTTACACTTGTTAGCATCTATAAGTATCTGAAAGCTGTGGTTCATGTATAGCTCGATACACAGTATAATTACTAAAGTGCGATGGAACACTTTTCCACAGGAGATGGATCTCATCTTCTCCCTCAAGCGGCAGCACATGCTGCATCAGCAGCTTCTTGGTTGCTTATAGTGCTAATCCGCTGCTCCTTAAATTGCCATTTCTATTTAAACTTGCTCCATTAAAGGTCCACTCAGTAGGTCTGATTGTTAATTGGCCACTTGAAGGACGCCGCTATCTTCTAAGTCCTTGTGCGTATTGATTAGCCGCTCATTCAGTCTGATTATCTGTCACACAGCATTAGGGATTCAAACACGCAACTGTTTGAAATGGCAGCCTTACAATTATAGATCAGTTGTTGGTGGTGTGATAGCGACACTCTCCCCAGAGCTATTTATGCGATGCGTTTGTATGCCGATTGTGTGCTTGATCCCGCCATCAACTCCTCCGTGCGCCACACTTATTTGACTTGAAGCTATAAAGCTGGAACGAATGACATTGATAGGAGAGTGTGTCCTTTTTCTGTGAGGGATGAAACATTTCATAGAAATTCAACAATGTGAGCAGCGATTAACGACCAAATTCGCCGTCTATTCAATTTTTTTTTCCACAAGAAAATTGCAAATAATCTTTACAGGAGAAAAGCCATATATTTTATTTTCAGAGAATTTGCACAATATATACTAAACAGAATATCTTCAATTAAATTGCTGAATTTAGGTCTGAAGTTGTCAAAATGAGAAACTTTTCTAATAATGTATATTTCTTGTACACTTAATAGTACATGATTTTGCTATTGAATGTGTGCTTCCATTGTTTGAAGTGGACTATATGGCTTTGGTATGAGTTACGGCAAGCGGAGGAGTATTTAACATTGTTTGCCTAGTCAGTGCCCTGTATGGCTGACATTTAAAAGCAAATAACATACAATGACAAATGTCAGGTGCATACACCGATACCTTGGTTAGTGTCATTAATCCATCCCAGAAGGTCAGACTCACAGCAAAATGTACTCTAACCAATAAATGAAATAAGGCAGAACAAATGAGTCTGTTCTAAATGCATAGACTGAAAAATTAATGTAAGGGTTAAATGAACATATTACATAATGGTTGACAAAGGTGGTTATAAGGGATCGGGATCCACACAGACACCACCTTCGTGTTTTGCAACAAGCAATTTATTGAATTCAATAGCCATGGTCAAAAGAAAGGCAGAGTCCTGTGGTGTAACTGTGTTAGTTTGCAAAGAACTACAGCATCAACCACTGATGATGTCATAGACAGTTCAGGTTTCCATATGTGTTTTTCATGCTAATGTTCTTAATAATGAAAAGTGAGGTACCACTGTATGCTGATGATTGGCAGTCAGTCATGTCTTGGTCTGTCCCTACTTCTTCACCCCATAATCTTCTTTTACCACCTGTTAATGAGGACTTGAGCCCAAAAAATCTAATTTCCCACAATTAGCTGTGTGATTCCTTTTCATTTTGGGGAACACAGAGCACACACACACATTGCTCCCTCCTCTCAAAACCAATGAAGTTCATAGTCTTTGATGAGAAAGTGAGATTTGTGTGTGTGTGAGACAGAGGGCCACATTCCTTTTCTGGCTGTAACTCAGGAACAAAGGTAATACTGGGAGAGGGTGTCTGTCTACCAGGAGGTGTGTGTGTGTGTGTGTGTGTGGTGCTTGACAAGGGCTCATGGAATTACACCGCCAAAAGCATTTGGCCAAGTTTGTCTTTTATTGCCGTCCAGTTTTGTGTTCCTGATGTGATGCCTTCGCTCTCCTTTTGAGAGAACGGGGCTGCAGCTGTCATTTTTATTGGGGGGGGGGGGTTATAGCGAGACTTAATGGCTTAAAGTGACAGCTCTCTCTCGACCCCCCCAACTAAATTTCACCCGTAAGAAGTTCAATTCCAAAGAAAATGGAGAATTTGCGAACCACTTTAAACTGCAGCTAAATAAAATGTATAAATGATGGTTTAATAATTACAACAAATTACCACAAGTGTGTTTGGTTTGCTGTTGATAAGAGTGTGTGTTGACCAGTGCAAATATTCCTTGTCCTAACTTGTTGCCCTGGGATTAAACAGTGTATACTTCAAGAAATCACTCATAAGCTCGTTAATTATTTGTGCAAGGAGCTTCTCTCTTCTCACAGGAGGTCTTTATTGATAACGACTGCACTGAACTCTGCACCTCAAACATTGACCTTTGCTCCCCATCTGTTCTATCATTGCAAGAATTTTGCCTCTGGCGTTTGGCATGTTGTGTTTAAAGTGTTAAAAGACAGTATTGTATTGTATTAGAATTTTTACTTCTATTTATTTGTATTTTCCTCTGTTTTGCTATCATTTATCAGTATGGACATGATAAGCACTGCCGTTTCCAAACTTTAACTTTGATCGTCTTGCTGCTGTGTTATTTATTTAATTGTTTATTCATTGTACCAAACGGTGCTTGGCAGATTTTTGGTGTTTGGTGAAGCTTGTCTGTTAAATCTTACTTTCAGCAGTCAACTGAGCACCATTAGTCCAAGGGTTTATTGCTGGTGCTCTAAAGTGTGTGAATGGCTGTTCCTTTCACTTCCAGTATTCAGGGTGCGTACAGCCACTCTTTTGAAGTGGAAGCGTACTTTCTGTGGGGATTTGACCAAATCACACCCCTAATTCGCACTGAGAGGAAGGTCGGCTTGCCCTCCTCTTGAGCCAGTGCTCTACTCGGGACGTTGTTGAACACGCACCATCGCTAAGAAAAAGACATCAACAATTTACAGTACTTGAGAAAGAATTGTAAATGCGAATGCAGAGCATGATATAGTTGTGTTGTGACATTCAGATGCTGCCAAGAAACAATAAAATCAGTAGCTGTCAGAGGCGGGACCTCCTCCTTTTACTCCTCCACATTCCTCATCTTGGCACATTTTCAATGATAAAAACAACTGTCTACTCTTCCTCTGAGATTACATTAGCACATGAAGATATTGATTGGCTCTGGGCTTTGTTGGGTTTTGGAATTAAGTTATGAATGCATGGACTTGGATGCCAAATCAAGTGAATCGCTACATTATGTTCATTTGAGTAGTTGTATCTCCATTTATCGACATCTCCCAGCTGCCATTTGATGTTAAATTGGCATGATCTACAGTAGTTCATTGAATCTAGTCAGTTGCAATATATTCACAATATGATAAAAAGCAATGGTGATCAAGTGGTACATGTAACACAGAGGACCGTTGGTGGTGTGGAAAATCATCGTGTGCCAAAGTTTCAGATAGTTTCAGATGCCTTGTGAGAAATCACTGATTCCATCCAGCCGGTGACTTCCTTATATGGGTGTGCCCGGGTACAAGCTGAGAGGGACCAATGATTGCCCAGTGGGTATGCCGGTAGGCGGGTGGTGTGTGGAATAAATTTAAACACACCGTTTTGGAAATCCAAGGAAATACAGCTGGTATATGTGCAGATTCTGGAATATCTTGAAAACTTTCTGTGTGGATTATCAAACCCTTAAGCAATTGTGCTGCAACATATGTTCATCTTGTTACGTTTATAGCTAGCCGGTTGCTCCATTGTTTACACTGGAGAAGTTGTTTGCTTTGAGCACCCCTTCATTACGCCGAGATCCCTGTAGAGATAGCGGGAGTGAACAGCGGAAAAGACGGTATAAATGTTGCTGTAAAAAAAATTACATTATTTTAAAAATTTAAAAAATTTAGCGACTATTTTTGATATTTTTCGGTTTTTGACAGTTTTTTAATTAAAACATTTTAGGCATATTTGGCTTTTACTTTTGTCTGAAATCATTTTGTGGAAAAAAAAATTAGCACATATATCAAATACTATATATCAATATTCAACCATATGAGTGTTAGTCCATATCGCCCAACCCTGGTAGCTGCTCTATAGGAGTCCACAACGGGCCGAAAATGAGCATAATGGGCCCCCTTTAAGAAGAGAAATGCTGCACAGCATCAGGAGGGATCCAGAGCATGCCATTTGTCTGTTGCTACTTCTCAGGTAATACCACAAACTCACTACACTCACCAGAACAGCATCCGGCCATACAGGGGAACATTCAGACTGCAACATCTTCGAGTTAAATCCAGGACCGAAGGAAGCCAAAGTAATTGTTGTCAAAGAACTGGATTCAATTCAGCTTATAGGTGAATTTCCGCAAAGTGGCATTCAATATGAATAGAGTGTGAACAAACCTATTTGTGACCTTCATTAAAAAGTTTTTTAACATTACTAAAGCCCTGTAGACATTAAATAACATCCCCTTTGTACTCACATTATCTATTATAGTAGACACGCAGAATGTAATGCTGCCCAGCTATAGGACTGTACATTCCAGTACATCCCGACATGGAGTCGTCCGTCAGGATCACAAGGCAGGTACAGACATGACAGACAACATGGTTTTAATTATTATTATTGCAGGTGGTTTGCGCTGCATATTTCCAGCAATTAGAGCAACCCAACAGCTGAAAATGATCATATTGCAATGTGTGCACTTGAGCGTACACCTGGGTTTTTGTTTCTTGTTCTGTACTCTCTGTTGTTTTCAGCAAAAAGAGTTTCAAGCCTTCTCTCGTCACACAGATCGTCTTTCCACACGAGTGCCTTTTCTGTTGTTCAGACCACCAAGTATCTTATATCAGTGACATGCCTTTACTGTATGTACAGAATATGATCTGGTTCTCAATGGCATTGCCTGCTGTCATAGAATTCATGGTCATTATATTTTGGAGTTTTTTTTCCCCAACCCCCCCATTCTACCCTGTAGCAACCGATGATTCAGATCGCGTTTGACTAAGATTTAAATGACTTTAGTCAATTAAAAACTTTTCTACGACTTCTACGAATACAATGATTGGACAATACCTATGTAACTGTTTGGGATTATAGTCTACGACTGCAATTATGATAAACCGCAGATCAATTAAAGAAGCTACTCAAATTAATGATTGATACCCAGGGACGTGGAATAGGATTGACATGCAGGTTATCGGAAAAAAATTGTGTTTCAAGAGTATGTGCTACAAATTACCAAGCGTGAGAGAGAAAAAAAATATATTATGTGAGATAACAAGGTTCCTCTGTGGGCTGTTCCTAAGCCTAGAGTAGGGAAAGACTGATTAACTGTTTGTTGACGCCTGCAGGTCTGACATGTTCATACATCCGCCCGGAGTGTGGCCCCTTAACGCACACAAACACACACCTGTACATGCGCACTCACAGACACACAGTCTGGAGGATTTTGTCACCTATAGTTAGACACCTTGCCAAGGCCGTCTGGTTTTTGGAATGTTCTCAACGGCAGGAAGGTGCAAGGCTGTTAAGGCTGGGAGGGGAGGGGTAAGAAAAACATGAGGAGCATGGCAACTTGGTTTTGACAGATGATGAGAGTAGAAACCATTCATTCCACTTTGGAAAATCAACCATAGTGATGAACATTTAATATGATTGGAACCAGCTTGTCATGATTATGTAAATCTGTGCTGTTATGACTTAAGGTGACAGGTGTACGTTACAGTGGGGGGGAATAAGTATTAAAATCCCTTGCTGATTTTGTAAATTTACCCCCTTTCAAAGACATGACAAGTCCATATTTTTATTTTTATGAGTTTTTTTTTCAAGTTTAGACTTTCATGGCTGTGTAACATTCGTGAAAAAATGAACATATTTCTCTGGAGGTCAAAAACGAGTCAAAAACACCTCAAGGTTGTGGCCATGAGGTACCGGTCCTGGCGGAAGCACTAAGGACAGTTACATTGCCGACATAGACAGATGTGGCATCTCCGCTTACCAGGCAGCGAGAAGTGGGATGCAGTAGTTGCCCAAATCTCCACTTCCATGCCAAATGCCTCACCTTGTCTTATCCCTTTAGGCAGACAGTCCATCACTTAAAATGTGTACATTGTCAGAAAGGGGACATTACATTGTGACAAGTTTTTTTTTGTGCAAAATGAATTGCAAAACCGCAGTCGATAAAGTCAGACTGTTCCTTTCAGGTGGGACCGAACCAGTATTGTACTGCATACCGTTGCATACCTAGTATTTAGACCTTACTCATACTGTTCTTAATTCTGGATTAGCTTATTCTGTATTGTTGATACAGATTCTGTATAGATGATACAATTTTGTGTCATGCAGTTAGTGCCAATGCACATTTGTCAAAACTCTGCAGTATAATGAATAAAGTAATTAACCTGTTTTTCATGAAATGTTTGTTTTGTGCCTTTAGAAAAGCGTTGAGCAACCAGGTGTAATACACCAAGAGACAGGCCGGCGCCCAAATGCTGGCCGTTGTCTTTGTCATTGTGATCAGCATACCAAAGTGTTGACTGTTGCCCGCAAAAACGGCTCAGACAAGTTCAAGTGTCACTTTTAGGCTTTTTCCTTTCTGTTTCTGTGCCGAAGTGGGAAACCCGATACGGTCAAGGATTAAATAGGAAAGATCACAGGCTTTGAATTTCTACAGGACTGGAGTGGCTGATCTGTTATTGTTAATGCAGTGCTGTAATTAATTCATTTGATTCATATAATGTACTTTTCTGCTCATGAATAATTTAGTCTATAAAATGTCACCAAATTAGCACACTTGCATATGTATAAGACTGTGTGTATGCCACCTGTGTGATTAGTCAGTTCTTGTAGTGACAGTGTGTTTGTGTATGTGGAGCAGCTGAGGAGCTCATGTGCTGTCTGGAAGAGGCAAGGTCAGGAGGTTGTGGCTGGGTCATGCTCTGTGGGAGAGGAGCAGCCTCTGCAGACATGACAGCATATGAAAAGAGTTGCGCAGGAAACAGCGACTACAAACGGAAGTCAGGAGCATGTTGTTTTTATTTAGCTCGCCTCAATATTTTGATATTTTTTTCATTGACTCACCACAGCTGTTTTTAGAGTACGGTTAATTGATTAATTGTTGAAGCAAAGAGCGATAAGCGAGTAATCTAATCTTTTGCTCTCTCAAACACACACACTTGTATGATGTAGCGATTGAGTGTGGATGTTTATTGCAGGATGCTTGTGCAAAGGCGCTCTGAGGGCTGTTAAATTCTTCACTTAAAACCAGGGAAGGCTGACATGAAGGAAGGAGGGGTGATTGTGTTGTTTGAAAGAAAAGATCTAGAAGAAGCAGGAGGAGGGAATAAATGGGGTAAGCACATCTGGATTGCCTCAGCAGAATATTTGTGCAACATCTGGAAGAATTCCCTGGAATGTTAAGGGTCCCCACCTTTCATTTTAGTTATGTTTTCTCCTTCTTTTCAATCTTTTTCCCCCCTTCTGTATTTTTTTTCATCTTCAAAGTCTCTTACCTTGGTGCAGCAGGCACGTAAATACTCACATAGTAATGCATGTTGAACCAATGCAGGCTTTATAGTTGTCCAAATTGGACCCATGTGACCAACTCGTCTTGGTGCGTGGCCCAGCTAATTAAGTGGCACCCGCCTGTGGATTTAGACCTTTTCCAGACCTGAGCCAAACACAAACCCTCATAAAAATGGAAGAGGGCGGAAGCCGCAGAATACTCCACCTTCCACAGATAATAAAATGTTACCCTTAATATGAGAAAAGACCTCTTTGTGTGGCTATTTCATTTACTCACATAATTAAATTGAATTTTATTAGCATTTAGTGGACAATGACACAACAGTGATGCTTTTACAGTCCCCTTTTACATATTCTAAAGGTTTCACACCAAGAAAACAAAACAAACAAAATGACCAGAAGCACTTTTATACTGCAGAGTTATCACCACTGCAGAAGTTATATCTAAAACCTTTTGAATTTTTAAAATGTAAAGCATGTTCTGCACATGGTTTTAAGAAGCAAAGGTGGTCTACCATTGTTGTTTTGGTTAAACTTATGCATACTTGCGCTTGTCTTGACAGGACAGTTAACGCGCTGGAACATGTCCTCAAGGAATTGCAGTTTTCTGTGTTTTCACAAAAATAACAATGAAGTTGATTTCAACACACAGAAGTGTTACATTTATGTAATTTCTGTAGAACCGGTCAATATCTTGACATTTGATTGAACAAAGTAAATGTTATCTGAGGTGGTACGTTAAGCCATATTCCTGGTGTACTCCCCACATCATTTCTTGAGGAACACGGTCAAACGCCTTCTCGACAAAACACAAAAGCATTGCATCGTTTGATATACATGCTGTGATCATGCGTGAAGCTGCATCATAACCTTTTTGTGCCTCTCATGCAAAAAATCGTAAAAGATGTATAGATACGTCTTTGGTGGCAAATGAGTTCCATCAATCTCTCAATTTTTTAAATCTCTTGACAGCACTAGTTGTTATATATAGTAACTATCACATTGCCATCATTCTGGCTGCGTGTGCACATATGTGCAAAATCCACAGTCCCCAAAGCTGTAAACCTTGTGGGAACACTGCAAATGTTCCTTCTGACTCAAACATGTCACATTGTCATGTGAAGGCAAAACATCATACGTGACTTAGTTGAATTTTTTTTTCACTTCAGGAGGGACTAACATTGTCTTTGGACTACATCAGTACTTTATTTATCTGAGAGCGACATACCAACAGTATGAGACATAAGGCAAGGAGTTCGCCCATGCTGAGTAATGAGATCACAAACGTATTTCTCATTCCTCTCTTGAGCGTATCAGTCAGCTCGTGCTCATTAGCAAAGATGATTTAGATGAGCTCTGATCACCGCCCGTCTTACCTGGGTGAGGCCCCTTGTGAGTGCTTTGTGTGCTGATGGGCAGGTAGCTTACTGAGAGTGAGCTAGAGAGCAGGAGAGTGCTGAGGTACATGCTAATGTTGCAAGTGCACCGATCAAAAGAGGTGTCTCACAGTCCACTAAAACCTGAGTGAAACTTGGCGAGTCCCTTTGAAAGAGACCGTGCCCACTAGTAGGAAGAGGGCGGCGATGAGACATCGAAAGATGGAAGAGGGTTGTTAGATTTTAAGTTGAAAAAATGGCCTCTTACTAGCCCGGGTTAGCCATAGCCTCTGAAATGCACACCAGACCATGGGCTTGAGCACGCTTCAAGTTTATTTTACCAGACAGTTCAATAGCATTTCCCCCAGCACACACAACAGGCCTCCTCACCAACAATTCACCCAGCCCCTTTTACCCGTGAAGGGCCAACCAAAATTCCCCAATGAGAGGGTGAGGCAATTTGTCTAAAGGGTACCATATTTACATTTACAACACCCTTCTTTTATGTTACAAAAGCCTTTCAAAAGTACCACACTTAAGCTTGACTTTCTGTATACATTTTAAGCACTTGATTACACATAACTACATTTACCCAACAACTACCCAGTTAACCCCCTCTCGGAGTGACACTTGGGAGAGTCCAATCAAGGTGATCAGCCTCTGGCCTGCACTCACATGGGCTCGCCTCCATGCTTGTGCTCCGACCAATCACCTCAAAGAAAGGAGAAACTGATGAGAAATTAGGAACAAAACCAATGACTTCTAAATGAAAAACTAACAAAAGCCAGCTACTATATACACAAATACAAACATGACAGTGTGTAGGTGGGGCAAAAATTTTCACTTTTGTGTTTTGTGTTGTGTTTCGATATTGAAAACAATATTGAAATACAAATTATATGTCGTATTTTGGTCACTTGGGTACACAAAACATGAGATGAGACATGACATTACATTATTTTATCTTAACACTGCATGAAGTCAGCCATGACATATCCGTCATGAAAGAGTCAAAACAGTACTCCTCCCATTCTTTAAAGTGATAATGTTTTGGCTTCTCACTAGCTTGTTAGCTCGCTAGTGTCTCTGCAGCATAACAATGTAAACAATGAATAATGAAAGTGGAAAAGTGACAATCGACATTTTATTTCATGTCTACAGGGCTTGAATGATTTATAAACCATATTTAGAAAGTCAAACAGGTTTTTACGCTCCATGAAAATGTTCAATTTATTAACATTGAGTCCTATATCGTGGACACTCATTTACCACGGACAGGTCTGGAACCAATCAACCGTTGTAAACAACTGTATTGAACTTCTCTAAACTTGTGTTTTGAGTTTTGCAAAAAAAAGTTGGAAGTTGTGCAAAAAGTATACAGAGAGATTGAACACCTGGACATGTGCAAATAACGAGAAGGTCAAATAAAATTCACTGTAACGGTTATACAGCATTTTAAGTTCAGGAATATTGTTATTGTCTGAGAGCTGATTCAATTGTTTATTGAGTTTACAAAAAAATCTATGCTGTTTGCTGTGAATATTATGAAATATTAAATATTTACACAAAAACACTCCCTCCCAGACTATGTACTACTGAGCCTTTGGGTTATTGTTTGTGTATCTCTGAAGAAAAGTGACCTCAGTCTTGTTCATTCACTTGACTAGCCGTGTATGTATGTCTATGATCCAAATTAAGTTTGTTGTTTCTGACCTAACTCTTTGAGCAGTGCATCATTGCCGAGCACTAAGCTGATGTGACAGTTTGCATTTCTTCGTCGGTAATTGTTATTTGAGTTAAGAGTTTTTCGCCCTCAAGGCAGATTTAATATTTTTAGAGTTGCCCTATGCTCACATGGCTGAATGAATCTTGCAGCCTTTTCAGGTAAGATGCACAGTGACGTCATCAGTGACATTTCAATAGCAGAAGTGTATCCCATCTGACCTCAAAAAGGGACTAACCTCTTGACTTGAACGCCACCGAAATGGGAAGTGGTTGCACAGAGCTTGAATTTGATGGCTGTGTGTGTTTTTTTGTCAATACTCTTGTTTTATAGTATAAATATCTCAAGTTTTATGGACTGATTAATTTTGGAAGATCTGTGCTTTTTAGGCAAATCCAGCCTGGCCTTTCAAATCTTGCTCATGGGTGGTTTGCATATTTTGGTGTAGCCATTGTGCTTTGGTTTATGGCATCTTCTGTGGCCAGTAGATAGTGATACCACACAAATAATTGTTTATTTATATAATAATTATAGTAATAATAATTTTGTTTAATTTAGTCAGCTTTCTGGTTTTTGTTGTTTTCACCTTTTGCCTTTGCATACAAAGGTAAAAAAATGGGTGGGTTCAAACGAAAGGTGCTGTCTTATAAGTTGTACATGTGATACAGATTTAAATACGTTGAAATAAATCTCATACTTCTGTCAAAAGAAAATGTTTCTGGCGGGCACTGTAGATACCATAGTGCTTATATGAATTAACTTGTGAAAATAATTTTCCTGCTAACTAGTGTGTATGATTTTAAAATCCACAGTGATGCGGTAGGATCAGAGAGAAGAGCTTTGCCTTTGCAAGAGATACTCAGTGGCATTACATCATATCGATCTGATGCAGAATCTCCACCTGGGGTTCACTTACTGAGGATTAGGGAGTGAAAGATTTATGTGCAGTGCTCAGTTCTCTGTGTAACTCACTGACACTCACACAAACATGCATTATACTGTGTACAATAGTGGTGTTTATCTTTCTGCAAGGATCTTACACTTGAATAGGACTTCCAGAACTGAAAACAGCTTTGTAGCCTGTAATGATTGAAAAGAAAGTTTATGGGAGACAAATACAACAAGTGTTCAGCAAAGTTGTGATATATTGTCATATATTATTTTAATTCTGCATTTTTGGTGTATAGTTAATATTATTATAAAATGTATTCATGCAAATAAGTAAAAAACAGTATATTGTGTTTTTATTGGGGATTTCTATTCTGGATTAGTTCAAGTGTAACTTTCATGTTGATGCATGTTGCTGTTGTGACAGCTCAAATACCAACTACACCACAACACAACGGTATCGATATTGGCCGACACTTGCTTTACAACGGTGATCCCCTCCGCTGATCAGCTCTTCCCCCACTGCAGCAACCAGAACAACCATGTCATGTGTGGGACTTCCTGTCTTTGTGAGAGTGACATAAGGTTTGCACCCTGCAAATCATTCCACAAAAAATGTCTCACAGGGGTGGTGCTTTAAAAAGCTTTAGGTCGGTATGTCATATGCGGAGCGAGCACTTGAGCACTTGTGGTGAGTTTTTCGACGCACCTGATGTGATCATCCATCGGGCCTGGTCCCAACCCGCTGTACTTGCAACTGTGGGTAAAATTTGTGGATGAGTACCATCTCAGTACGGATTTGGGAGCATGCAGACACTACTAGTGAAGAAGGAATATTTGCCGGCATTTAGTCTCCTCTCCGGGATGCCAAGGGCACAAAAGAGGGAGTAGCGGATGCAGCAGTAGGGACCCAGCAGAGGTGGACAAACCTGCTTTTTATTCAGGTTTCCAGTTAATAAGACAGAAGACTAGTGAAATATGAAACACGAATTATGGATGTCGACATTTTGTTAATGTTCTGGTATTGTTCTGGTTCTGCATATTGGTAAAAAACTTGGTGACCCCTAATATAGCCAGTAGTACATTTAAATATTTACATTCCTACTTTAAACTGATCTAACAGTGACCCCTTATAGCGTGCAATTGCGTCATTACTGCTTTTTGCCACTCACATTAAAAAGCCGAAAACATACAATCATCTTTAATATTTAATGAGTTAATAAATATATTTTTAAAAAATGTACTCCAAGGCCATGTCCACAAGAACATAGATATTTTCAAAAGGCATATTTTTCTCAGCATTTTGGCCTTTCTTTCACACAAAAAAATTATTGTAAAAAAAAATCTGGGTTCAGTGTTTTTATATGGACAGTTTTTATTTATTTAAACCTCATTTAACAACTGAACAGAAGTAATGAAGTTATTCTATGAGTGATAATTTCATTTTGTTCAGCGGTATAATGCTTTATCATGTGCCTGGGCGATTTGTGTACATGGTATATTAGCAAACAGAGGCCAAAATACGCTTGACAGCCAGTGAATTGTGTTTAAATGTGTGTTTAAACTCCCTCTGTTGGAAAAAAAAAACAATGACACAGTTTATATCTTTTTTTTAACATTTCACTGTCCCTTGTGTTCACACAGATAATGGACAGTGTAAGTTACAGCTATTGTAGCCGGTCATTATAAGGTTGTCTCACACTGGAACTGTGCTCACTCTTGTTATGATCATTCTCATGCCATCCAAGCTTTTGCTTTGTTTCCAGTCTCTGAGGGAATGGCTCACTTAGTCTTGAATACTTTGTGTTTCTGCTCGCTGAAAAAGCCATGCTTCCCACCAGAATACAGTGTAGCATCTCACTCGTTACGCTGAGCCTCATTCCCCATAGAAAAGAAATAATTTATACAATGAAATCTACATTTGTTGTGTAAATGACCACATGCTGTAGGATATTTAATCCTGCCTGCAGTCGATCCCAGTCATGTGACTTGACCTAGTTTTGACTACCTCCCTCTGCCTGTCTCTCTTCTTTTTCTCTATCACTCTCTTCCTGGCTCTTTCACTTTCTCACACTGTCTCCGCGAGTTGTTTCGCTCCGATGTTTTTCTCCACTCTCTGTCTGCCTCTCTGTTGGCTACTGTTGCATGTACTTGACTGATTCAAAAATGTGTGAAATGTGTCTCTTCCTGAGGTGTAGCCTGTGTGTGAATCTGTCCTTCCATGCCAGCTTCCAAAAGCTTATAAATGTTTCATATGCAGGAAGTGACTCTCAAAAACCGATTGCCATGTGACAGTGCAGAGTGAATATTACTGACATCAGCAGCCATATTCACTTTTTTTTTTACATGGAGAATTTCGATGCAGAATTGTTGCTTGATGTTGATAGAATATAGAATGTTGCAACTTTGTTTTGGTTTTTAATGAAGCAGCACTGATATCCCAGTATAAAGGCAATATAGTGTGCATCTTGTCATTTGTATATAATATACCACAATTTTTATCCACAACTGTTTAAGCATGGGAACCGGACGTCATTGTCGCCCATCATCACCGATTGACTGTGTAGTTCCATCAGTAGTCCTTGCTTTTCTTATTGCTCACAGCTGTTAAATAGCCCGTACTGAAGCCTAAAGAAGTTGAGATCTGACTGCCTCATCGCATTTTGTCAAGGATCAAGTCTTCAGTCAATTTAAAAGTAACGTTAAATGTTCATTTATCATTCAGGGATTATGCATCGGTGAGAGTAAGTTTTGGTTTGAGTCAGACCTTCTGGAACTGATTAATGACACCAACCAAGGTTCCATTGTACTTATTTTCATTTTGTACGTGTCCTTTCCCTTACCTTATCCTGTGAGCTTGTACATCATTCAATCTAACAGAAAAAAACTATGTAGTACATTTCCCTCCCTATAAGCACTAACATACTGTACATTGACATAAGCTACGTTCCTGGCTAGATATTGCTACAAGAACAGCTGCAACCTCTTTGGCAAAGTCTTCGGTTAGATGATGTGCTCGTGCTGACCTCTTGGAATGTGTGGCATGTGTTCATTCTTGAAGAGCACAACTTTGGAGTCAAACTGTGACCCAAAGCAAACCTCAACTGTCTCACTTGTGAGGAGAAAACAGTACACGGCACATGCCAGCATTGTAGGACAGTTTATAGCTGTATTGTTCTTTGGGGCAAAACAATTTGATTTTAGGCTGTTGTAGATCATTGTCTTTCTGTGCACAGAAACTGAGTGTCCAAGGCCCGAGGGTAGATGCTTTATATTTATTTTACTGGGACACTGAAATAGAAAACGTTGATTTGTTGTGTGAACATGACAAATACGTTTGTGTCAAAAGTGTAATTTGTCCTAATGTTGTGTGACCATATCTTGATTATGCACCACAACAAGCTTATATTATTTATTTCACCACAGGCACAATAATAAAATAATAGTCATCATCATAATAATTACACAACTGAATGCCCGATGTCACGTCATGTTCACACGTTGGGAAGACAGATTTGCTATATTAGGTAATATGAGCGTAAGGGTGACTATGGGGTGTTATTTGAAGAATATTTAGTTCATTAATAATGAGTCACGTGTAGTGGTCAGGGGATGGAACTGGAGCCAATTATCTGTGATAAATAAGGCATCACTCAATTTTTTATGAACTTTACTATGAATATCTCATTGGGAGTGACCAGGATGGATAGGATCAGGAAAGAGTACATCAGAGGGACATTACATGTTAGAGGCCTTGGAGATACAGTCAGAGAGGCCAGACTGAGATGGTTCGGACATGTCCAGAGGAGAGACTGGTTCTGACAGCCATGAATCCACACCATTTCATCATATTGATCATGTACTACCCTTGCATGATATACTTGTGTGCTGCAAATGATGCACTGAGCCAAATGGTCCTGTGGCTTCTTCTTTGTTGATGTTCCGTAGCTGTTTCTTCTTTTTGATGGACTGGGCCTCAAATCTAGTGATCAAAATTAAAAATTTAACAACAATATTAGTCCCTAATGTTAGTCAATGCTTGAGACTCGATGTCCAACCGTATTTATGAGACTTCAACTCGGCAAGTGTCAAACTCTCAGTGCATATGTTTTCCTGTTTCTATGGCTTTTTGCAGCTTTTTTGCAAAACAAGTCCACCAGTAAGATTTGACATCCTTGATAAGATTATTACGATAGTTGTCCTCCAGTGGAGTCAATTCCGTAAAGGAGCTTTACACACCGGAATCCACTAGACATGTTTTAATCCCCTCATTCATAGTTAATGGGTCCATTTTAACGGTTGTTGTAGCCATAGAGCGCATTTATCTGCTCTGTCTAATCTAGGCTGTAATTTCACTTCGACTCGATTTTTGTTTTCCATTGTCTTTGGGTTTCAGTGCATGTCCATGCAAAACAGCTGCAGCTCCAGATGTTTTTGTTTCATGTTTTGAATTATGCAGCATTTCTGTCACAACATTCTGCTTTCTGTGATGTGTGTATAGATTGTGTAAACATGTTTCTCCTGCAGATGTGACAATACTTATTCTTTATTTTTTAAAAAATAGATGTTTTCCTCAAAAGTCAAATCATGTGGAGTGGATGCCTCGGCTTGAAACTCCACGAGTAAGCAGAGTAAGTATTGGTCAGGAAGGGCATCCGGAATATAAAGTGCTCAATCCAAAAATCAGTATGCGGATCAAAAAGATCTGCTGTGGCGACTCCATAATCAGGAAAAAGCCGAAATAAACAAACAAAACCCCAGTCACGATAAGCTGCATGGAAAATGGATGGATGGATAGATATAAGTAAAATGTCAGTATTCGTGCTGCAAGTGGAACGTATTTTTATTTCACCACTCCGATGACGTGAGATTGGCAGGTTGAGTAAACAATAGTGCAAGTCTTGAATTAGACATACATCGACCTTGATTGATAAATCTGGGTCAGTTATAGAACACGGTGTCTATGGAGGACGTCGATGGCAGAACAAGTTCTTCCCTGTGTTTGTCCTTGGGGGTTTGTAGGTGTTTATATCCGCTGTACCGTATTTTGAGATGTACTTGGCCAAAGCAGCAGGAGGGCGGTTAATAGGACAATCTGCTCTCCCGTGGAGATGCTAACGTGGGTGTGTGGAGCCAAATTAGTGGGCTAACAAGAAGCGTGCTTTTGGACCTTCTGGTAGGAGTGAGACAGATGAGTTGGGAACAGGTCATGAAACGTTCTGCCTTGGAGCAGCTCTGCAGCAAAGTGTTACATTTCATTCCACAAGTCCATCAATCTGTGAAATCTAGCTTTATTTTAACATGTAGCTTTTGCTGGAGGTAATTCCCTTTGATCACTTTATAACGTCAGCTGTGATCAAGGAAAATGAAGGCCAGGACTTGTGTCTAATTGTGGTGCTTATTTAAAGCAAAAATAAGACTTTGGATGCAGGATTGAAGTGACTGAGTCCAGGTAAAGTCTGAAAAAACACAAGACAAATATCTATTGGCTATCCGTTATAAGAAGCCTGTATGACATGGTTTCATCACTGCTTCTCTTGTGGAGGAGAGGAACTGTTCTTGTGTCCTTTGTACCCTTGCAGCTTTTTTGGAATCCAATCATACAAATTTGATTAGGGTCGTTTGCCCACATTCGCAGTGAGGTCCTTGTTCACGTATTTGCCCCGAAGAAAGGATTTGACGTGCACAAGCAGACTTTGAACCAACCCCTTTGTTTCTGTTTCTTCCCCTGTAACCTTATTTGCCACACTCTTTTAGTTGCTCTTCCTCTTTTTGCAACCCCTGCCCCCTCCCCAGCCTGCCATTGTTGCATCTGCTGTTACCTTTATAATGTCACAGCAAATTAAATAATCAGGGTCTTCTACTTTCATGTCCAGTATAGGCTGGCTCGACACTGCAAGTCTAATTGCCGATGCACACACACCCACAATGTATTTTATAAATACATGTGTTTCCATATCAGCCAAGGAAGACACGGCATTAAACAATAATAAATAAACTATATGTTAGATAACATTTAGTTGGCCTGGGCTGACTCTTTGCCCAGATTTTACAGATTTTCTTGACAGTGCTCCACTGGCTGCCCCCAGCAATCATTATTGTCCTTGTTTCCTCATTTTCCTCCACATAATAATTCAACTGATTGGGGGATGTGGGTGTCTTGTTTGGGTACAAACTTCCGTGTATACATCTACATACTATGTCATTCATGTTGTTTTTTTTTTTAATCCGCATTTGGAAGAGGCCTGATTCCATGTGTTTTTTTTTCTCTCGTGTCGCTGTGACCCAAATCTGAATTGTACTACTTGGGAACACTTGAATCATGTCGTTTAAATCCAGTCTAAGCCAAAACTGAACTTTATTACGTTTTAAACAATGCTTTGATGTATATATTATGCTTTTTCCACTTTACTGACCTACAAATGTAGTCAGAATGTTGTATTGTGGTGCTAAACGATGCCAAATTTTAGATAATGAGTCTTTGCATTTGGAAGTGAGCCCTGAAAGAAGTTTGTGAGGGCTTTGAACGCTCGGTTTCAGTGGGCGTTCTAACACTGGCGGTTTGTGATGTCACACAGTGCCGGGCTTCCTTATATAGGCATGCGTTGTAGGCCAGATACACTCTCTGCCCTCCCCTGAGCTCTGCTTCTCTGTCTCCCAGTAAGTGCTTCTTTGGGTGTAAGGCAAAGTTACATTTGTTTACAATTCCTAACGAGTAAAACATCAGTCACAAGTGGTTGGTTTTGCTGATTCCCTTCCAGCAAAAGAAAAATATTTTCATCACTGGCATTTCACATTATACTGTTTTGTGAACATTGGCCAGTATGTAGCTGGACTAGCTGTGAAACGTGTAATTACCACATTACATGTTACCAAACGCTAAAATGCTAAAGCTACTTATCATTGAGAGACATCTTGAAGTAATCTTTTTTCTTGAGAAACTTTGGACAGTCCAATATTTACTTCTGGAGCCTACGAATATGCTGTGTACTAAAAGCAGACATTTAAAAAACATAAATCGTCGTTAATAAATATACCGTTTATCAACTCCTATAAAGTTGGGTTTGGCAGCTATCTGCAAAATATTCCTGAACAGAGTGGGACCAACTACAGCAGAGTGGGTGTGCCTGGAGGTGGGCCTTGGGTGGAATATATTAAACCAGATTATTTTCAGTGGAAGCATGAAATCCGAAGAAATACAGCTGGAATAGGTGCAGATTTTGGAAGATCTAGAATGCTTTCTGCGCTGGTTATCATGTGTAGCGGCTCTGTAGCAGTTCACAACTCAACACAAAGAGCTAAAAAATGGAAAGTTATGGCTCTGGATTAGTCAGCGTACTGCTCAGTAATACCAGTCCTCAAGCTGCGGTTTGATAGGTGATCTTTGACAGTTATAACTTTTTTTCACAGATGGCTTGCTGCTCCAAATGCCACAACAGGGCAACTGCCACTTTCATTACCCTCTGTCGCTGAAACGACACCCCTAGTATTGTATTTTCCTTTTTCCTCCAGGAGTTGTTACTGAAAGGTGCCCCTGTTCATTTCAAAAGTGCCCCATTTTAGCTCTCACAAAACGCAGTCGCTCATTCAATAAATCTGTCCAATTAAGCTTTTATTGCCCGGGCCAGAACACAACACAGATTTTGTTACTCTAGGAACAAAATGTTATTCACAAAAGAATTGTTATCCACAAAAATGTTTGGATTAGTGATAAATTAACCAACTACATCAGATTCCACTGTTTGATTTTTTTTTTTTCTGCAGGGGAGGTTGTTTTGATGTTTTCTTTTCACTCAGTTTGTTGTGTCTAAATTGGACAATTATGTCTTCAAACCAAGGTTTTCTTGATTATGTCTGACTTTCTGTCTTGTACTGAAAAAGGCCTCAGGTAATAACGTTATACCAATCAACCAATGTGGACTAGTTTACTACTAAAAAGTTTATTTATTCAGACTTTTTATCCACAATTATAGAATATTGTTGGTAACCTTTATGATAGTTACTTTGTGGTTTGTGTTATTTTGCTGGTCAGCTGCTGCAATATATACATATATAAGTGCTCAGAGACTTGTTATCTATTTATTATTTTATAGCCTGGGAAGACCAATTGCTGATGAAGCAATTGTGTTTCTGAGACAGGTAAAATTCTAGCCATACAGATTACAGAGGGAATCAGAGAAGGATTAACTCAAGTAGTGTTACAATAGGAGCAAATTGGTATGTACTTTTTGAGTTCATTAGAAGGTTGTCAATTCTAAAAAGGGGACAGTTTTATAAAGTTTTTATAAATCCACTTACTGAAAGGTAGGATTTTCATTTAAGAAAATGGCTGGAAACTACCACAAAAGTGTGTTTTCTACAGTCATCTCTGGCTGCAAACGATGTCTCAAGGTACAGGGATAGACATCTGGTTGGAGGGGTCTTACTCCCCTCGTAAAGAGTGGCATTTCTCCTATTGGGCTGGATGTTTTGATGCTCAAGAACAAACTTAGCAAACTTTGTTCCACATCCTTTGCTGCAAACCCAGACTGGTCGCATACAACTGACGATACTGTTTTTGTGAACAAACATCTCGCTTTTGTTCGTGGTAGCCATGTTATTGATGTCTTTTGTACATCTCTGTTAAGGAAACGTGATGGACGGGGGGAGAGGGAAAAATACGATAACGAAACCATGCAATAAACAAGTGCAATAAATATGAATCACTGTAAATGTGACTTGGTCAACGTGTACTATATGTAGCTGTATGTATTGTATATAACCTCTGATTTGAATTATCCTGTTTTTGCACTTTATCTGCCCTTGTGTGCTATGTACTCCACTCTTGTGTGCTTTTGTACTTTGCTGCTGTAAACCTAAAATTTCCCCCCTTATGGGACTAATAAAGGCATATCTTATCTTATCTTATCAACAAAGTTGATAATTTTGCAGGCCTGGCTATTTTGATATGAGAGAGTTCCCTTGTGCATCTGTCTCAACACATGGGCGCGTTGGTTCTATAGTGGAATGAACAGAGTGAGTGAGCCCTCTGTCAGTCATTCAGTCTCTTTGTCTCAGTTAGCAGAGGCAGGGCCGCTGGCAAGTGCACACACACACACACAAACACACTGGTGCAAGTGAGGAATAAACCGGCGTTTGCACTTGCATGCATTTTGCCTGCACATTGTCTCGCAATTTGCCATGATAATGCGTGTCATTTATATATCAAAAGTGTGAAGACAGGTTTTTGCACTGTTTACGTTCTGTTCGTGCATAAGTTATGCACTTGGTACGCAATTTGTGCCAATTGGCATGAACTGACCACACTCCTGCATGACTTAGCCATCAGGACCGTTAACGTTACATGACAAAAACTTTCATCCACCTTTCAATGTGCCATTTTTGGTGCTCCTCCTTCTGCTTTGGAAAAACTGAAAAGCTCAGAGAAAAATACCAGGGATGCCTTTTCAAAACATATTTTACACTCTTATAAAAGTCTTCCATGGTTTTTCAAAAGGGAGTAATAAATTAAAACCAAAATATGAATAAATAAAGGCATGCTTTTTGTATTTAAAAGACCCTGCGCTCTGAACAAAGACGTGCTGAAACAGCGCTCAAATATTCTTTGAATAAATAATCCTTATCTCGTGTATCTCTTTCTCGTTTTGACCTTGTCAGGATTATATAAAAAATAACATGTGCATATTGAGTACACGTGGGAGAACACTTGAGTCCCGTGGGCTGTTGTAGAGGAAAAACAAAAGGAAGGACAAACTTTTTCTTTCACAGGGTGTTTTGTCACAAAGCATCTTTCAGTCTTCCTATTGAAGTAGTGCCCATGCTGAATGACATTCATGTTGGAAACTGTGGCGATTGATGGCTCCTTTGCTGGCTTGTCCTTCTCTGCTCCACCCTGGAGTCCAATATGGGAAAGGCTTTTTTATTGCACCTGGGGGATGCATTAAGGGCACAGTGAACTTTGACCTTGGGCCTGATCACCTTGGCAACACAGGACAGGAACAACCATTAAGAGAGCTGTGCTGCAATTCCTTTAAATCTAATAAATGCCTCAATGTATTTCATTCAAAAGAAAAAGTTTGTAGGGTCTTGTAAAGTCTGGAAGCACTTTAATGGAAGTGTCTGAGATATGTGTGTGCTCATGTTTTCACGAGAATGTTAAAGAATTAATACTCTTGTTTTATATCAACAATGTTACTAATTTCATTTCATTTTATGAAAGAACAACTTTTGAAAATTGGAATGAAAATTAAGACACACTATCTATAATGAAAACGCTGACTCTAGATTACCAATAGTAATGATGCTGATTGGCTGTTTGGTGTACAGGGAGGTGGATGGGGGTGCTTGTCCCCGGAAGACCGTATCGTGCAGTTTTTAAAGCCAACGGGATCTCCCCCCTTTAAAGTGAATCATTGAAAAAAGATCAAACATTTCTCTAATCAAGGTCCTGTTGCTATGGGCAAACATATTGATGCACTGCGATAAAGTGGTTTTAATGAAAAGACACGTATCAACCAAACCTCAGATGACAGCAATACGGCAGAGAAAATTTACTGACGTGACTTGTACCACCAGCAATACCACTGAAGAATGTGCTGCAACATCTCTACCAGCTACACTTTACTTGGAATCATTTATGATGACAATAGGAAATCTCAGTATTCTTTAAAACAGACAAACTGACATACACTCACATCTGCAAAACCTTTCAAACGCCACATATCAGTATCAAAGAAGTATCAGTATCTTGGGGAACTAATTCTCCCTTGCCGATTTTAAATGTCACAACGAGCTTAACTGGACTGAGGTGTTTTTCACAGTGGAAATAAACGGGCTTTATTGGTCTCAAACCAAAGTAAGTATGGCTCTTCCACCTGTGGATTTTGATATTTGATGGAAATGTAAAGGTTTTTGTTAGGTCTGCATATAATTTGCAGAAACTGAATTTGGGAAGGCCACAGTAAGGTTGGGTAGCATTTACGTGTTATCCAATATCGGTGCCTAATTAGTACTTTTAAAACGTAAACGGTGTAAAAAACAGTACTGAAAAGAAGGAAAACATGCAAATTTTGCAATTATCACATGAAAACCAGCAGCTAAATAAAACAAAAACAGCAATAGCAGTCCATGGACATGCTCAGGACGAATGTGCAGGAATTAAAGCTGAGCTGTGTTCTCACTGCCAAACGTTGTAGCCATTGTTCAGGCTTTGGATGGTAAGCTGGATGACCTTCATGCCCATGTCATTTAGCAGCGGGATATCAGGAAATATGGTGTCCTTTGTTTTACTGGAACTTGGCTGATTTCAAGAGAACTGCATGGCACTGTCACACCAGACCTCACATATCGCCGGGGGGAATTGGCATCTGTTATTATCGCACCATTTGCATCCATAAACACAACCAGGATGGGACTCAAAAAGGCTCCTACAGAGGGTCCAAATTGAGCAATCCATCTGTCTCATTTCACTTGATATTAAAAACTTCTGTTTAAGATGGTGCCATTTCTTCATTTCAACATTAAAGATCACCACATTGTAGATAGTAATTTGGCTTAAGGGTAGTGATAATGTTCATCTGCTGGTAGTTGTCATCCCACAGTCCGTACCATGTGGGTTGTCTGCGGGGAGATACTGGCGTGAATTAGTCTTGAAAAATTATAAATGAAGACGTTTTTTACTGTTTTATATCTATTTTAGATTTTTCAATTAATGTTGTATCATAGGGGGTCCACTTCCTTCTCTTTTAAATGTGCAAAATATTTTCTGATACATCAATCAATGCACAGCTGTTAATTCTACCTCATATAATTACATCTGATAAAACTGACTTATTTATGTGTGTGTTGTCGTTGTAGGTACCTGCGACTCAATTTGGATAATGCATACACGTTTTAATGACAGAGACAGTCCTGCTCCTCAGCTTAATTTGACATTTTCCACAGAGCTATTAATTGTAGTCAATTTTTGTGGCTTTTTCCATGCTGTATGCCAGTGATGTGAAGCATTGCAAAGACTCAAGAGCCCTTTCTTTGCTTACAGTGCCGGCTGTGAGGTTAGAAGCCACTTGGCCACAAAGCTGTAAATGTGAGGGGTTGATTGGGTCAAGCTGTGGTACGGTGCTGGCACTGTTATGATCCTCAAACAAAGGGCACAATAAGCATACTTTTCATGGGTCTTTTTTTTTTTGTGGTTGTTGGTTTTTTGTTCTCTCAATTGTATTTATATTTTATCTTGGAGTGACTTATTTTATCATGAATTGTGTCATTAAAGGGTTCCTGAAGCCCCAGTGCTCATTGGCTCCTCCGATGCAGCGAGGCCGATCAAGTGAGGCTTGTTCCTGTTTCAGTGGCATGTGTCCCCTCCATCAGCGTCGCCTATCCTCAGGTAATGTCTGCCTCATCAAACCTGTTCTACCTGTGTGCATGTTAGTTCTGTGAATAAAAGAGAGTAAATTGCACTTTGTGCACTACCAGGTAAGAAATATACATTTGCAACGTAATCCCAGTAAAACTATCAACACACTAAAGATATGATCTGGAGTAATTGCATCGTCAATTGCGACAATTGTATCAAGTCACAAAAGGATGTTTATACTGTAGTGGAAAAGTTTGGTATTTTTCAACGGCCCACATAATGCCTCAGGAACAAGGTGTGACTGCAGGCCTTTTTGGAGACAGCGCTGTGTCTAGTTGACATGATTTATGTTGTGTTTGCATGCGGAGCCCCAGTGATTGGCTTCATCACATGCAATCCGCTTTTAACATCAATGTATTGTCGTCGCCGTGGTTGTCACGTGAAGAGGCATACTAATCAGCTCCCCACTCCAAACTTTCCTGCTAGCTTGACGTTGATGTCCTACTCTGATTTCGGATCAACATTTGCAATAACATTGACTGTTGTAATTAAGCTGCAGAGCCCTTCCCTGTTTCACATGCGCATTTTAAAGTATAAAATGTACAGGGGTGTCATGAGGCATCCAGCTCACAAGATGTAACAAAGATTTTAACATTGATTTTAAGACAAGTAAAATGGAAAAATATGACTGGACAAACAGAATTTTTAATTTAACTGCGTCACAAGTTTGAGTAACCAAGTGGTTAGCGCACAGGCCACACAGCTGGGTGACCCGAGTTCGATTCCACCCTCAGCCATCTCTGTGAATTTACTGAATCAAGAATACTGAATCAAGAATATGCAGGGATCCACAGTGGTAAGATTATATCAGTGTGGTGTTTTATAAATTGACAGGTGAAAGGGCAAGATCAATGTGTGCTTTTGGCTGTTAGCTTTAATGTGATGACATTTTGGACACTGAAATTGTGAACCTTTGTAAAACGTTTGATTTGAACTGAATATTCTCTTCAAAGAAAATGGACGACACATCTATCCAAATGGAGAATGGTAGAACACAGGGCATTTGTTGCTTGTGTGCCACTCAGGATATTGGTTCATTCTTAACCAGTGACGTACGTGCTCTGCCCAGCTGAGACACAGTACTATTTTACAGTCTCCAGTAAAACTGTCAATGTTTCACATATCATAAGCCTATTAGTATAGGATTCACAGAACTAATGTATGTCAAACCTTGTCTGTGTTACGGATATTTAAGGCTGATAGTGCTTGAGGTCTTGTGTTTTGCTCTCAGAATAAGAGATGGATAAGTAGGAAAAAGTTTGTTTGTACTTTGTTCATACTGCTGTTTTACTAGGTAATGCTAAACATGTTTTCTTGTGTGCTGAAGAGCACACTTCATAAGAAACTGCGGTAACTGTTAAGCAGCGCATCCGAGGGTGGACAACCACTGTGGAGTCCAAAGTTTATCGACCCTGTAATAATCATGGGTCTAATTATGGAAAGTGTTTCTATAAATCCTATTTTGAGTGATTGTCCTCCAATCTCAACATTTCAGTGGCCTGATTTCGACCACAATGACAAGCTGCTGTGAGAGGCGTGTATTGGTGACCTAGCAGGAGGTTTCTGGGAAGGCGTGCAAGCCTCGCCCCGGGAGCCGTATTCAGCAGCGATATGCTGAACTCCAGGCCGCACACTGATGTGGCCAGGCTCTGGTTTCAGAGGTTTTACATTATTTGGGCTTTTCAAAAACAAACTTACTGGAATGGGATCGTGAGAAAACGTACAGTTCGGGATCTTGCATTTACACAAGCTCATTGGCAAAAAAAAAAAAGAGTCATTTTGTATTTATTTTTCACAAGAAAAAATTTTCTTAGAATTGTGGTGAATGAAGCGAGAGAGGAGGGACATGTACAAGAGACTACAATAAAAACAGGGCTTTTTGAAAGCATTCACAATGCAGGCCTTGTGCTCTGATTTGGTCTGTCCTCATCGAGCTGAGTAGAGGAATGGAAAAGATTATCCGCAGGAATGTCTGGGGTGCCCTCAAACAGAGCGGGCCGCGTGACTGGCCAATAGGAAAGAGGCCTGCAGAGCGGCAGGCTAATTTTTTCCTGATGAACTCAGCCGCCTGCTCCACAATGCAGTCTGATTGCCAGGGCTGAATTCACATATGGTCCCTGTTTGGAGGGTCCAACTGACAGAACCAATTCTGCCTGGAGAGAAAAGGGGGTGGGATGTTGAGTGTACACGATTATTACTGGCTCCCCTTTTTTCTGTGATTACCCTTGGATGTGACTAGGTGGCGGGAAATACACCAACATAAGCAGACTATCCCATTGTTTCTTACTTTAGATGTTTTCCAATTCTTTTGATAATGTTTCATTTAAATTAACTTCAGTGTAATTGTGTTTGTGATTCACAATTAATTTGGATCTCATTCACTTTTCATCTCCCTTCCGTCTAAATCCAGGCCAGACTAAACGAGAAGCGACGCAGCCACAGTGTCTGTGTTCGTACTCATTGTGTTCCTGTGGGGTGCTCTTAAGCATCAGTGCAAAGACCATGTGGTGGGCCTCTAGAAGGAGGCAGCATGTGTTTGGAGACCTTGTGGTCAAACAGCGGGGTTTGAGATCGGAGGGGGGGGGGTGCGGCGGGTGTAAAGAGAGACTCAGGGGAAGAATTGTATGAAGTTAAAGTGGCTCGCAACTCCTCATATTTCCCATCGTGGGGTCCTACAGAGGTGAAGGAGGTCACAGAGAGGGGCCTTGTTAGCCTCAGCGTGCTCTTTGCACCCTGCACTCTAATTGGCTGGCCTGAGTCAATGCTCTCTGGACGCTTCCTGCTAGGTCAGAAGCCAGAGGGGCTGGAGAATGCCTTGCTGCAGATTATGGGCTCAGGCCCCCCAAACATCTTAATACACAAACTGTTTTAATTAGGGTTGTCATAGTTAACACATTAATAATGAGATAACAGAAATTGCTTTTAATGCTGCTATTGTCTTGAATGCTCGATTAACGTACTCACATCCTCTTTGACCCTCGACCCACACCTTAGTTTGAGGAAACGCAGCAGTATGGCAGTTGATGTGGAACCACAAACGGGAATAAATATGAGCAGAAAAAGACGAAGACAAGGGTGTATCACAGGAGTACGTCAAGTCTGAAAAGTTATCAAAAAGAGTTATCAAAATTGTTTTTTATTGTCATTTATACAGTAGTAACTTGGCATACAGGATCAGTGTCCCAACTGATAAAATTATCTTTCAAATGTGCACTTATTATAGAAAAAAAACTTACTTCTATATGTGATTAATAACAAGTTTGAGATTAAATTGATTGACAGCCCTAGTTTTAATACAAATGCCCCTTTGAATCAAAACAGAGGACAGATTTGGCATCACTGGCATCACCAGACTGTACTGATTTAATTATCTGCTTAGATATGATAGAACTTCTATACACATCATTTATACACAGTGCCTTCCAGAAGTATTGGAACATTTAGGTCAATTTCTTATTTTTTCCTGGAGGGCACTGTAACTCATAGGTTACTGTGAAATGTGTTTCTCGTCACATGCACCCTTGTTCTATTTGCACTGAATTACAAGGGCAGAAAGACATGGTATCAATCTATGGTACTGTATCATTAATCGCAATTTGTGATGTTGCTATAATAAATTACCTTTGCTTTGTTTTTGCATGTAAAAGGTATTATTTATAAAATGTATTTTCTGACATATTTGTGGGCGCCTGGCACGGATTAATAAGATTTGCATTATTTCTTATGGGAAAAAGTAATTAAGTTTTTGTATGTTTCAGTTTTCATTGGACCGTTTAGAACAGATTAATTGCTATAACATTGACCCACTCGACTCCCGAGGTTCCCCCTGCCCATGAGTAATAAATGATTCAGTCATATAATCAAGAAATATAATGCTAATTTATTAGCATTGGATTGTATTCATCTAACCACACTCATATATATTTTCAGTTGTGCTCCTTCCACTGTGCCAATGAGCAGTGACCATATCTCCATCTCTGTTGATCTTGCCTGCCAATGACATATCCCCCTTGTGACATGGCCTCTAGTGACCGGCTGACACTGCAGTAACAGCTTGGTTGTATCGGAGGTGAAGGTCTCCCTGCTTGCACAGAGTGATGGCAGTCATCCATGGTGGGTCACTAGAAATCAGAGCGACTAAGCCTTTGATAACTCCCTGAGCCTATAATCCCCCTGCAGCACCATCAGAGTGAAACGCTATCTCATTGTTGCACCTCAAATCCAGAGCAGGGCGAGGGCAGTTGACTGCTGTGGACACAAGGGGCAGACAGGATATGGTCCGAACTCGGCTAATCATCAAGTTCAAATTAAGTTATACTGACGGATTTTAACTTTTTCTTTTTTTTTTACACAGCCCGAACTCTTAGTTTGTTATACAATACATGAGCATATTAATGGAAATGTAGATTTTAGCACGGATGTCTGGATGACATGCTCTAAATTAGTCAGATCATTGGCCAACCATTGTGTGCTTCCAAAATGCTAGATGGTTGTTATGCTCCTTTCAGGTAACTGTATGGCTTTTCTGTTTGACCTATTATGTCACACTAAAAAAGGCATTTTGCTTGATAACAACATATGCTGACATGAAGGAATTAACAGCTCAGCACATGTCATAAGTGCCTCGATATTGGTACACATTAGATCCGCTATGGTTTAATTTTGGTAGCACTGCTTTGGTCCTTGTGGTTGTGGTGATTTTTTTCCATCGCACACAACAGCAATGAATGATCATTTAGTTCGCCATCAACACAACTTCTGCTACGAGCTTCACTTTCTATACTATACTATCAACGTCCTCTCGGAATTGCTAGATCTGGGTCAGAAGCAAAGACCTGTGGAAGAGAGTGGTTTAAAAATAATTTTCTGATGGCAAATGGAAAGAGAAATTTTGAATGCACAAATTTCAATTGGTAAGCTTGAGGATTAATGGAAGGAGTTTTGAGTCCAGCGGACAAGACTTGATACTTCTTCAGATGAGGGATAACATGTTGGAAGTAGTGTTTGTTTCTGTTTCTGGGTTATATGTTGTTGTGGAGACCGGCATGTGCTAAGTGATTGATTGATGGTAGTGTATATAAATGCAGCAAGAAACTGGTTTTCCAATTGCATAATCTAGGCACGGCATCTTAATCCGAACTGTAAAAAGTCAAACACCATCTATTTAATGTATTGACTTGTGTTGCAAATAGCACGTTTTGGTTTTGAATCATAGGCATAAGCTCTTGGTGCTAGTCTCACTTGGCTTAAATTTGAACCCAATTGCTATGTTTGTATTCATAAGGCGAAGTGTTGAGGGGCAGTGGCTTCCTCTAACCACAGCTAAACACTTGAGGATGCTGGTCTAAAAAAAGAGCGTATGACTGTAACTTTACTAAAAGAATTGTTGGCTCATGAGTGTGTTGAGGAAACAAATAGTGGGAAAGGCAGTACATTGCAATTTGCCAAAAAAAAAATCATCACATATGGGTGTACAGTATGAACAACTAAGAAGACATGTGCAGTATTCTCTTTTTCCTCTAGATAACGGAGAAAATGGAAAAGTTGGACATCTGGAATCAGCTAACAGCAGCAGAGACAATTATTTGGCTGGACACAGTTTTATTTTCTTTCTGAGCCATGCATGTCCTTTGCTTGATTTGGTGAGTGATATTTAGCAAAAACATGCTGGGACGTTATTTTTGGCCTTGGTCAAAATATTTGGTTCCAAGCTTGTCATTCTTCTTGTCAGTTTCAGCCATGATAAGAAAAATGCAGCATAGTGTGGAATTTGTACTCAACATCCTAAAAATAAGCACCATGTGATTGACTAGCTATATGGGGGGTAATCCACCTTCTCCTCCACATCAGCTGAGATAGGCTCAAGTCCCTGTCATGTCTCTATATAAGTAATATACTGTAGCAAATGGATGGATGGTTTGATTTCTTTCTCGAGTTGACAGCTGGTTGCAGTTCATCCATTTGAACCTGAAACGTGAGAGCAGCTATAGATAATATGAACCTAGGCATCTTCCGGTCTCAAAGGAGGAGAAACCAGGGACAGTCAAAGATGTTGGAACGACATCAAAGATGGGGGGATGGTCTGTCCGTATTTTGACACTAAAGTGATTCGACATGCTTGGCATTATAACTGGCTTGGCAGCGGGGGGAGGGTGATGCAGCATAACCAAGTAGATGATCAGAATGTACCAGAAGACGATCTCAAAGATGGAAGGTCAGACATGTTGCACCTGCCATGCTAGCTTCCCAAGGGTGCACCTCTGTGCTCCCTCAAAAGGGCAGAAGGAAAATTTGGGGATTCAAGGTTGAATAAGATCATCTTAAAATGTGTGTGTGTGATATTGTTGTAAAGAGGCAGGGTGGCACAGCACCGACCTCCCAGTTTCACATGTCTGCTGCACAGCAACAGGCCCACCCGAGTGTGATAATGTTGTTGTGTGCCGTACAAGTGAGGGAGAAGTGTTTGCATCCCCCACTTGGTTTCTCCGCGGAGAGCAGCTTGTGGAGGTGTACAGTGGAGTGGTGGTAATGCAGCAGCTAATGGAAATATCGTGTTGTAACTCTGTGGAGGACACTCTAGCTGTGGTGGGGACTCGAGTTGTAACCTCATTTTCCCACTCATACATAAAGAAATTCCCACCAATTAATAAAATAGGGGTTGTTTTGCATACGGCAGTGTGACCAAATGGCTAACATACGAGCTACCAAGATCTAATGAGAAAACTAAATATCACTAAATCTTCATTCATTCATTCATTTTCTACCGCTTATCCTCATGAGGGTTGCGGTGGGTGCTGGAGCCTATCCCAGCTGTCTTTGGGCAAGAGGCGGGGTACACCCTGGACTGGTCGCCAGACCAATCACATGGCACATATAGACAAACAACCATTCACAGTCACATTCATACCTACGGTCGACAATTAAGCATGTTTTTTGGAATGTGGGAGGAAATCGGAGTCCCCGGAGAAAACCCACGCATGCACGGGGAGAACATGCAAACTCCACACAGAGATGGCCGAGGGTGGAATTGAACTTGGGTCTCCTAGCTGTGAGACCTGCGCGCTAGCCACTCTCCACCTCTTTCTGCCACCACTAAATATGATTTTTTAATATTCTTTGACACTTTATACCTACCTTGCTTGCAATGCTCAATTCCTACATCATCTCCAACTTGCAACTACGTCTCTCTCTCTGTTTGTCCTCAAAACATCTTCTCAATCTCTATCACACTGAGGGGGGTTTAGGGACTCTCCAAACACCGAACATCAACACAACAAAAGCTGGTCGTAGGAGAACATTAGAGACATATAGACAAACAAATTATACTATGGCATGTAGTACATTTTAGCTTGGTTCCGTTGGAGCTGTATATACTATATGTAACTGTGTCCTGTAATTTATCAAACCGTGAAAATTGGCATATTCTAAGACAGTTGCAAATGGTGATTAATCATGATTAATTTACATACCATGATTAATCTGATTAAAAACTTTTCAAAAATAATTTCACTACTTTAATTCATAACTCCACTACTGCTCATGTTTTTCATGCAATGTGGGTCTGTGTGACCGCTTGAACAATTTGAAATATTGTCATAAAATGGTATGATGCATTAACTCAGTAATACTGCATGCAGTGCATGAACACTTGAGGCATTTCTATGGGAATTGTTGCAGGGATTTGAGCCTTTGAGTCAAAGCTCAGTAAATGGGACTGTGATGTTGTAAAGCCTGTGTGAAAAGCTGCACAGACGCCACAGGGGCATCGTGTCCATAACTCCATTACAGTCATTGACATTGAGCTAATTGACTCATGTTGTTGTACTGACCAGTGGCATGACTTTGAAATGAGGTTATGGATAGGATGAGTGTGATATGAAGAGCAGGGGGCTGAATAAAGTGAGAAATGAATGAAGAAGGCGATGAAGCAATGAATGTGCACATCTCTGCTTGGTATTTGTCTAAACTTTGGGATGTGTGGTTAAGTTCCTTGGGTATACAGTATATCGTACTGCTAACATGTTCTGGTTGACAGACCTTTAAGGCACCCAAAGAGCATTGTGTGAGTGACATGCTCACTTCTGCCTTGAGGCTTGAAGATGGACCCTCTACCCGCAGGGGTTTAATGATTAATGTGACTCTGTACTGAATATTATGAGACCATTCAGAGGATATCGACTGTAGTTCCTATCTAGGAGCTTAAGGCTGTGATGACTGATTGAAACCCTTCCTGTAATGGTTTGTTATTTAGAAACTCTGCTGTTATTTGTTTTTGTCTTTCCTATCTGTTAAAGTTATTCAGGTGTGATTTTTTTATGGCATCTATTTCAAAGGCAGTAGTTGCCTGTAACCCAAGCTTATAACAAGCACATATTTGTGTTTATTTAACAACGTCCCTGCCATCTGCTGCATGTATTGTGATACACAAGCAGGGCACGCGTGTATGAGCCTGATGATTACACAACAGCCGGGCTACTGTTGTGATGGCTGCCTCAGTCCAGACCGCCAATTCCATCATTCAAACTTAACTCATTGGCAGAGCACATGAACCAATACCAGCAGACAGTATTGAATGCACATGCTTAACAGGAAGGGAAACACAGACAAGCTCCATTCACTCTTGTAGATGGATCTCTGTGCTCTTCTTCCCCATATGTGTGCCTGCCAGAGGTCACACGGGTTGACACAGCAGTTAATGGAACTGTTAATAGAAAAACAAACAAGTCTATTATTACAGATTTTGTGTTAAGTTAGGTCAGATTCATCTTTTGTCATTCGCTACCTGCCCACACAATGTTTATTAGTGAACACGATTATATACTGTACATACTGCATGTACACCAAATAAAACCCCATGCATTACAGCACTGTTGGTTACATAATGATCATTTTTTTCTCTGCCTTTAAAACTATTTATCGGGCCTTCGAGTTCTCACTATCTGAAAAAGTTTGACTTTGTCCGTCTTAAACAGCTTGTAAAATGTCAGTTAATCTTTTATATATATCCTCTTGTGTTACTAGATTGTGTCAGCAGAATTCACATACAGGTTTACTCAACTGCAAATCCATCTGCATTGCTGTTGTGCAGAAAAATATTGAATTGTTGTTGCAATGACTAGGTAAAACTATAGTAAGCATTAACACAGCAATATGTGAGAGTTATTTTCACATTCTAGTCATTAAAACACATCAAACATACTGTAAGAATGCTACTCGACAAATGTGAGAAACCAAGCCCTGACATCGATGAAAGTATATCAACTCAGCATAAGAGAATGAGGGAATAATAACCAGAGGAATCCCTTCTCTAATTGGGATATTTGTTGAAAATGTCCTTGAAAGATGCATTAAATTACAGAAGTGGCTACAGGCTGTGTGTAACATCTCTCGTTTTATCTCTAATCGGGGCAGTAGTAGACACTGATCCTTTTTCTTTTAGAATTTTTAGCTGGATTGATGCAAGCTATTATTTTATTTTGTTTGTCATTCGTCCAAGTGGTTAGCGCGCAGGCCTCACAGCTAGGAGACTTGAGTTCAATTCCACCCTCGGCCATCTCCGTGTGGAGTTTGCATGTTCTCCCCGTGCATGCATGGGTTTTCTCCGGGTACTCCGGTTTCCTCCCACATTCCAAAAACATGCTAGGTTAATTGGCGACTCCAAATTGTCCATAGGTATGAATGTGAGTGTGAATGGTCGTTTGTCTATATGTGCCCTGTGATTGGCTGGCGACCAGTCCAGGGCGTACCCCGCCTCTCGCCCGAAGACAGCTGAGATAGGCTCCAGCACCCCCGCAACCTTTGTGAGGATAAGCGGTAGAAAATGAATGAATGAATAATTCCAGATACAGGCATGATTTAATATGTATTTTTGTAGAATTCTATTCAGCACAAATGTGTTCACTGTGAGTCCCGATGTGATGCCTTGAGTGATGAGGAATCAAACTACCATTGACACATGACAAGGACTACCTTTTCACTTTTGCTCTGACATGGGAGCATAGTATAATGTTTTACTAACTGCTAGTTTCATTTCTGTGAAGGCTGCTTAATGTGACAGACTGTTTCCTTCCCTCGTTACACTTTGAATTGCCGAGCAATTTCTTAGTCAAACCCAAGCAGTGCTAATGATGCTTCAAAGTAAAACCTATCACACCAGACACTTGACACTCACTCTTTTGCTTTCACTCACTCTCTGTTGTCTTGAGTTAAAAATATGTTTGTGTTTAACAGGTGGAATTTTTCCCAACTTGTGTTTTTGGATACACGTTACAAGAATTTTAGTGGACGTACTTTCTGGCTAACTAAGCCAATGAGTATGGTCATTGTGACGTCTTCTTCAGCCTGTCTTGTTTACACAGTGTGTGCCTGCCATTGCCCAAAAGAGACATTGACCTTTCACACACAGGGCAGCGCACCCTTTTTTACCTCGCATCAGTGTGCAGCTGACGACTCAATTGGAGCCAATCATGTGGGAAATTTTGTTGACGTTAGCAGAGGAAAACACTCATGTCTGTTTGAGTGGCAATGATGAGAGAAAACTGGATGTTTTCCTCTGATGTTCACGTCCATATAGTTTCATCGCCCCTGGCGGAGAGCTTATTTATTGAGGCGTCCATGTGTGGGAGACACAGGCAGCCTTGTGCAGCCACCGTCTCATGAATCAACTGCTCCAGTGATCTTGTGACCTGCTGCTCCCCCCCCCAGTCAACGGGCGAGTTCAAAGGTTAGCCCTGTAAGTTGTCCCAAATACAGTTCAACAGCAGAGAGGAAAGGTGTAAATTGGTCCTCATGTGAAAATATGGCCACCCATCGCTGGCCCTATTTGATGTAGAACAGTACTGATATAACCTACTGTGTATATCCAGTTTTGGTTTACTCTGAGAGAGTTGTATTCAGACCTGCCAACTTGTACACATTTGTGCATGGCATTTGCTGCTTTCCAGGTATGCATTTTTTGTTCATTTATTTCGTTATTTCCTATCTAAATGGCTGTTTTAACGCATCAATTAGTTCTAGCTGCACAGAGCCAGCCCCACCCAAAAATAGCACTCTAAAAGATTTTAATGGGACCCCCTCCATTAGCAAATTACATAGCTCAAAAAAGCAAGTGAATGGCATATCTGGAAAAAAAAATTGTATTCTCTCACAGGCAATTCATATGGTTTAACATTTGCAGCATTTCTCGAAATGCTGACTTTTCAACTATTTTTTCTTTTTAATTTTTTTTTGCAACAACTTTATGCATTTTGATGTGTATTTTTTTCCCAGCTAGGAAAACTGTCTTACGTGGATATGTTTGATGTGTACTAGTTTGTTTTGTTGCGTTTTATGTTACTAGGACTTTCAAATAAATTTGGCATACTGTCTTGTTTGTGTTGATGGGCTCACCTTGCTCATTCGTCATATTCCAACATGGCTGCTGTAGCTTTTGGCTTTGCAAGGGTCTTTTTCCCTCCTAACTTCATCAGACTGACTCAACATCATATTTAAATAGCCACATAGAGTATACACAATTACTCTATATTTATATGCTTCATTTATGTCATGTATTAATTTTACTCAAAAGCTAAATAAAATAACTACACTAATAGGGCAGGGCAAGACATTTCAGTGCCACTCTAATTAAGAATTTGATATGACGTGCTGATCTTGCTTTGATTGTATTGACTAAATGGGACACGCTGTCAGAAACCGTATAGTAGCCGCCTCATGCTTGATTGATAATTGAAGCCAATGCTAAGACTCTGCATTCACAGCACAGCCAATGCAGAGGGGTTAATCTTCTTTACCATGTGATCCCTCCTTTTCGATTATCTCCAATCACTGCAGATGACAACCATTTGACCCGGTGACCCCTGCCAGCCTATCCTATTTGGCAGTGGAATAAACTGCCCCCCACACCCACCCCGCCCTATTCACTCTTGCGCTTGACTTTCAAAGACTATAATGAATGAATTTGGATGTCAATTGCTGCTAAAGTGTCAAGCACCATGAATGTAAGAAAGGAGCTGACCTCCTGCCAGTGGGCTGTCCATGTGTTCAAGTATTCCTCCAACAGTTTCCTCTCCCTCTTTTTTTAATTTTCCTCCTGAAGCGCTACCCCTGAGCTACGGAGGAAAGGGGGAAAGCGAGTGGACAAAAAATAAATAAAAAAGAGGGAGCTGAGATATTCCACAGGGGATTGTGGGAACCCACTGATAAAGGCTTGCATCTTAATCCATCCTAAGGCCTGTCTTACTGTGTACTATGAGCTTTTAAAGATCATTAAGGGTGTGTGTGTGTGTGTGTGTGCTCACATGCACATCCGTACACTTTAGGTGTAAATGTGCTTGTGTGTTTGTGTATTTGATATGTTAATGTTGCCTTTTTCTGCAATTGCTGATAGTAGATCAGACCTTTGAATCGTGCATTTCAAGGCTTCGAAAGATCTTCAAATAACTTCAGCAAAAATCACACACCTCTTCACTCAACCAACAAGGCACAGCTACTTCACAGTCAGCACATAATGACTTGTTTAATGGTTCATAAGTATATTAAAAGCACTAATTAATGTGCGGCAGTTCTCCCTCTAATGCAGCACTCTAGGTAGGGGCTCTCACTCTGAGCTTATGCCTTCAGCTCTATTGCTCCTCCTCGGGCTTTAGTGGAATTTGGCTGATGTGCGCCAAGGGGAGGATAGGAGGGAGACTCTCATCTTGTTTCAGTGCTTTATGAGTCTGACGTGTACGTCGGTAATTGCGGTTATAGGTGATTAAACTCCCGATGCCCTTCAAGAGCCATAGGTAGCAATCAGTCAGCGTCTGACTGAAAAGCAACAGCAGCATGCCGAGCTCAGACAGGTTCATCGAAGTGTCTGTCTCAGATTCTGCTAGCTTCATGTCACTGTGGCTCATAAATCTAGATATTTTCAGTATAACGGTGAAAAGATACAAACTGATAGCTAGTCTGCTTTCTCTGAACCAAATGACTTATTTGTTATCATGAGATATAGTACTGTAACTCTTGAAATATGTTATTATTGTAAATATTGACCTTTTCCAATACAGTGGTACCTTTTTTTGTTATTAATGTTTTCCAAAGGGTTTTTTCTGCAATGCAAAATCCCATCGATCAGTTTCAGACACCCAAAAAGCTGAATAAACAAGCAATGCTGGAGGTAGTCTGTCCACATCTCTAGTAATACAGTACCACAAGATTAATTATGACACGCAATATTGTATGACAGCTGAGACCGTGTTTGAGAACCAAAACAAAACAAACATTCCAGTTTTCCAACAGGCTTTTATTGAAGGTTTGAATGATCAGACAGAATAATCCTCAATAAAAATCCCTAATAAAAACACAGGCCACTGTTGATGCAGTAACCCACACCATCCTCAATCTAAACTCTGAACCTGACATCACTTCCTGTCTCAGATCACCTAGAGAACACATTTACCTAAGCACACACGAGCTTGAGTCTTATTTATGTCTTAATTAGCATATTTACCAATTATGTCTACTTTCTCGGGTAATACGAGTGTAAAGGTCACTACATGGGTGTTTTTTTCATGTCTAGAGGGCTTTAATAATATCAAAACCCATAGTTTTTATTTTGTTTGTGTGACATTTATCCAAAGTAGTTAATGACTTATCCTCCCAATTTAATAGTAGTTATTTCAGCACCGTTTCATAGTATTGTTGGTTATCATTGTTGGTTCGGTTTCAGATTCTTGGTGTAAATTAAAGGCACCAAATTGTGTTTATTATCTAAGTCTAAATGTGTGTGTTGTTTGTGTGGGTGGGAATGGAGCATCATTTGATCATTCCATGGTATCTGTATGTTTATGCATTCATGCCTGTGCGTGGTGGGCTTTGGTGCATACATTTGTGCAACGTGTTTACAGTATCTATGAGTTCTATTTTCATCCCAAAAGGGGAAGCCGTTGGGCCTCTTGCTTTGTGGTCTAATTGGTGTGTTATTCAAGTCTCTGTGTGTTTGTAAAAGATCCATGACTTATCTCCAGAGGCAACGTGTGACCGTGGGAGTCCCGCTCCTTGTCGACGTGCAGTGACACTCCCATAGAGAAAAGACTTATACTCAGCTGATGTGAGCTTCAGCCCTCCGCAAGCATTTGCGCTCCAAATAAATATTTCTCTCAGTGTGTGCTAATGAGCTGCATTTTTGTGTTATCAGTCACTGACCTACCATTAGTTTTCTTACTCGGTTTAGCCTTTTGGTATTTCGATGTTTTTCCTCTTACACAAACAGGAGCCTTTAAACATATTAAAAGGATTAAAAGACGAAATAGTGCAGATGAAAAATCCCATATCCTCTTTCCCCTGAAGAAGCCTTTAGTTAGTCATGGTAGGATTTCTGGGGGTCATAAGGGCAGATAAGGAAGATAAGTTATAGGAAAAAATCTTAATACTCTGAGGGAAGGAAAGCAAAATGAACCTGAAGTGAAGATACAGCCATTCCTTAATGTGCAGTCTTCAGGGTCAATTCAGTTCATGCAGGCCTGGCGGGTCCAAAGTGCGGCCTGGGGGCCATTCATGGCCCGTCGCACATTCTAAAAATCCAACACAACAAGAAAAAAAAAATCACTATATAATAATGTATACTGGAAATAAGTATTTAATATGTCAACCAAGTAGCATAATGTTGAAATATTGAATTATAAATTGAAGTTATACTATTATGAAAAGCAAAATAAAATAAACAAAATAAAGTCATAAATAAAGTCATTTTTGCAAATTTTTGTTGGGGGTAAAGCTATAATTTTATGGATGGGAATTTCATGGGAATAAAGGCATAATATTACGAAAAGCAAATTTACGAAGATTTTTTAAGAAGAAAGTTAAGAAAGGGGCTTAATGTATTTATATATAAATTAATAAATATCTGAATTAAAAAACAACATCAAAATCAGGAAAAAAAACTTATCAGCATGTGCTGCATTACAAATATTCAAAGTGGCCCTTACATGGAAAAGGTTTGGACACTCCTGATGGAGACTAGCAATGTAAAGAGGCAGGAGGAGTAAACATCTACCCTTCAAAATCCATAAAAAAACATTTCCAAGTGAATGTGACCTTGCATTTTTATTACATCAGCTTTTATTAAGTCTTTAAGTTAAAATAAAAAAGTAATCTTCTATTTTTTGGATGACTGACTACTTGCAATCATTTTGCTCAATTCGCTCAATTTTATTACAATGGTTGTTATGCCTGTTTTAAATATGGATTTTTGGCATTTGAGTTCATTTTTCATGAAGGAAAAAGGGAAAAAAAATCAAGTCAAAGTTCCTTTTGAAAGTTGTAGTGGACTGTATGTACTGTATTTGTTGGAAAGATGCCAGTAAAAATGTAACAGAGGGAAGTCAGCAGACTGACCGTCTTCTATTGACTGCTGTTGAGATTGACCCTGTCAGGTCGGCCGCTGAGGTTGTGTTTTCTTGCCAATCCCCTCGCGCTCGCTTTCCTCTTTTGCCACTTTGAGCCTTCAAACATGCATCAAGCATCAGTAGCTTTCACTCACAGCTGAGGTGACGTCCATCTTTGGGTTAACCAGCGTGAGCCGATGAACGCCACTTGTGTCTTTCAAACATGTCGACCCATGCCAGTCATAACACACTCTCTATTTGGTTGCTGTCATGTTGCCAATCCCAACACATAATTCATCGACGTTCAGCCCATGGGAGGCAAAAGCTAAAAAAGAAAATTGACTTTTATCACCGCTGAATGGACCTTCCAGAAAAGGACTTTCCCAGCAAAATTGTCAAAGCAATAAAAGTTGCATCATCGGAAAAATGTTCGTCTTTTTTTGACAGCACTGAGGGAGCTTTGTTCAACAATCAGACTTTGGAAAAATACTATTGCCTTGTAGTATGGTTTTATATGCTGAATAACACAAACTACAGATATTCCTCGGTTTACAGTGTTCCGTATTTGCAGTACTAATTGTGCTCATTTGCTTCACACCAACTAGCCAAAATAGGATCCCATTATAAACACTGCAATGCGATTGCTAGGTAATGCTTGTCACATGCAAAATTGCGTTCTTACACCTAATTACTTCCAAGCCCTCTGTGGAGCATTGCTGGATATTCTTCCAGGTAGTAACATCACACTTTCAAGTTTCATTTATCTCCACTTCATCTCCAAGGCCTCTAACATGTAATGTTCCTCTGATGCACTCGTTCCTGATCCTATCCATCCTGGTCACTCCCAATGAGAACCTCAGCATCCTCATCATTGCTACTTCCAGCTCTGCTTCCTGTCTTTTCCTCAGTGGCACTGTCTCTGGACCAAACAACATGGCTGGTCTCGTCTCCCTGTAACCTCACTCTTCCACTTGGGTCCCTCTCATTCACAAACATACTCCATCTTGCTGCGGCTTATCTTCATTCCTCTCCTTTCCAGGGCAAACCTCCACTCTTCTCCCATCGCCTCCACAATTATACTTTCATTTTTCAGTTCCTAATGAAAGAAAATACTAACTTTATTTTATTTATAACTTTATTGACTCACTGTATGATGATTTTGCATGTGAACACATCTTCAGATCATGTGTACTTCATACTTGATAATATTATGATAATAATAATATAATATTATGATAGTAATATGATAATGTACTGATAATATAGCCTATATAACCTCTGGGGTTAAAAATCAACAAATCACTCTTAACTCCAATGACTCTGTCTCAATAAGTTACATTTTCAATTCCGTTGTGAGTGAAAAGTCTTGAGCCCCCATTTTGTTTTAAGCATTTGTTTTATAGTTGTCTGCAGTAACCTTCCTCGTGGGGCTCTTCGGGGATATCCAGAGCATGCATAAGTTAGAGCAGCAGTCAATGTTAAACACCTGGAGATGGGTCGAAGTCCCTGGTGTTTGTGTTGTACGCGTGCTGTCTAAACACAAGCAAGAGCTGTTAGTCACGTCCCTCGCAGAACTAATGGGCTCCGTAATGAAAAGGAACATAAACAAAAACAAGAAGAGAGTGTGTGTAGAGGGGGTTTGAATGGAGGCACGGCATGGCCAGGTAGCTGATGCTGAGCTCCCACTATTCTCGCCAGTGAGTCTTCCTTGAACATGAAAGACTCACGCTTCGAACTGGGATTATCTCCACCTCCTGGGAGTTCCTCTGATGAGCATTGAATGCTGTAGTGAAACAGTGAAGGATGTGGAAAGAAATGGAGAGAGAAGCATGAACAGATGAGAGCAAGAGAATGGGAAAATGAAATGTGGGAGCATGAGCACCAGGGATAGATGAAAGACACAAAGAGTCGGCTCTGACTCTGTTCTCATCTTCATGGATGGCAGGTCCACTTAGAGGCCCGTTCACGCTCAAAATTCTTTGGATGACCACCTTTTGTGCTTGACTCTTTTTTTTATGTATTCATTTATTTTCACAACATGTCTCCATCCCCCTGAGGAACGATTTAACAATTCTAGTTATGCACCAGACCCTTGATCCTTCTTTGATCTTGCACCAGACTAAAAACTGTATGGTTGCACCACTCAGAACAACTTCAGCTCATCTGCATTTTTGGGGGGGGAGAGTTGTCCCCCATTCATCCTGAAGATAAATTAAGAGTCCAGGCAGTGATGTTAGATTGGAGGACCTGGCAGAAAAAGCCTTGTCCTCAAACTGTCCCTACAAGCTTAAAAATCATATAAAATGTGTGGTGTGTTGATATAATAAAGTTACAGGTGACCCTAAGGCAGTGCTTCTCAAATAGTTGGGCGGCTGGGTGTGGGTGGAGCGTGAGTGGCAAGTGTGGCTTGATGGGCCTATCAGAGACTCACAGCAATCTTTGGGGGCTTTTCTTAAAAGTACAATAGTGGCTTACTTAAGTAAACAGAAAGAAACAATGAAATTGTATTCAGTACATAGTCTGTGAAACTTGGAACCTATCATTCAGTTGAACAAGGTTGCATATGTAACTTATTTGTTTATGATGGGCCAATAGCTAGTGTGTACTGGACAGAATGTCTTCTGTGGATCCAAGGGAGGCATGTTTGCTTGCTGTGGGTCCAAACACTGATCCAAAGTACACTCCTCCACTTATAATCACGCACAGAACATACTCATGTACGCACATACTGTACAAACCCCCACCCCCTTCCTGCGTGTGTCCCAAGCCTATGAGTTCCCTTCCTGCAGCACGTAGACACATCATATTTCCCAGTGTTGCTGGACCACCCCATTCACCTCTGACCCTCTAATCAAACCCCAAGGGTCGTAGAATTTCTCTGAGAGATTGCTTGTGCTCCTGCTCCCTGTTCTGATCTCGTATTTCCTTGTGTTCACATTGCTATCCCTTTGTTTCTTCTGATTCAACAACCCATTACTCATTTCACCCGTCTTTCCTCTACCTTTGCTGTAGGCTAGTTACACAGAGGAAGAACAAAAAGGGAACGTCCCAATTCAGTTCCTGGAGCTAGATCCACACACAGTTGGCCGTCTTTCATTTCGATCCTCACATCCTAAAACAAAAGAGTCATATATCCAGATGGCAGGGGTATAATAAAGTCATTGATTTAAAGCAGTCCAAATCCTTGAAATCATCGCTCAGTTTACCCCAATATGTCAATGGATATTGCTCCTTAGGATGGTGAATACTGAAAAGGAAGGCATTAAAAAAAAACACCATCCAGGTGTTCTCTCATGCACAGACACACAAGCATTCCACCACCGGTTTCTGTGCTAAGTGATTCCGTAATACAAATGGAAATCATCCATCATTTGCCAACAAGTCATTAAGTGTCAGATAGTTCATCTGGATGGCAGAACGCAAAAGGCGAGATTACGTTTATTTTCTAATTTCTTTAATTGCCCAATTATACTGCACAAGCAGATTACTTTGTAACGTGTGGATTGCCGAACATACAAATAAAGTCAGCAGATATAATTAAAGTAGACTGAACAGCTTTTTATTTTGCATTGGCTATTTCAAATAGATTCATGTGGTTTCACGTGAACAAACAGAGCTGGGAGTGCTCGGTAGACTCTGGTTGGAGCAAATGTCTTTGAATATTTGTGAGTCAGCAATCGCAACCTTGCAAATTGGCAAATATTTTTTTTAATCAAAACATTATTTCTTTTTTTGTGCATTGAAGTTCCATAATTGTACACTTAATGTGGCATAAAACCTCACTTATGTACCTTGAATTGGTGATAAGTTATAATGTATAGTTATGAATAATATAATGTCAGGAGTTCATCAAACCAACACTCTAACTCATATATAATTATTGTTTTGCCTTGTAAGTACTGTATACTAGTGTGTAAGTGTTTATTTCTATACCCGCGTCGTCTGTGGTGCAGTTATATTGTAAATGTCAAGCTAATTCACTGCAAAGACGTGTGTTTTATATATATGTATATATATATGTAGGTTCACTTCCTTGACATGAGGTACTTGATCATCCTGTATGCGATTTTATCAAATTAAACTGTCAAACGTTTGATAACAAAGCTGAAGAAAAAAATGAAAGTGCGATCAGATTTCGCACCATTGCTGCCAGTCATTGCAGTCATGTTATCTCCCTGTGTTTGAGCTGTGTATATACTCGACCGTAAGCTTTCTAGTGTGTTTTGGCGGTAGGACGACTAGATAAGGCGCCTGGGTGGTGATTTTCATCTCACAGAGGAAGCTTGAATCACAGCTTCCTGGCTGACTCACAAAACTGCAATTGAATTAATACATAAGTCCAATTCACTACTTTAGTTTATCTTTAAAATATACAAGAATAATTATATCTACACTAGTATTATATAATAATAATTTCCATGCTCACATGTCTTCATACACAGGCAATGATGTTGAACTGAAATAAGTCCTCAAACAGACCAGAAGAGCATCTGTTGCAAATGTAATCTCCTTCTGGTGTCTGCTCCACAGGCAGCAGGGACAATTATTACTCTCTGTCTTCTCTTTGATCTAATACTATTGTCAAGGTGCAGCTCCTGTTATAAGCTGCTGACCAAAGGATAGCCTGTGTGGTGCATTCAGTTGGCTGGCTGTGTTTCATTTGCGTATCACATCTTTTTCTCAGTAGTTGTTCCTGTTTCCACTTTCTTGGGGTCTTCTTTGCAGTACAATAGATGCACCGGTTCTTTTATTTCAATGATTCAAATGTCTAGGTGATCCAGGATACGTTACCACTCTGGCTCCTAGGCTTTTTCGGGTTAAGGTTGGTCGAAATGTTTTCAAGAGTAATGTTTACATATTAGAGCTCTGTAGAGCCCCTTACCAAATATGTAAACATGATGGGCGATAACAGGACATAAGAAATCGTTAGCATTGGGTTGATTGTATGGCATTAAAAAAACATTGACATCAGTCTATCATCCATCCACACTATGATGTTTGTTACTTGATCTGATCTGGCATACATAAACGTAGTAATGGACAGTATTTGTTTACACCACATTGTACAACTCATACGTGCAGGATCTCTGCAGAGAGACAAACGCTGCTTTAAACATAGCAAGCTATGGCGCTAACTAGTTTGCCTGCAATTTGTTTATTCAAAACTTAAGTTTGAAACTGACTGGGGAAGGACAAAATAAAAAGCCCAAAACGTACCACCTCCGCACAGAATGGGAAGACACGTAATCAAATCCTTCAAGGCTGACAAGTGCAAGATAAGGTCATGTCATGTAAGGTAATGTCTCATGATAACTACAAAAGATATGTATTGACTAATAATAGGCCATATTCAACCATCATCAACCGTTATCTAATAACATGACAAAAAAAACAAAAATTCTCACTAGAGATGATTATAGACAAAATTCATCATCCTTTCCAGATTGCTGCAAACTATTTGTCGAACAGTTTCGCTCTGATTAACCAATCAAACGAAGGAAAAATGCTGAAGGTATTGAAAAATTAAATTTGAAATCTGCTTAAAGGAACATTCATTCATTCATTCATTCATTTTCTACCGCTTGTCCTCACGAGGGTCGCGGGGGTGCTGGAGCCTGCTTAAAGGAACATCCACATTGGTATTAAGAGACATGGGCCAGGAGTAATGATTCTGAAGGTCCTGGACAGATTACACTGCCTGGTAACACATAGCAGCTGAAATCTGATTGGACAAAAAATGTAACCTACATATGCATTACATTTACAGTTTACATTTGCAGTGCATCCAAGAGACATGCGACAAAGTTAATTTAGACTGTTGGGAACAGATTGATACAATCATTTATGTTGTAAGTGTTGGTCAGTGCTTCTGATAGTGTTTAGGCCAGCAGAGAAGGCCCTGACAATGCTGTATCATAGCTTCTTGTTTTTCTATTTTTCAGAATAAAGGCAGGGAAATATATTCCACAGTTTTCACAGGAATACTTTTATCTCATAGGCTATTCTCAGCAGCATTTGCTCAAACCTGCACAGCTCTGCTCATAGAGCTCTTGCTCTGAGCTCCCAGTCAGGGATGGGTATATCACTTCAGAGCTGAAGAGAACAATTAGGCCATATCAGCAGACTGGAGTGTTGGCAGTCGTAGAGCTGTTTGCAATAGCTCCAGTAATATGTGGCTGCCGTTGGCGTCCAGCCATCGGCAGCCGCAACACTACAACCTCCTCAGACACCCAACAGTCACTGAGGGCACAGACATGCCCCAGGAGCCAGCATTTTTATCCACATAGGATCTGGTCAGTGGAAGGAAATATGAGAAAAACAAAATGTGTGCTGGGAGAAACACTAATAAGGAGGGAAGCGGGAACGATTTAAGTCTTTAATGAGAGCACTTGTTTCAGCAGGCAAAGAGAATCAGGTTATATCAACACTGTGTCAAATGATTGTGGCCCACCTACTTTGAAATTACGGGTGGCCTGTTTTGGTTCAATCCTTTTGCCATTTAGTCTACATTAAGTCTGTTTCTTTTTCTCTCGTATTTTAGTCTGCAAGTTGGATCATGGATGTCAGCAGATTGGCATGTTAAAGGCAGGGGATTGAATACTTTTGATTTGACTTGTCAAGGCCCAGCTGTAGTTTTAGCGAGTCTGTCTGATCCCAACTTGTCTTGACAGGCACCTTACTTAAGCTTCACATTCGACTGTGGATGTAGGAGTGAGATAGATAAAAGAAGCTTGTTTTTTTCCAACGGTGTATCTTTAAGTGGACAAAGATTGAAGAATCCACCCGTTGTCTACTCCTCTGTGTAGATTTTGGAATAAGTTACTACTGTTGCAGGTGTTGCATAATGTTAAAGAGTGGACTGTTTGCCCCAAGATATTGATTTGTTTTTAAAGCAGATGTCCAAAGCCCAACCTGTAGCTCACTGTCATAAGTTAAATAAAATTAAATCCATGCATAGTGTGATGCTTATCCTCACTAGGGTTGCGTGTATGCTGGAACTTATCCCAGCTGACTTTGGGAGAGAGGCGGGTTACACCCTGGACTCCTCACCAGCCAATCACAGGCTGGACAATGAATGTCCTACAAATTATTGCTTAAAAAAACGATATGGACAAACAACCATTCACACTCACATTCATACCTATGGACAATTTGGAGTCGCCAATTAACCTAGCATGTTTTTGGAATGTGGGAGGAAGCCTGAGTACCCTGAGAACATGCAAACTCCACACAGAGATGCCCAAGAAGAAAATCTAACCCATGTCCTGATTGTGTGGCCTACATGCGGCCTCAAACCTTAAGCCATATAATGAAATACACTTGTCCAATTGTAAAGCACATTTATTTATTGGTCACAAACTGCCTAACTTTTCTAATGAGATGTGTGTCTCTGTAAACATTGCTACGAAATCTTCAACAAACTATAATGACTGTGCTTGTGATGAAGGAAGATGTAGTAGCCCATGCAATTCCAATGGTTCAGACAACATTTCATTCATCTTATATCAACTTTGGCTCATTTATACGGGTATTTTTTTTAATTGGAAGATTCTATACCAGCACACCTTGTCACAGGGTGTCAAGGATTGGGCCCCAGATGCAGAGGAAGGCCAACAGGAGTTGCAGTTTAAGTCCTTTAATAGGCAAAGTCCAAGAAAAAACTGCCCAGAGGGCAACACAAGGTGGTGGCGAGGAAAGACACGGTGACAAACAAAAAAATCTCGCCACAGAGCACAGCTAACAGAAACTATCATATAGAACAGCGGGAGGCTGGCTGGACGGCTAGGGAGAGCTGGGTAGACTGAAGCGCCAGTAGGTTAGCAGGATACAATAACGAGGAACCAGCGACTCCCGCTGCAAGCGGCGGCCTTAAATGGGCAGTTGATTAGATGGGCTTCAGGTGTGCCCAGTCCTCCCGCCTCCAGCCCGCTCCAGGACATCTGGAAAACATGGAAAAGCAAACCAGGAGAAGGCAGGAACTAGCAAGCTGGAGGCAGGAGCAGATATGTGACAACACCAGCACATACAAAATATTGCCCAACCCTAATTTAAACAAATATATAGACAATATTGCTGAATTTACAGGATATAATAATAATAATCTGAGCAGCAACCCACAGGGCTCCATGGAATAGTGAATGAAATGTCAGCCTTCTGTTGTCATGGTGATATAGATATCAACTGTAAAGACTCCAAAAATTATGTCGTTAGAATCAGTTCGGAGTTATTTTGGGCTCTGGGTTTTTATGCAACCGTCTGACTCGCCGGGGATTTTTGTTGAATTTCTTTACCCTCGTCTTTCTTCCTACTCTGAAGGCTCCTGGAGAAATGCTAATGATGAGCATCTCATCCTGACTGTGCTCTGGGAGCTTGGTGCATTTCGAAACTGACTCACCTGCCTCTCCTAAAAGGCCCTGTGAATAATAAGAAAATATACTTGGCACTTCGAATCAACAGAAGAAACAAACAGTTTTTGACCAGTCTCTCCTCTGTCTCCTAGGAACCACACTTTGCTTACACAACACTGTAGGTATAAGTTACTTATGACTCTCTGTAGTCCAGCCATCACCACATAGCGGACCAAGGCCAAGATCTGTAGTTCTTTGCTAACTAAGTTACAGCACTAGTCTGTGCTGTCTTTTATTGAATACTGCTGTAAGTTGCAAGAGCCAAGCAGTCGTTGCGGTAAGTTGCAAGAAGGAGACAAACACTATTGAATTCCAGAAATAAGTCCTACTTCTCTCCCCTTTCCTCCACCCTCGCTGCTGCCTTATTACAAACCTGAACGTTTATATGCATTTGTAAGCTTACGAAACAACCCAAAGCAAAAGTTACTACCGATGGCCATTAAATTATGGGTATATAAATGTCAGGAAAGATAAACGCATCATTTGTATTGAGAGACATCCACTGGCCTTGCGTTGCACTAAACCTCCAGTGTCGCACCAAACGATGAATAATAGAAGAGGCGAGTTAGTGGAGTGCAAAATGTGCATCTGTCGGTCGTTTTAGAGGCAAATGCCTGAGCTTGTATGAAAACAAAAAAGGTTACAAAACAAGCTGGTGCCTTGACTTGAGTTTCAAAAACGGATGGGATAGGATGTTGCATTTATGAAATGCCATATTAGGAATTAAGAACGTGAGTTTGTCACCCGAAGAACAACATGACATGTCTGATATAGGCTTTGTCTATGCAAACATCCATGACGGCACAACCCTCAACAGAAATCAGGTTGTTGTTTAGTTGCTCAAATGACACATGCCATAATTTTGCTGCCTGTTTCTGCTAAAGGGAGTCATCTCTCAGTCCATTTATATAGACCACAACAACACAGCCCAAATTGGCTAATTTTCTCAGCGTATTCACACCGTAAAGAAAGAAGAAAAGCACAAGGGGAAAAAGGAAAATGAGGAGAAGTATCGTTTAGGAATAAGAGATGTTTGGCTGGAGAATGGAGGCGGTATATAGGGAAATATGCCTACAAGATGGGTTCTAATTTGCTTATTTGTAACAGTCAGTGGTGCACTTATCTGCCAGGTCAGTTGACAGGGCCAGGCTGCATTTGACAGAAGCAAAGTGTGTTTTGTTTTTCTACTAAAACATGAATCAGTGTTTGGTGTATGTCGGCATGCGTGGAACCTGGATGACTGCCATTCTTTTCTTTGATGCTGCAGCACCTTTGCCACATTGAAACGCTTTTGTATCAATGGTCATTTGCATGTTTATTGCCGCTCAAAATGCTCTCACCAGTATTTTCAGATCAGGCAAAAACAATATTGCACTCCAACTTCAGTGCTATACAATCCGTTTTCAATTTTATGTAAAATATCATACTTTCAGTGTGCTGCCTTAATTTTAGGATACTTTACTATCTGTTTCTTTTCCCTTGCTATCCTCCTGTGTGTAGGCAGGATGTGAACAGAATGCTTCCCCCCTCCTTCAGTAACATCACTCTGGCAAACATGAATTAACATGCAAACACAGGCACACGTTTATTTGACTGTGAGACGTTTTGTTGCGGCGCTTTGCTCACATCACTTGCTTTATGTTAATCTCCGAGATGACTATCAGAGAGGATGTTGTCATTTTTGAAATAAATGTTCTGCTTTCATCCAAGAAAAATGGATTGGAAGGAAAAACTAGAGGATGAAGAGTGAGCGAGAGTGAGATCTACCTTCCAGTCTGTTATCCCCCACAATGGCTGGGAATCTGTCAGCTGAGTGCCTCCCTCCCATGCTGAGACCTACAATGGCAGATTGGCAACTCTAATACCACAGCTCTTTTTATCTGCTTGAATTAAAACCCAATTGGAGAAGGGTTGTGGGAATTGCTGGCTCAGGCAGAGCTTTTTATTTATTTGTTTCTTTTTGCAGGAATTATGTGTGTGGGTGCATTTTAGGGAAAAAAATGTAATTGGAGGGATAGAAGCTTGAGGGGAATCAGTCTGAGGATTAAACACTGAACTAATACAGCCTGATGCAGAGCTGTTGTTAGGCCTTTATTAAGAAGGATGTGCGTTTGTTTTCAAAAGGATGAGAACTGTGTGTGTATGTGCTCACGGGAAGTGCTCGAGAGGCAAGCAGGATGTGCAGGAAAGTGTTTGGTTGAGCTGAATTGGCAACTGCAGTATATGCAATTGCACTGTAGTGTGATGCAAAGATTCATCCTCGTTAAGTTAAATGCCCCAAACAGAAAACAGACGTGTACTCATGCAAATCACACAAAAGAGACATATTATTGATGAACAAACAAAAGGCTCGAAGTGTGTTTCTGCTATACAGGGACCTTTTAGCGTATATTTGCAGAGTGAGGCAACCTCTTCCATTCTGGGAACCTGGTCAATCTCAACTTGTATGGGTTTGGATCGTTTTCCCTGGAAAATAATAACACTTTTGTGTTCCAGGGTCAATTTGTTGCCATTATAACATTATAGCAGTTCAGGCAGTATTTTTTTATTATAAAGTCAATATAACAGTAAAGGCTCCATTATTCTGCAACATAGTAGCATCTTGATCCAATTAAAGCTCTTCAACGGGGGCTGAGCGCGTGACTTGCAATTCTCTGCATGCTCAACCACAACTGTCCTCATGAGCTATTTATCTTTCTGTATAATAGCAGTGAACAATGGGGACTGAAGTTGTTGGCACTGGAACTAATTGATGTGATTAATCACATTGTACATGACGCTCCCATAGAATGTGTTTAAAAATGGCACCAACCAAATCAGCTGTTCCATATCTTGTGTGTTAAGAGATTATGGTTGATGGAAGATGCTCACTCAAGGTTACAGTAAGTGGGGGACTTTTCTTGGAGGGTAGGGGAGAAAAAGAGCACATCAGCTCCAATACGTATGACGCCATCACTCGCTTTGTGTTCAATCATGTTAAGCTACTTTTCACTGTAGCACAAGGTCATCTTTTAATCCTCCAGAGACCATGACCCAACTCATCAACCACATCTCTGTAGTGGAGAGTGTATGGATCCACAATTGGACAACAGTCCGCTAGTCTCTTTTGGAAGGCATTGTCAATGGGTGGAGCACTGCAGGCTGTGCCATGTGTCTTCCGTTGAGGACAAGCAGTATAGAAAATGGGGAGATGGATGTATAGTACTTAAAACAATTAGGTGGTGACCGGTGGTGTACATACATAATCGTATGCCTTTCCTCCGAACAGACACGTCAGGTCAGGTGAGCTCTTCACCGCTGGGCTCACCTACCTCCCACCGAGGAATGCACCCATCCCTGCTCAGTCCAACAACCATGGGGCCCTCCGGATCGCTTCACTCTCCCATCAGCACACTGAGCTCGCCCATGAACGGCCTGACCTCGCCCTTCTCTGTCATCAGCTCGCCCATGGGGCCCCACTCCATGACCTCACCCGGCATGGGCTACGGCCCCAGTGTCAGCCCCCAGGTAAGGCCAGTAACAGAGCTGACATTTGCTCACATTCATACAGTACAGTACAGTACATCTAATTGTAATATCAGTTTTGATGTTTTAAATAGTAATTATTGTCAATCACTTAACTTCTAATTCAAAACAGGCAGAAATTAAATCAGAACTATATAATGTACTGTATATATAGGGTTATACAAAAAAAAACACAGCTACCCTATTAAGTTATCAGTTCTTACAAATTGTATTCACACGTCTAAGAAGTGCAAATTGCACATGCTCACTGTGACATGCACATAATTCTCCTAAGCCAGGCCCCAGCAGACAGAAGCTCTGCTTTGACCCCATGCCACAGTTAATCAAGGCCTATTCAACGTGAATTCCATAGTATTTCAGCTCTGTCACTCTCCTTCTATATCAGAGGCATGCAACACTTCTCTCCTTCTCCCACCACATCTTGCCTACTTCTCTATCCCTTCAATCATGTTCTCTCTGCGGTCGTCCTTTTTTTTCAGGATCTCTTTTGCATCATCTTTCGCCCCTCTGTCTGTCATTTCTGTTCATCAATGTGTTCCCAGCTTCTATGGAATTTAAAAACACACACCAGCACACACATATAATTAAGACATCAAAGTCTGCAGTGGCCCAGTTTCCGCCTTGAGCCATATCTAAAATTGAAATGCAGTCGCTGCCCCTTTTTTGTGGTTACTAGCAATTGTGCAATGTGAAACTATTTGGATGGACTAGGCACACAATTGTAACTGCCCACGTGTAACTCAGTTAAGTGTGGATTAGGGTTAATTTTACAAGGCGACCACATTCTTTGTATTCCTATAAAGACCCCCACTATAAATGCTTTCATGTGTTTGGTCTATAGAAGCATAAATCCCTTTGATGCAGGTCTTTATTGTTAAAGCTGCCTTCAAAAATGAAATGCCAATTAATGTGTACATAATTTACTCAAGGGTACAACACACGTGTTCATTCCACCACAGATACGTCATGTTACATATATCGGTATTGGCTGAGACGTGACAAATGGATGGACTAAGGACTATGACTTGAGCTTCATTTAACAAGGATTTTCGGCCTATAATTAGAAATTAGGTTGAGGTTTGTTTTTTTGAGTAGAGGTCGAATAACGGTCTTGAAGGCTGCAAGCACAGTGCCAGAAGAAAGCGATGAATTTATGAAATTTAAGATTGAAGGACCTAAAATTGCTCTTTAACCAGTTTCCCAAAAAGCGGGTCAATGAGGCATGCTGTCTGTTTTTCTGTTTTTCTGTTTTATAAGTTTTATAAGCTCATCAATGTATACTTCCTCAAAATGGGAGACTAGTAGGACAAATAATCGAAGTCCCTTGAAAAGTGCAATATAAAGTCTAATTAAGATATGATTATTAATAATCATAAAAATTAAGTATTTCATAGCCTAGCAGATTTCACATTCAACTTACACACAGTAGGCCTCTGACAGAATGTGCAATGTCAGATTTTGGATGGTTTGAGCCTTTAATCCGAGAACGGTTGCATTGCTGAGACTGCAGGGGCTGTACACTGTTGCACTTGGAGGGTGGAGAAAACCAATTTGATGTCAGAATGTCGCTCTGAGGTATTGAGAAGGCAGCGAGGCTCTGGCTGTGCGGGACAGCGCTACATGGGACAATGAATCGAATCAGGCAATCTGTGCTATTTGATCAAAACTCTCGCCTGACTACTGCTCTGTTCAGTGAACTGGAAGGTTGTCTGCCCATAACCACCACCAAAGCAGTTTCCAATGAACCTTCCCACAGTACTAAACTCAAACAATGAGAAATAGTTGAAAACATAATGATAGCTTTATGGTCCTAAATGTTTATAATACAGACATGGATTATGCTTTTGTGTCCAGACACCAGACACTCCAAACCCTCTTGCATACCGTGACAAAATGAATCTTAAAAATTCAAATATTGCAGGTCTGCAATATATCGCGTATGACTGTGTATTGCCTTCTGCATCCTGATTGGCATGAGGGACTGAAGACCATTGTCAATCAATCACCGCCATACCTTCCTCTGCAGTACAGAATGCACTCGGCTTGCCAAATTTACATACATGTTTGATTGCTATCAGTGTGACTCTGAAGTGTTGTATGTTTGTACGTTTTTTAGAGAGAAGTAGTGACACTCACATTGCAAACAGAGCATGATTTAGTGTCCCAATTCCCTCCCAAATTGTGACAATGTACCCTCATCTACACAAAGGCATGCATTATATATTTCTCTATCATTTTGTCATCATGGGTTTTTGAAAACAAAGCTTCCCTATCTTACATTTAAAAGAGCCGTATATGTGAAATTTAATGAGCTTTAACCGTCCTCTCCAGCAAAGATGGGCAGTAATGGCGACATGATGAAAGCATGGGAAAGGATGACTAAACTCCCATTATGACTACAATCTTGTGTTCTCTCAAAGCCCAAACCACATGTTGAGAAAGACACCGTCCTTTATCATCAGCCAGTTCTTACATCAATGCAAAGAAAAGTGTACTTTTTCCCCCTTAAGCTATGTCCCAACAGTGAGACACACAAACCCACTATGCCTCTGCAAATTGGACATTTTTGTTCTCAGGGAGAGGCGCCTACTTTGTCCATTCATCTCCTATTTGTCATCTCCTATTTTTAAAAAAATATCTGTATTGTTCTGTCATAATGAGGCCCCTCTTTTTGCACAAACAGATGCACAACGTTGCTCTTTATCCTGTCATAGGGAGGTGACAGAACACACCCATGCCCATTAAACAAGTGGTCGGGTTTTTGGGTTTTAACTCACTGGCAGTACATCCTGTCCCTCAGTTAGACCCACCAACTGTCAAAACATCTGGAAGTTATTATTAAGGAGTGGAACTCATTTTATTCTTCCTGTGACAGTAGAAACTATTGTCTTTTTTTAATATGTTCTTTACATTGGGATGTAATGCAGAACAGACAGCAGTCAGCCTAATACATGAAAAGCACACAAGAGACACTGATTTGGTGAAGGTGTCAATGCTTTACAAGAAATTATGCATGTTCCTCATGAGTTATAAATGAGAAGCAGTGGTGATGTCATGCATCACATTTGAGTGTCATGTTTTTGCGAGGGTAGCTTGGTAACTAAAACACAAAAAGTGAAGACACTGCAAACGAGAGCGAGAGGTGGACCCCGGCCTCTTCCTGTGTGGGAGTCATAAAGGTCCATTCCTTGTCTTTGAAGGGCCCTGCTGCAGTCACTCTGCATGACATCATGGTTGTGTGGCTCTATTGGATGCACAAAGGGGCTCTGTGTGGACTCCCTGGAGAACTCATGTCAGTCAACCCACAAATGGATGGGGGACAAGAGTTTTCACAGCCAAAGCTGTCTCCAGGTAGCAATTAGAAGCATTTTGCTCCCCACCCCCGCCTTCGGTAGTTTAACAAACTGTGTTCTGTTGATCCAGTTGTGCTGTTAACAGAAGTTTACTGCAACTTTTTAAAGAATTTTCTAGAGCAAACGTGCATATTTTATAGATTATTTTTTCATGCTCTGCTCCCATTTTCCATGTTTATTTGCTGTTTGCAGCTGTTTACTCTTAATGCAAACTCAATACTTAAAACCTGCTCCAACTTGGAAGGCAACCATGCTGAAACTTTTGGAGGAAGTGTTGCTTTGATTAACCTTGAATTTTGATGGCTTTGATCATGCTTCTTCAACAAAGTGTGCATTTACTTTGACCGGAGGGGACTCATTATCCCCATGACTCAAAAGACTGGGTGGGAAAAGCACTTGGTTTGCACGGTGTACAGACAGGTATGCAAATTTCAGTGTATTCGCATTTGTTGCTCCATGCACACGGTTTAACATCTGTAAGTGAAATGTTTCAAAAAGGCAAAGAAACACCAAGTTGTGTTTCAACTAAACCATTCTTATTCAAGAACATATGTAGTGTGACAACATTTTTGACATTAAGCCTACATTGCAGTGGTGGTGCTTGATATTGGCTTTCTTAGCCATATCGCTTATACAGATATTGTCCAGCACTTCATTACAGATGCCGATATCAACAGAGACCAATGTAGGCAGCAACTTGGTCACTGTTTATCCTCACTAGGGTCACTGGGCTATGCTGGAGCCTATCCCAGCTAACTTCAGGCGAGAGGCAGGGTACACCCTGGATTGGTTGCCAGCCAATCACAGGGCACATATAGACAAACAACCATTCACACTCACATTCATACCTATGGATAATTTAGGGTCGCCATTTAACCTAGCATGTTTTTGGAATGTGGGAGGAAACCTCAGTCTAATAAACACCGTTTCAGTTTCAGAATCATGTCATATTTATTTTGTCTCGGAAAAAGTCATAAAAAAATAATGACCCACCAAGTAAGACAGGTTAGACTCAATTAAATAAGGCTGGTAAAAGCTGCACATTTCTCATTTTTATGCCAATAATAATGATCAGCTGATTCATTTATTTTCATTCATTCATCATTTTCTACCGCTTATCCTCACGAGGGTCGTGGGCGTGCTGGAGCCTATCCCAGCTGTCTTTGGGACCACCGTGCATGATCAGCTGATATTATCAAATATTCCTACTTCCGAGTATAGAAGCTAGGGGTATACAGTATACATTTAGCTTTAAAAAATCATAGTGAGGACGTTAGCCCACAGCAACTCAACACTGCCAGTGGGCAGACGTGTTCACTGACGCTATGTGAATAACTTCAACACCCAGGTTCCAAAATAACTCACAAGTCATAATAATACACACAGTCATCAGTAATATTCCACAACAATAGCCAGACTTGTTTGCTAAAAGCTGCAATTCGCTGTGCATATTTTTCCCTCTGCATGTAATGAATTTTTTTGCAGATTAATGCCAAAATCACTTTTTGACAGCAGCGCTTGTGAGCAATAATTATATGTGCTGTGGCCCAGCATGGGGTAAATTTTAGTAACCTCTGAGCTGTCTAGTATAATGTCTGCTTCTTCTAAATTCTAGACCATTGGGAGTATGTAGAGGAAGTGCTTTATTTAAATGGTGTGGCAAAATTAATGTAAGAGCCTTATAAGAAGGAATAATAAATACATACACTGTATTACTCACCACTAATGTGCATGTATACACAAATGGGACATTTATTTAGGAATCCTTATATTTAAATTTGCTAATACGTTTAAGTTTGCATTAAAAAAATAAAAATACAAATGGCTAAAATACATTATGCTTGGCCATAACAGACTGTATGCATGCATTTAAATTAACAATAAAGAAAACAGATGTGAATTTACGACACAAACTGCTGCTCCCCAATAAAAAGATATGCAGAAGCATGTATTGTGCAAACAGGTGCCTGTCAAACCCGTAACAGTATAATTGATTCCAAAGGTTGTCTCATTGTGAATATCCTACCCTAAAGGCCATAGTAGAGCGAGTCAGTTAACACCCTCCTGTGTGAAACCCAATCCTTCGTTTCTGCCGATTCGTGTTCTGATAGCACTTATGCACACGCACACAAATTAGTGATAAGAGGAAAGTCCTTACTCAGTCTACCAGTGCTTTGCAGGACAGGAAAGGTACGTTGGCTTTCGAAGGAAGTTATCTTCCTTTGGTGTGAGGGGTGAAAGGTTATCATCATGACCTTATCCCTGTCCTCACCTCTGTGAAGGCAGCTGGTTCGGTGTTGACTCCTGTCAACAGGAGATATAAGATCCTGTCCACTCATTCTGCTTTGCTCTTAACATTCTTTCTTGCATGACACAGTTTCTTCGCACAACAGCATGTGCATCGAAACAGAACGGAATATATCCCTCATTCGATGAACTAAATTTGTGCTCTACAAAACAATGGCCGACCATATTGTGTTTCTCGTTTTAAAACGTCTTAAATTACTGTAGTCTGTGCATCATGCCCCTGAAAGTGACGCCACCCCTTTCAGGAGCATCACCCATATCCGAGTCATTACAGTAATCATAGCGACAACATCAAGGCAGCTCTAGGAAGACAAGTCGTTGATAGAAAGCAGAGTGGCTGGGTGTCAGCTTGTGCTTGTTTGGCAGAGAGTGTCAGAGAAGCAAGCTTTCTATGACAGCGTTTTGCTGAAAAGTGGTATTCTATGTTTGACGAATATATTTTTTTTGGTGCTTTTGGTCTCTTTTTTGCTGTGGTTGTTCTTTGTTGTGGAAAATGTTGAGGAGGTCTTGCGAGTAAACAAGGAGGGATGTTCACATACAATTGATATGCAATGTTTTTGTAGTTCATAAATCTCTCATTCATTATTCTGGTTGTCACATTCAGTAATAACGCAAATCAACCTCCAGATGTCTAAAGTGCTCTTAAAATTAGGGACCCAAGCAATACAGCAGATTGTAGGTTGCAATTATAGGCGTTTCATACACAGGCTGTTGTTGTGTGCGCATGCAACTTTGTTCCCGATCGTTGCCGTTCCCCGATACTGTGGAGATAACTTTCTCTAAGTTAAAAAAGGTGCCCTTGAACTGGAAAGCAACTGGAGTTCCACAAGAGGGTTACGTATTGAAGAGCGGTACACTCGGATTTGATCTTTGCTTTTGAAGTGTCTTTCTGAGCAAAGTCTGTGCTCTGAATCAAACTAAGCCGTCTTAAGCAGCCTCTTCAACTGTCTTCTACTCGTCTCCCCTTTTCTTTCCTGCTCACTCCAGGGACGACGCCTTTCTTTTTTTTTTCACCAATGTGTTACCATTGCATACTAATTGTTTATAAGACCCTCTCGGTCAAGATTTGCCTGTTACAGGAATTCCAATTAAGTAAAAGTTGAGATAACTTATATATTAGCACACAGGCCACACAGCGAGGAGAGCGGAGTTTGATTCCACCCTCGGCCATCTCTGTGTGGAGTTTCTTTGTGATGTTCTCCCCATGCATACGTGTTTTTTTTCCGGGTACTCCGGTTTCCTCCCACATTCCAAAAACATGCTAGGTTAATTGGTGACTCCAAATTGTCCATAGGTATGAATGTGAGTGTGAATGGTTGTTTGTCTATATGTGCCTGTGATTGGCTGGCGACCAGTCCAGGGTGTACCCCACCTCTTGCCCGAAGACAGCTGGGATAGGCTCCAGCATCCACCGTGACTGTCGTGAGGAAAAACGGTGGAAATTGAATGAATGTTTGTAGTTAGGGCATACACAACTTATTTACAAGCTGCTAAAGAAGTTTTTTAACATTTATTAGAGCTCTCTGGACATGAACCACCACCCTTAGAGTCACCTTAATACTCATATTACCCAATATACCCAACATAATAGGAGTAAATAAGCCATTTAGGACGTACATAAAGAAGACTTGTGCTCATGTGTGTTGCTGTAAATGTGTTCCCAAGGGGAGGAGAGTGAATGGCGGACAGGAAGTGATGTGAAGTGTTTTTTGGGGGGGTTTATTGTGTTTATTGTGTGAGATAATTCACATGTCTCACCAAACATGTGGAACTGTGAACTGATTATGTGATGCACTCAACTGTAATGTGATGCATGTTCAAATGAAATAAAACCATTACCATTACCAAACATTGCTGACACCCAGTGACCAGTGTTGAATACTACATATCATTCACATCGGGTTAGAATTTGTCATCTGAATGTCTTATATTTGTATTTTATTTAACGTCATCATTTTTATGTTTGACACTGCTTAATTTTGGCCAAAAATACATAAAAGTTGCTTCAATGTGCCTTTTTTTACCCCCATAATAGACCACATAACAGCAGGATTTAATAATTAATACAGGCGTACTATATTTAGAAAAACCAGGGTGAAGCCGCGAAGTTCAAACCGCAAAGTTGCAAGGGACAACTTTATATACACTGTGGTGAAGTTAATCTGAACAGAGTAGTCACTAGGCAGACCACGACCAACAGTCACAAAAATGACAGTACAACATGTAAACTGGCGACTACTACATCTATAGGGAATAATAAATAGCTACACTAACTCTAAACACACAACTTTTGCAAGTTTTCATCCAAAAAAAGACATGCTGGGAAGAGGAGGCGTTGCCAGTTCTCTGGCAGAAAGGAGTAGGCAAGACGTTCATGTTCTTAACTGTTATTAAAGATTGAGAAAAGTGGATCAGCTGTACTTTTTTATTTTTGGTATACTTGCTGCGACCCGGCCTTACCCACACTCAAGATTGAGACCCCTGCTCCAAACCCTTCATTTCTACCTGGTTGAATTGTTGAGTAGCTCTGCAAATACAGATGACACAGAAAACATATTTCTGTTCTATGAAGAATGTGACACCTACAAGTACAAGTATACACGTACCGCCGATGCACTGGATGTACCAGGCGAATGTTCTCCGCTACATGTTATGTAACACCTCCCGCACATGAAACTGTTATTCAGCAGGGGTATTACATCCACTCATGTTGCACATTGTACTGCAGGGAATCCTATGTCCTACATTCCCAGTCCTTGAGATTAAATGCCCCTCATTTGTTTATCTCGCTAAGTCTGTAAAAGTTTTGAGCAAAGCCTTCCACATCCACTCAAAACATGCATACAATATGTAAGTGAGGATTGTCAAGGGGTTTCCTAAGATGATAAACTCATACACACAGCTGCCATACCTTTCTGTGAGGGGTCACATGTATGTGTTGAGGGAGCATGTATTCTATTTCCAGTAACGGTCCTGAGCTACTTTAATCCCCCTGCCTTGCCTCCATCACCATGGACAGAACAGGGGGAGAAAAAAGGTCCCAGCCAGCCCACCCCAGAGTGGGGAGCAGCGCTGCCGAGATTGAGTTGCAAGTTTACTGAAAATAGATTGCGAATAGAAGAGTCTTTTCTGTCAGACAGCAGAGGGTTTGATAGAAACCATCCCAGCTGAAGAGACAGCTCTGTTAGTGCTGCGCTTCAGGGCAAAAGACGAGACGCAAGCGTTCAAGTGAGGTAAGACCTTTTGTGCGTACATCTGCGCACACTGGTGGGTGTGTATGTGCACTTGCTTCCAAAACTGGTGCATGACCAAACAGGTCATGCACTGTTGATGACTTAGGGTCTGAGAGATGCTCTAGGAGCATGCGGTTAACAATAGCTAATAACTAACGTTCTAGAGCCTAGGTTCCCAAAGAGGGGGGAGTGTACCCCCAGGGGTATGCCAATTGCAGTAGGGGGTACGCGAATAGAAATGAAAACCCATTAGCGCCTAACACTCATAATTACGAGTGTGCCTAAACACCTCACAGTGCAAAAGAGAACGGAGCAGAAAGTAAAAAGAGCATGAGCAGAGCAAGTTGTCCAATGCTCTGTGTGCATATGAAAAAATAAGTTTGATTATTAATTTGTGCATTAAGAGCGTTTACTCTTGAAGGGTTTATTTATATTGGTGTTTCCAGTAGTGAAAACCAGTCACTGTGGTTGAGGATTCCCCTGAAAATGAGGCTTGTTTTTTTTCATTGGTTTTTACTGTATAGTGCTTCATCACTATATATTTTGTATAAAAGGTATACAAAACTGTGGTAAGACCAGCCATGCTGTTTGGTTTAGAGACAGTGCCACTGAGGAAAAGACAGGGAGCAGAACTGGAGGTAGCAGAGATGAGGATGCTGAGGTTCTCATTGGGAGTGACCAGGATGGATAGGATCAGAAACGAGTACATCAGATTGACAGATTGGTAGAAGGATGCTGCGTTTAGAGCTGCCAGGTAGGAGGCATAGTGGAAGACCAAAGAGGAAGTTTATGGATGTAGTGAAGGAGGACATGATGGTAGTTGGTGTGACAGACAGATGCAGAAGACAGGGTTGGATGGAGGAGAATGAGTTGCTGTGGCGACCCCTGAAAAGAAAAGCCGAAAAAGAAAGACAAATAGTGTTTCGTCGTGGTTGTTAAACTCCCCCCTTCAATGTGGTGTTAATATGCAGACTTAAACCATAGCCACCATGAGTGGACAAAAAAAGTAAATCTCAAATTTGTCACATCAAAATGTGACCATGCAAAATACAAATCTGTGACCTGGAATTACGATAAAAACCCAAGGGCTTTGTAGGACTTCAGGAGGTTTGCCACCAGCCGCTTATAATTATCTACCTGTAGTTTCCCAAAAAACTATTTCTGCAAATAAAAACAAATCATTTGATGTCAAAACCCGTGTAATACGAATGCATTGGAATGTGTAGACAGGCGTTCAGATGTTCAGATGCAAAGAATCCCTGAAATGAAGTTGAACAAATAAAGTTTTGTAAGTGTGGCAGCTTGAGTTGTTAAAGAGCACCAATGCCATTGCTGATCATATGATATTCCTTGAAATAGTTCCACTTTATTTCTTGAAATTATTAATGAAATTGTGTTCTATATTCACAATTTTATCTCTGTAGTGTAATGAAATGTTTTCTCATAATTCATCTGCGTGTGTGTGTGTGTTTTAAGTGATGAGGGGGGGCTTTGAACTTTTCAACTGACTGAACCAGCCAAACATTGAAACCCACATGAGCTTTTGATTTTCTTGTCGAGGTCCAACTCAAGTTCCCATGACACCACACATGCCATATTGAATTTTATGAAAATGGATATAAAAAGTTGCTTGAATTTTCCGTTTGATCAGATGTTTAAGCATCTGGTTTCGAATATATGAATTGATGGAATCTTATGTTGTAGCTTTAAGCGTCAAGGCTTCAAGCGTCAACCTTTGCTTTTTTTTTTTTACCTAAAAATGTGACGTGACATGCCAAGAGCATGCAGTGTGTACATGTTTGTCTGGACTTGCCTTCTCACCTTTTACAGCTACTGTATGTTAATGTGATGTGTCTTTTGTGTGTGTGTGTACCATATGTATACTCATTTATATACTCACACTGCAACTGTAGCTTTCAATTATCAATTCAACATTTTTCACTAAATATATTTAATAGTATCCAAATACTACATAAGATCTACTCATCCATCTACTCATCCTTTTGACTCCATTGTCAGATTTAGCATCTACTGACTGTAATTGAACTACAGTATGTCTGATTAAATAAAGTAAGTAAGTAAGTCTCATAGTTGTTTTGCCTGAATTATGCTCTTTTCCTGTTTATTCAATAAGACAAGGCATTGCTCTTCGTGCTGTGTACATCTCAATACTAGGGATGACATGCACACAAATTGTCAACGTCTGACTTACTGTAACTATTCCCTCCAGGCATGTTTCTGTAAAGTATAAGCTAAATTTAGACTGAAAGTGTGTGTGTAACGAGACATTTTCATGTATGAAAACTATTCCCATATAAGGCAATTGCATTTTTTTTTATTTCCTACACTACAAGTCTCTTGGCTATAGCATAAGGGGGATTCTAGTCGACAGTCCTTTTTTTTCAGCTGGAACGTTACTAATGGTGGGTAGCTTCTGTTCTACTCTGTGCATTTAGTATTTTAACATAATTTATATCATCCCCCTAACATTTATCTTCACTGAAACAGCATGGAGCTAGTTAAAATAATTAGTCTCTTGCTCCCTACTTTTAGCAAAAGGCAAAGAGGGGTCACCTTCAGAAGAATTTTTATCAAAGCTCTCATTTTAGAGAGAGCAAGTGAGAGGGAGGGCCAGTTTAAAGTGAAAATTAAGAAGCCATCTGCACTGCACCGGAAACAAATAGAGTATTTAGGATATAGTATTTGTGGTAGGCCCATAAAAATGTCTACTTTTGACACTGATCAGCGGTGCTGAACATAACACTGGTTTGCGTTATTTGCAGTGAATTTGACAATTATGTTCTTACTCACACAATATAAACCAACAGGAGTTCATCAAACCAACCAAAATAACACAGGAAGAAACACAATGTAACTGCACCACAGTCTCTACACACTAATATACGTACATGCATGACTTAGGCATTTGGGTTGATGAGCTCCTGTTGATTTATGTTGACTGAGTCAGGGTGTAAATGTAAAGCTAATTCACTTCATTAGCGCACATTTATAAATAATCAGCAATTTACGTTAAATAAGTTAATAATGGGTCTTGTTGATAGCATGAATGGTGTGGCATGCTGCTGCTGTGCAAAGTTCCGTTTAAAGACATAAGGTAGGTGAAAAGGGGAGCTCCTGCTGACATCAGTATTGAGCAAATCATCTTGTTTACTATAAATTGCAGTGTAATTTGCACATGTGTACCTGCACGCCATCGCTCTGTAGTACATACTTAATGGCATCATGCAAACTATGCCGCACCAGCCAAGTAATGTGACAGGCTTCTGTAATTAAGTGCCAGTTTTGAGTTGATCAGAACTGCTTTGTGACCTGTTGGCATGTGTGTTTGTGTGTGTTGATGTTCCAGCTGAACTCTCCAATGAACTCGGTCAGCAGCACAGAGGACATTAAGCCCCCGCTGGGTCTCAACGGTGTGATGAAAGTGCCCGCCCAGCCCTCTGGCACAGCGCTGTCGCTCACCAAACACATTTGCGCCATCTGTGGTGACCGTTCCTCAGGTGAGTGGCTGTGATGAGCACAGACTTGAAGTGTATCATTTTGCATGAGAAGGGGGGGGGGGGGCTTCTGGGTTTCAGCTACACTATATAGCGGTATTGTTCGGCCTCATGAGTCACCATGAATTGTAATTTTTCAGCATACCAAGACATTTTGGATGATTTCATACTTCCAACTTTTTGGAAATAGTCTGGGAAAGGACTTTTTCTGTTCCTCTTTTGCTCGTAGATTACCTTTTTTGAAGAGTAGAAGCTGTTATAACTGCAGAGAGGGGCATAGTCCAGTTTTTCCAGTGCTATAGCTACAATAATGTAAAGCTTTTGATGAAGGAAAAAGGAAAGGAAAAAGGTTTTTTTAAAGACCCCCCAGGATTTTGCAATGTAGCCATCAGTTTGGTGATGCCCTTCGTGTTGTGTGGTGTCCGCACTTATAATATTCAAAGCAGTTTTCAGTACACGTGCAGTACATCGTTGTTTGTTTGGAAATGAACAAAATGAGTGTCTGTCCGTCGTCTTCATAATATTATTGTGGTGTCCTTTGTTTTTGATTGAGTTGCAAATGAGCACGCCATATGTGTCAATAAAAACAAAGGTGTCTGCTTCACTCCTCAGGTAAACACTATGGCGTATACAGCTGCGAGGGCTGCAAAGGCTTCTTCAAAAGGACAGTGCGCAAAGATCTTACCTACACATGTCGCGACAACAAGGACTGCGTCATTGACAAGCGTCAGAGGAACCGGTGCCAGTACTGCCGCTACCAAAAGTGTTTAGCCATGGGCATGAAGAGAGAAGGTACAGCACATACCGTTGAGGATAGTCACACTTACTTCCATCCTAATGCTCATTTGATGCAAATGTCAGTGTTGGAGATATGAATAGCATTGTTGTTTATTTGCTTAGTATTCAAAATTAATTCTTCATTCAATCTTCATTAATTCATTTATTTTCTACCACTTATCCTCACGAGGGTCGCGGGGGTGCTGGAGCCTATCCCAGCTGTCTTCAGGCAAGACTGGTCGCCAGCCAATCACAGGGCACATATAGACAAACAACCATTCACACTCACATTCATACCTATGGACAATTTGGAGTCACCAATTAACCTAGCATGTTTTTGGAATGTGGGAGGAAACCGGAGTACCCGGAGATAACCAACGCATGCACAGAGAGAACATGCAAACTCCACACAGAGATGGCCGAGGGTGGAAATGATCTCGGGTCTTGTAGCTGTGAGGCCTGCGTGCTAACCACTCTGTCGCCGTGCAACCCCACCACAAATAATTACATGTTATCCATTTTTTTTAACAATTAAAAACTGTTACATAAATGGCAAACATGTCACTAAGTGGAAGCTGTCATTTCTAAAAAAAAATGAAGGATATGAGCAAGTGCCAGCATCCTTCATCCTTTAACTGAAAAACTCCAGTTTTTACGATGTATACAATATTTTACTGTAAAAGTACCATCAATTTAGAAATATATGATATTGTCCGTTGGAAAAGAACATAAAACCAGGGAGGATTTGAGTCCTTACAGACTGTAAGGTGTGAATTTTAACACCCCATGCTGTTCAGCGCTGTTTCACACATTGAACACATCATTCATTCCTCCCATTATGGTCACCACGGTTACTAAATACAGATATACAGAGTGAGGGATGTCCACATATGATGATGATGATTAAAGATGGTGAAGGGTGTTAACCAGGCACATACGTGCAAGTACATGCGTGCATGACTTCGATGTTGAAAACACTTTCGATATAAGGCCAGTTTGTCTTTGACCTTTACTTGGCCTTCCCCTCACCATTGAAGGACACTTTTCTCTCTCAAGGATATTATCAATTACTGCCGTTTGCCCCACTCACTGTGCCACCGAAGCCACCCCGTACACCCTGAGGGTGATGGTTACAGAGCAAGGCAGTAGTAGCCCAAAAGGCTAAGTGAATCCACAGTAAAACAGGATTATATGAATTTATACTCTTGCAGTCAGGAGAGAGGGGGAGGAGGAGCGAGAATAAAGTTAACATGATTTCAGCCCTCTTCACCTCTCTCTGACTCCGGCACAAGTATTTTACCCTTGGGCTGACCTCCACTGCCAGACAGCAGATCCTCTAAAGTGGGGCCCCTTTCCTTCTCCTTGTAGAACAGCCACAGCTACCCCCCCTCATCATGACCACAGAAAAATATGAAAACAGTTCATTCTGCAAACTCATCGAGTGTTGTGTTTTCACTTTTACTGGTGTGTGTTTTTATGAACACTTGCAGAACTTTTAAAATAGCCACACAACTTTGTTATGTGGTATTTTGACTTAAGTTAATTATACTTTCAAAAAGACAAAACATATGCACACACACTTGTGCATCTTTTCATTCCTTCGCTTGGGCGGAGGTGCGGTTTCTCTTGCCTTAGCCGCAGTGAGTCTCAGTGTCTGCTGAGCACACAAACCATTTCCTGTGTCTCCTGGCCAAGCCAATCAAATGACAGAAGCATTACAGTAATGTTTTAACCAGTTAGTGTGTGCGACAAGTCAAAAAAAAAAAATTTACCAGACACAGTCCTCATTGATTTGTGTTGTACTTTAGGTCAGGATGTTGTTCTGTGTCACACAGACTTCAATTCACTGTGGATTATTTATAGGTTTGTAAAAGAAAGAGAAGTCCTTTAGCATTCATGCATTGCTGTGAGTAAAATGGAATGCAGAGGTCGTCAATGATTTCCATTCATACTGTTGAAGCAATTATTGTTGCATCAACGTTTTTGAATGGGTTTCTAGGTAATTACTTGTTTAATAAATGTCAGAATGTTCTTGAAGAAGTCACCTTTAACAACTGACATGTGGACCGGTGGTTCACAAATGAATAAAAATAGAAAATCATGTAACGATATAATTATCGTTGTACATTACTTACAGACGCAAAGTATTCCATAACAAAAATCATCCGGTTTGTGTGCTTAACTGCATCACATGCTCAACTCAAGGAATCATTGCGGTGACTAAATGTCGCCAAAAAACAAACCGCCACCTCACTTTAATTTAATGCCAGCATATATAGTATTATATATTGTTATGTACAGTATAAATTGCACCTGATTATACATCACAGCAGTGATTTATTTATATAAGTTTATATAAGTTTGACTTAGAGGATGTCCAAAAATTCTCAAAATTCTTACAATAATATAATATTCATTCATTCATTCATTTTCTACCGCTTACAAGGGTCGCGTGGTTGCTGAAGCCTATCCCAGCTGTCTTCGGGCAAGAGGCGGGGTACACCCTGGACTGGTCGCCTGCCAATCACAGGGCACATATAGACAAACAACCATTCACACTCGCATTCATACCTATGGACAATTTGGAGTCGCCAATTAACCTAGCATGTTTTTGGAATGTGGGAAACCGGAGTACCCGGAGAAAACCCACGCATGCACGGGGAGAACATGCAAACTCCACACAGAGATGGCCGAGGGTGGAATTAAACTCGGGTCTCCTAGCTGTAAGGCCTGAGTGCTAACCACTCGGTCCACCGTGCAATCATGATTGGCTTATTTTTTAGTATACACTCTAATGGCAACAAAAGCCACCACTCTTTTTTTAATGATGCAAATTAATTAATTATCAGCAATTTACAATTATGCTCCAGCTGGATTCTTTCAGATAAAGATGTTGGAAAAAATATTACTTGTCATTGGCCTAAATACATACTGTACTGTACATGTACACTCCTGAACAAAATCGTAAGACCCGGGGGAAATTACAAGTATTTGCATTTTGCGCTGGCGGATTGTAATTAGATTGTAAGTAGAGCATCAAAATGCAAAAAGAAACAGAAGTGAGATGCAAGAAATAGAGCAGCTTGCAATTTAGGGAAAACGCGATTGAAAATCAAACAAATATAAGGTTATTTAAGTCATGTAAATGTTCCATTTATCAGTAAATATTTGGAGTGTATGACCTTTTGAGCTCCACAGTGTATATGAGCTTTTGGTTACATGTGAACATACTAAAATACCACCAAATATACAGCAGTAGTGACCGGAACCAGTTTTATTACATGCAGCCGTTCAGGAGGAGCGCCAACGAGCCAAGGACAAGAATGAGAATGAGGTGGAGTCGACCAGCTGCGCCAATGAGGACATGCCCGTTGAGAAGATTCTGGAAGCTGAGCAGGCAGTGGAACCCAAGACAGAGACCTACATCGAGACCAGCCTTGGTGTTCCTTCCAACTCGGTGAGTTTTTAGTCTCCGTACCATTCCATTAGTGCCATAATCTTAAATATGTACATTCAAATATTGCCAAGGGACACTGGGTCAAAGGTTTACACATCAGTATTAATGATCGGAGTTTTCATCTGTACTTAGGATTGTGGTTAGATATACTGCCGATGCTGTTTCTTTCGCTATGAGTGCCCCCTCTTTAGAGTTCTTTCGACAAGGACTGCTTGTGATCTGGAGCGCTGGTTCTCCCTTCTCACCTTGTATCAGACACGAGTCTCCCCCTTTATCCCCTCTGCAACAGCTGGGCAGAGGAGGCGAAATGTGATGAATAATACAACAGGCAGACTGTTCTTGAAAGCATCGCCACAAAGTCTTCGCTTTCCGAGGAATTCTGACGGAGCATGAGAAACATCTGAGCTGTGCAGCAGCCTAAGGAGGGTGAGAGCGAAGGAAGGGAGGGAAGGTGCGGCTGAAGAAGGAGGCGAGTGGGGGAGAAAGAGAGAAAGCAGAGGACTCCTTCTGGGATTCGTCTGCTTGAGGGGAGGGAAATGTCCTGTGAAGTAAAAGTGGTGATGTGAAGGCTGTTATGTGAGTAAATGGAGCTATTTTCGGAGACTAGGTAGACATGTGGGGGATGAGGGTTGACCTTACAATATCAGCACATCACTCATGCACTGAGTGTCATTGTGCCTCAATTACAACAGCAGGCTATGCACACCAATAAGGGAATTTTTTTATGCAGCACAGTTATGAGTCAATTTTAATCATTTTTCCACATGTTGCACATATATTGTGTGTAATACATTTAGTGGATATGCTCATCGGACAGCGCTTTTCTACCAGCTCATTCATGTGACTCAAAGTCCGATTTGACAAGCAAACGATCCAGCTGCAAAGGTAGCAGTCTCCTGAATCGATAAAAATCCATTACGGAGACTTACGGAGCAAAAGGATCGTCATGAATACTCCATAGGTTGCCATGACTGGAGACGAGAATTGATATAAATTGTTGCACAGAGGCAAGTATGGTAACTTTTTTCCTTTGTAACTTGTTTACTTTCAAATGTTGCATCTTTGTAACCTATGTGGAGTGTCGGAAACACTTTGCTCGGTCTGAAATGTTGCACACTTACTATTGTTATGACATTTTCAGGATGGGATTGTACTTTTCCACGCTTACACAGCGTTTCCATTGCATCCATGTGATAAATAGTTTACTTACAGTATCTGTGCTTGGACAGTTTGATACTTTTGAAGAGATGTTTTGCACTATTGGATTGAGAACTGGCATACTTAATCTGCCTTCAGTATCTGCCTTGCAGGTTGTCTTGACCACAGCGTCCCCTATTTTGCTCCCCCCACCCCACCCCTCCTCTGCATGGTTTTCATTGAGAAGCGGTGCCCCGTGCTATAATTAATCACAGAGCCCAGGCCATGAGTGCACCACATGAATGGGCCACCACCACCGTCTAATGGCTGGGGTCTGGCCAAGCTGAATAAAGTGTGTTTATCTCATGTTGACCTAGAACAGAAGTTAAACATGCGTTAGTAATGTGCCTTCAGAGGCCTCCTCTGAAGGTGGAGGGGGGGCGAGAGGGGCCGCTTGAGTTACTTAATCCTGCAGGTGGGTTTTTTTGTACTTGGTGGCTGTTCTCTTCTGTCTGTGCTTCCATTTCCATACAGCTTTAGTTGCTTATCCATAATAAAGGTATAGACTGTGTTATTTAGATAATAATTAGCTGATGATTCATCCCTGCTCCTGACGTATGAGTTTCTTTAAAAAAAAAAAAAAAAGTGGGACACTTGAGTAATTCATTTTCATGCTGATGTGTAAGCATCCAATTTTCTCCCTGTTGTCACGCTCGTATTGGCTGGTTCAAGCAGAATTAATGAAAAATTGAAAAGGAAATTTTTCTTCTCTCCTCCTCAAGCGATGAAATTTTTATAAGACAACGTGCAAGCCTGGCATTTTTTTTTTCTTAACTTGCTGCGATGGTCCAGCATGCTAGTTTAAATTGCAATAAACAGTTTTCATCATAATTAAAGTGAGATTTTTTGTGGCCTACAATGGGACGACTAGCTAAGTTCCAGTGTAATTGAGGTTTTCTTTCTTTGAGTTGTGAGATATTCGCTGTTCACTGTTCTCAAAGGGCTCCTCCTTTGTGACCAGATAACATCCTAAATGCTGCTTAGAGACTTGTCAGTGTGTACAGTAATGTGATGCCCGAGGATTGTTGCCCCCCCCCACTACCCGTCATCTCCACAGAAACCGGGTCAGTGTAAACACCGCTAAGATAGCCATGCAACATTCATGAGGCATGCCATGTTGAACTGGAACTCCTGCACTTGTGAAAGAGGGGAAGTTCAACTGTGTTGCACTCTTAAAACATATTGTGTTTGTCTTTGTTTTGCCTGGGTCTGCCCTTTTGGAATGAATTAGCTGAATTTGTTTATGCGCTTTTGAGAGGAAGTGTGTCTCACAATATCTGTCACGCCGAACTACACCGTCCACATCTCCCAAGGAGATCCGTCGCTGCAATATTCATGAGTTGCCAGTATTCATTCTCCCACTGAAGAATAAGACACTACTTTCATTTTTCAAAAGAGTGTCGTCTTTGTGTCTGCGCTAACTTTTTTTTTTTCCTTGTTTCCACTGCATCTGTGTGATACTCAGCAGTCAGTGTGAGTTTCACACTGCAGGGAAGGAAACACAGAGGACACACAGAGATGTCTCTGGCCCAGTGCTACAAAATGAGGATGTGAGTGGAGGGACGTTTTTCTCCTTCATCATGAACTAATCTTCTCTTGAGAGGTGGCGTTGATAGTTTGGATCCTCCAAGCTTTTAGAATTGATCAGCAGGCTTTGGAAAAGGATGCCAGGAAGGTTCTGCTGATTATGTTAGTGAAGAAGTTCACAGGAGGATACTTGTTTAACTCATTTGAATGAAACACAAGTCTTTGTTTACAGAGGTTCATATCAAGCGTTTGTATTCCTAGGATGGCGACAAGTGGACGTACAATGTGGGTGCGTTAGGCATACCGGATCTGAGTTGCATTCGAATCTCAGTACTTGTGTTCCCTGAGGGTCAAAGACCAAAGTCTTTCAGGACTCTTTAGGGCAGGGGTGGGCAAATATTTTGACTTGTGGACCGCATTGAGTTAAGAAAATTGTCCGAGGGGGCCAGAACATATATTTAACACACGCACACTATTCTATGCTTATAATTTTCCTTGAGTTATTTGTCTAAATTTATCTGTAAAAGTGTTATACTATCAGCCGTATGTTCTCATGTCCCTTTTTTCAGGAGCACGCTAAACATCAGACCACATCAAACTATGTAATTTAATTTTTAAGTTTTTTTTTTTTACTAAATAAGACATCCGACTTGCAAGTCATGTTGCCAGTTTATATGTTAAAAGTTAAAATACTTAGAAAGCAACTGGTGGGCCCGATTCAAACGCTTGCTGGGCCGCATGTGCAGCCCTGGGCCGTAGTTTGCCCACCCCTGCTTTAGGGTATGCAGTCCTTGTCTCGTTGTTGAAACTCGTAATGCACACAAAGACACTGATATTGATCAAATGTCACTCACATAATGTATGCATTCCACACACTATATTGACATAATCATTAGCAGGCCACATAATGGCCTCAGAGTACATAATTGTTCATGCTACCTGGACATTTGGAGACAAATGCTTACAAAAATACATTTGTTTTTGTAACCTATTCCGAGCAGTAAATCTTGTAGTAGTACTTGTGTCTTTGCATAGAATGTGAAGGGTAAAGAAGCAGTTCATTTTGCATTCAATACATCTTCACATTTGATGAAGTGTGCTGTCGCAGCAGAAGATAATACTCTGTGCCTCACTTAAATGAGATTTGGTTTTAAAAGCCTTCTCTATTGTGTCTTATGTCACTTACCTAAAAATAATAGCCGTGTTCATCCGTGAGGCGATCCTTTCTGTTCGCTTTATGCCCATCACCGCTTATGGCTTGAGTGGATATAATAACTCGATAGATGGCTCTTTCTCCTTGATTCACTTTACATTAAGCCTGGTCAGTCTTCAACTAGTAAATGGACTAGACAGTGTGCGCTGTTGCTGGTTGCTTTCTATATATATATATATATATATATATATATATATATATATATATATATATTGTGTCATTGATCATATGTAGAGAAAAAAGTCAAAATTTGAAAAACATTGAAGCTATTGTACCTGGTCAGTGTCAAACACATGTGCTGTTGTGAAATGTCAGCAGAGACCTCTTCGGTTATATTAGCTGTCCAAACAGCTGATTTGTGTCTGCTAAATGAGCCACAAAGAACTCTGCTTAGAGGCAATTATATTCCATTTGGGGAAACTCGGTGCCTAGTATTTTATTGTATTCTTTATCGACTAGATATGTGTCATACCTGTCTGTTCTCCTTTCCTTGCAGCCCAATGACCCAGTGACAAATATCTGTCAGGCTGCGGACAAGCAGCTCTTTACGTTGGTTGAGTGGGCCAAGAGGATTCCCCACTTCTCTGAACTGCCACTGGACGATCAGGTCATCCTTCTACGAGCAGGTTGGTAAAATTCAGCTTCTAATATAATAATAACTGCTTCTTTGGAGGCAAAATGTCTTCTAAGACTACATGAACAGTCCAGTTGTGATCGATTCATTGCCCTCAGAATGCAATGAATGAGAATATTTGCTAAATGTTGCTAAAACATTTGTTGCTAAAATTGAGATTTCCACCACTTATTATGGATAAAAACTTATTTCTAAATGTGATTAATTGTGAGTTAACTATGGACAAAAATGCAATTAATCACAATTAAATATTTTCAGCAGTTGACATCCTTAATAAATGCATTAGCACCATAGAAAAAGTAACAGATCTGGTTCTTGCTTCAAATCGACTCTCTCCTTTTCCCCCACAAGCTGCATCACTGGGGCTGGACAAAGAGTTTCGAGTTTCACTGACTCACGGGTGCTAGATGAAGACTCGAGTTTCTCATACTCACGGGTCCCTGACAAACACTTGAGTTTCACAGAGTCACAGCTGATCAACGAAGACTCGAGTTTAACTGACTCACGAGTAGTCAACAAAAACTGGAATTTCAATGACTCACGTGTACTCGATAAACTGTTGATGTAACCCGATTTTCCCTGTGCGTTACAATAACTCGTTCACCTACTCACAATAAAGATAAGTTTCACCAACTAAATGGGGACACAACGAAAACGTGAGTCTCACTGACTCATAGTTGCTCGCCGAGCATCTACAGCTGCCTAACTTGTTGCACACGTGCGGATTTTAGCGCATGCCCTTTGTGACAAGTGACAGGAGTGACTCATAAGAACTTGAGTCAGTATCCATCACACCGAAGAACATCACATTTCTCTCCTATTGTCCCTTGAGAAGGAGCGCTGTCATAGAAATTGTTGCTCACATGTGATGGTTGTACTCACTTTTGTGAATACTGCATTTGGAGAGAAGTGCTCAGGATGGATTTAAAAGATAGTTTAAATTTAACATCACATGCAAGAGGGTCTTTTGGGGTCCCCGAACACATTACCCCTGCTGGCTGCCTGTCGTTGCAAATGACACCATTATATTGCTAATCCACCTTGAGGAAAAGAAACGATATTACACACCCAATCCCATCCCATGAAATAAAAGAGAATCCTCCCATCAGTCTTTATGCTGTGCACACACAAGTGATGGAGAGACTTGAGCCAAGCAGAGAGAGACATTATTCCGGAGAGCTCGTCTCCTCTCAGCTCTCAGGTTTTCTATAAATAACCGCTTTAGTTCTGCTGTATCACAGATAAAAGCATCCTGGCTCCTCTCGTACCCAACTCAACTCTGGGGAAAAGAGGCGAGTGTTGCCAGGCAGAACAGTTAAAGGAGCTCTGTCACTCAAAAAGCACCGTCTTGTGTCTTGAGTGCTCTCGGTGTCAAGCCCCTGCTTTGGCGCATCAAGCCTGTTGTCTTTATCGTGTTGGCAGCCACAGTTCATCGCTTTTACATGCCTGTCGCTTCAGAAAGTATGATTCCAACGTCTTAGTAATAACCCGATGACGCCGCTTGAGAACCCTGTGTGCTTTTACCACGCAGCTTAATTGAATCATTGCAGCCCCCCCCCCCCCACACTCTAACCCTTTGTTGTCACTGTCATTTGGCCTGAAAGCACTCATGTGAACCTTTGTACTAGGATTTGCTTGTTTTCTCTCCCTCGTTTACGCTTTCCTCCGTCTTTCTCGCCCATTTCTGCTGCAGGTTGGAATGAACTCCTTATTGCGTCATTTTCGCACCGCTCAATAGCAGTAAAAGACGGGATTCTGTTGGCGACCGGGCTGCACGTCCACCGCAACAGCGCTCATAGTGCCGGAGTGGGAGCCATCTTTGACAGGTCTGTGGGAGTTTTGCCTTGTATAAATTTCATACTGTATAAAGCTCACAAGCTGCATGCCTTGGGTTTAGATTACAATGTAGGTGTATTCTATCCTTTTTATAAGCATTAACATGCCACAAATTAACCTTTATTAAATTTGGAGGTGTAAATTTGCAAAGGTTTCACAATGAGCCACACCAGGTTTCTGTATACCGTATTTGCAATGCTGTAGTCGAGGCAGAGGGCGGGAACAGACTCTGCTGCCTGCTGATTGGTTGAAATAAAGGTGCGGGCTTCCTTAATTAAAGAACTGAATTTAACAAATACTGAAATAAAATGGAAAAGTATCCGTATTGATAGTAATGTTTCTCAACAAACACTGATCTTTCTAGTTAAGCATCAACTTGAAGGACTAAAAACCTGAAGGGCATTTTTTTTTTAAGTCAAGCCAAGTCAGTCACGGTGAAGTAACCCCCGTGGAGACTGTTGTTGACATTTCAGGTCGGCAACCTGTCACAGGCTAATATCTTACAGGCGGCTGCAGCATCTGTTTGTTGATGATTTATGCTGAAAAGTATTTGCATCTTGTCAAATCTGCAAGTGTGCTGCTTTAATCTGTTTCACAACTTTAGATACACATGCGTCTAATGAGAGCCAATAAAATAGAGCATTATACACCGAAGGCCACATACTGAAAAATGAAAGGATGCAAGGCCCACTTTGATATTTTTGTACATCAACACATGTAGATATGCAAAGAGGTTATATACTATATATTTCAAGAAAAATAGCCTGCATCTCATATTTATGAAAAAGTTATTAATATGAACGTCAGTCTTTGCTCCATTTTTCTCCCAAATATTTCAAATTTCTTTTTAAATCATCTTCGCAAATTTTTTTCTCAAAATATGATGACTTTATTCTCGTAATATTTTGACTTTATTCCTATAACATTCCAAACATTAGAAACATTTTGTTTGGTTTCTTTCTCATAATATAAGAAACCATTATTTTAAAATAAGGTATTTATTTGTTTTTCTTTTAATACTTTGACTTGAGTCTTGTTTTTTTTCCCATTTCTGCCATTTTTATTACACATTATTATTGTATTTATTATTTTATTTCAACTTTCTTGTCATTAATGCTTTTTTCTTAATTCTGACTTTATTTCTATATAATTTGGACCTATTTTTGTAATTTTATAGCTTTTCCCGTGATCTAATTATGAATAAAAAAAATAAGTTTATTTGTTGCTTTGTTTTTCATATCAGGACTTTCCTTAACATTTCAACTTTATGCTACTAAAATGGCATTATTTGTTTATCCTTTTATAATGATGACTCTTTCGCATTAGATTGCACAATTCTTCAATCAATATTTTGACCTTATTCTTGAATAATGACTTTCTTTCTTTTTATTTTGTGTGATAGGCCAATTAAAAAAAAAACACACACAGCCATATGCTGCAAATGGCCCGTGGGTTGCATTTTGGACACCCCTGTTTTGTACTGTTGAATCATCCCACAACAAGAGATAAAACAGGCAGCATGTTTAAGAGCAGTGTTGGAGTTATCTGTCAATATCTGTGCCAGCCTTTGGAGTCAAAGCCCGAGGACCATATCTCATCTCTGTAATAAGTGTGACTAGCTATAAGATACACAGAACTGATTATGTTTATTTATCTACCGCTCTCTGGCTTCCTCATTTAAATGAGACCGATTATCATAAACACTTCCGTCTTTTTTTCAGTTGTGTTGTTCCTTGTAGCAAATTGAATTACAATGAGCTGAGAGTCACAATTGACTCCACTCAGAATGAGAGGGGGAGGACATGGAGAGGGTGTGACCGTGTCAAAGAGGGGAGAGGAGTAGCAGCGACTCCCTCTTATGATGTCACGCACTCGCACAGTGGGATTTTTTGATATGCTACTGTTTTTTTTGGCGGCATTATTATTAAAAGCATGTACCAGTATAAGTTGCATTTTTTCATAGTGTAACTTGTAATACATAAATAACATGTGTTGCCCATGATGCCACTTCATATGCACAATGAGGTTGGTGTTAAACCTACACGGTTCTGCGCCACCATGGGAAATTTGTGCATGACGAGTTTTGGACTCAGCTGTAACTTTTTTTTTTCTTTAGTGCCACACAACTGATTTATAAAATATGACTGTTTGATAGGATGCATACAGGTGTCACATCATGTATTAAAAATACCTTCTTTGAGAACATGCTGACCTGTATTAAACATCTAAGGTTTTATTGTGTCCAGATACTTTAAAAGGCTTTTAGGCTTTTAGTTTAGCTGGCATCTATTACACGAACCACTTTAATTTGGGTGACTTTTGGCAGGCCAGGGAGCCGCCTTTTGAGAACGCCTGGTCTAATTAGAGATGTTTGTTTCCTATGATCAAACATAGGATAAAAAAAAAAAAAAACATTCAAAGTTTTGTTATTTACTGAAAAACATTTCTTCATCTCCGCCTTTTTATGTGTTTTGTGCAGAGTGCTCACAGAACTGGTGTCGAAGATGCGGGATATGCAGATGGATAAGACAGAACTGGGGTGCCTTCGAGCTATAGTCCTTTTCAATCCAGGTAACCATGACTGAGCTTTTTTGCAGTGGATCTTTGAGCAAATTGTACATAATCATAAGTATAACTGATGCTTGCGAACATACCACCGTCTACTCTCTGGCAGTACTTGTCTGCCAGATACTGCTCGACACTAAAACACTCTTTTTATTCATCCAATCCAATCCATACATGAATTGAATTGAACTGAATTGAATGCTGCTCCTTAACACACCTGGTCTGCCACAGAAGAAGAAGAAGATGTAGCACAAGGGTACAGTGTTACCAACAATGCGAGTTCATTTGTAGTTCTAAACATATTTGTTTTGCTTGTCATGTTGTCTGCCCCCACACAATGACACCACAGAAGACTGTCTCGTCACTTGTCTGACCTGAGCTCCAAACTAACAACATGCTGTCGCTGAAACCTCACGGCGCCAAAGTAACCCATTAAAGCCAACCACCAACATGACCCAGTGTGGGAGTCTCCGTCCCTCTGAGGCCAGTGTGTATCGGACCACCCCAGGCACACTGATTCTCTGTGTTCCACTTTTGTTTGGGCCTCCACCGGGCCGACTGGCTCTGCTTCGCTCTTCTGCTCGAGTCCTTGTTAATTAGAGTTCAGCAGATTGTTCCGAGAGGAAAAAGAGAGCGCTCCGTTCTCTCTGTGTGTCATCTTGAGTTCAACCATTAGTGGTAATTGTTTTGTGTTCATTGCCAATGTTAATCAATGACATCATCAAAGAGGCGTGTAAATGGCACAAATCCAGAATGCGGTCCTCAATGGGGCAGCGGGGTTAAAGCTCAACTTGTTATTATAAATTCCTGTCCTTCATTCAGTGTTCACTTGTTCATAGGCATAAAAGCAGCAGCAGGCTTTCTGAACCTCCTTTAAGTGTATTTCATTATTATTTCTGACTCTGTGTGTGTGTGTGTTCACAGACTCCAAGGGTCTGTCAAACCCAAGTGAGGTAGAAGCTCTGAGAGAGAAAGTCTATGCGTCTTTAGAGGCCTACTGCAAACAGAAGTACCCTGAGCAGCCTGGCAGGTATAAAAACACACTTCACCTTTAACTCAGTACTCACAGTGTACAGGAAATACAGCAGGATGGAGTCGCCGCACATTGAAAATGAGTCAACACACAGCCATTATTGTCGAAATAGCTGGCAACATACGTTTTTTTATATCTGGCCTACAGTTAAGCATGATGGTACTGTCACGGTCTGGAGTGGCATGAGTGCTGCCGGCACTCTTGATCTGTGGTTCATTTGGGGATGAATGAATGCCAAGATGCACTGTGACATTCTGAAGCAGAACATGATCCCGTCCCTTGGGAAACTGGGCCACATGGTAGTTTTCTAACATAATACCGATCCCAAACACTCCAAGATGGCACATGCGTTTCTGAGGAAGCTGAGGGTAAACCGAATTGACCTGTGGAGTATCCTCGAACTGAACATGAAGGGAGCGGGAGAGGTAAAATGTGCATCCCCAAGAGGATTAAGGCAGTGTTCAATAGCAATGGTACTCACAGTTGGGGCACAATTTTTGGACATGTTCTCCTTGAGGTGCGTTCACTTTTGTTCAACAATAATGGTTCTGTGTTGAATTATTTTCAGTCGGCACTCACCACTTCACGCTTCAACTTGTTGGTCACCTCTTCAGACACAGTCTCAAGTTCTTGTTGTTTTAATGCACAATATTAGACACATGCAATCCAGAAAATGATATGTAAATGTTACAGATACATGTGATAGATACAGAAACAACAGATGGAATGATACAGCACTCTACAAGAAGCAATGAAGTCTGTAAAATTAAATAATAATAATAAAAAATTGTTACAAATATAATGATGAAAATGGTAATATTAATGACGATCATAATAATGGTGATAATAATAACAATAATAATGGTAATAATGATAAAGATGGCGACAAGGCGGTCGAGTGGTTAGCACGCAGACCTCACAGCTAGGAGACCAGGGTTCAATTCCACCCTTGGCCATCTCTGTGTGGAGTTTACATGTTCTCCCCGTGCATGCGTGGGTTTTCTCCGGGTACTCCGGTTTCCTCCCACATTCCAAAAACATGCTAGGTTAATTAGCGACTCCAAATTGTCCATAGGTATGAATGTGAGTGTGAATGGTTGTTTGTCTATATGTGCCCTGTGATTGGCTGGCGACCAATCCAGAGTGTACCCTGCCTCTCGCCCAAAGACAGCTGGGATAGGCTCCAGCACCCCCCGCGACCCTCGTGAGGAAAAGCGGTAGAAAATGAATGAATGAATGATAAAGATTATAACAATAATGATAACAACAATAATATTACAATGATAATAATAACAGGTGAAAACAAGACTGTGGCATGAATATGATTATATTTTGCAAAAAGGGGTAGGCATTTATAAGCGTTTGTTGCAGCCTACTCCTTTTGGGCTTGTGATCAGATAGTTGAATACAAATGTAAATAATGGAAATTTATATTTTGATTGATGTAAGAAATGCACTGTAATGTTTCATATATTTGCCCAAATAAAAAAATAATTAAAAAATTGCACTCTATCATGATTTTTCCAACTACAATGGTCCCTTGATTACCATGGTTAATTGGTTCCAGATCCGACCGTGATCAGTGAATTTCTGGAAAGTCGGTTTTTGAGTTCAGTTGTTTTGGTGCCCAACGGAAATGCCGAACCAAACCAAACCAAAACCGAACTACTTGGTATAAACCTGACTTAACATTCCTTTTGTGTAACAGGTTTGCCAAGCTGCTGCTGAGGTTACCGGCGCTGCGCTCCATTGGCCTCAAGTGTCTGGAGCACTTGTTCTTCTTCAAGCTCATAGGCGACACGCCCATCGACACTTTCCTCATGGAGATGTTAGAAGCTCCCCATCAAATGACATAATACAGATCTCCGTTATTATTCAAACCCTTGGTCAGAAGCAGCAGGGTCCTTTTTTTAAAAAAAAAAACGTCCAGAGACAAATCATGGGATGACTTTCCCTCGCTTCATCGTCGCTCTCCCCCTGAAACAAGCTCATCAAGGGTGTGTTTTTTTACCTTGTAAAGTTCTATAAATAAGAAATCTATATATATATATGAATGAGATGCGGTAAAGAGGAGACAAACGCAATGTACTGAGCCATCGTTGGCATTTCCCCAACACCTTGACAAGACGATTCAGCATCCTAACACAGTGGGGGCGTGATGATGGGACACCACGCCCTGTGAGCGGGACAATCTCTGTGTAGACCTCTTGCTGTCATCAGGACTCATTCAAAACAACGTCTTCTTGAGGAACTCAACTGGACGCAACATGTCTTGCACTAGTTGTTTTTGTTTTCTTTTTTTTTTTATGGTGTCAGCTTTCTGGGATCTAGACCGGACTTCACAGGTGTGCTACCGAGACTGCAAGTGATCAAGAACCTCAGGTGACTGGCCCTGGTCCAAACCAATCCAACCATGTCTTACTGTATCAACACTGTGCAACAACATTGGCGAGGGTGAGTCCACAAATTCGCCTCATCAGGAATATGTTGAGATGTGGGTACGGTTAGGGGGGGCGTAGGACAAGCGGGTGGGGTGTTTTTGTAAGTACAATCTGCACAGTGGTTTGTGCACACAGGAAGAAGCCAGGCTGTTGTCAGTGACGCTACATGCCACCGACAACTGGCATTCGAACATTCTGCCTTTTATTTGTTTTGGGTTTTTTTTTTTTTGTTGGAATGCGACATTCGAGCTAATGATGTCACCTCGCGTCATTTCACCAGCCGCACCCCCTCCTCCTTTCCAACCTCCGCTCAACGCTGCAGGTGTGAGCCTCACGACGTCACCTCATATCTGTCTTGGCAGGAAGTTACAACCATAAACAGTATTTTATTTTCTCCATTTCAGAGCAGCACTGCACGATTACCTCAACTTGTCACCCCTTTTTCACCGTGAACAGTATCGAGAGAAGCGCTTGTCATTGCAGCATTGAGTGTTTGTTTATTTGTTACTTTGCACTTAACCTCATGACAGAGCGCAATCAACCTCGGAGGTGGGAATTTGGCCCCCAGCCCAATCAGGAAAGCCTCCTAGTGGGACAAACAATCAGTCTCTCTGCACCGTTTATCCAAAATCTGAAATATGCCCATGTTTCCTCCAAATATGCTCTTATTCTACATTTGTACTGCACACCAGTTTGGTTCTCTCATATTTTCATGACAGCCACTTCTCAGCTCTCTGATTCATTGTTGACTTTACCGTATTTTCCAGTCTATAAGTTGCATCAATCCAAAAAAAAATGGGAAAAACAACACAGTAGTTGCACTGGACTATAAGTGGCATTTATTGAGATGTATATTTCACAATATTCAAAACCATTAAAATACATTTCATCTGGAAAAGCAAGGTATTCAACACACAGACCAACAAGGCTGAGAAAGTGTCCAGTATGTTAACATAAAACAGTCATTCATCTGCATAAATCTGCATATGACTAGTAAGCAAGTTCACCGAGCTCCCGATCTAATTGCACATCATTGAATCCATTGACTCTGTGACCCTAATGAGGATAAGCGTCATAGAAAACGGTAATGTTCAGTGGAATGTTGTTCAGCGTGTTTTAAGGCTAAAGATGAAAACGTAGGCCAAAATAATGCCTTTGTTTGTATATAAATATGCATTTCAAATTGTTTTCACATGGTTTTAAAATGTATGTTGTGTTAACGTTTTTGGCTTTCCGGAACATATTGATTGGATTTACATTATTTCTCATGGGTACACTATGACAATGAGTATACGGGTATATCGGCAAACTCGGAAAAAAGTGCCACTTATAGCCCGGAAAATGCAACACTTCGGAATCAATCAGCTTTTGTTTTGTTTTTTTAAGCCCTCGTTTGTATATAAATGATGGAAGTTGACATCTTAATCAATAACTAAAAAAAAAAAAACACTAAACAAGAATAGACTTTTATAAATTGTCTTTTTATGGACATGTTCGCCATTCTTTCCTAAGCACTTTGATGCAGTCAGGACCTGAGCACTGTGTTTTGTTCATACAAAGGAGATGTAACGTACATTAACATTTTCACTTGATTCTAAATTGGCTCAACTTGATTGGAAAGTACACAAAGGAGAAATAGGGCCACACTGAAAAGACGAAAAAAGAACCATAATATGATATAATGACATTGTGGTTATTAAAAGTTTGGTAATTTTACAACTTTTTTTTCTCGTAACAGCTTTATTATTCCAATGTTACAAATTTTTACCAATTTTTTTCTCATAAGATTGCAACTTCATGGTGACAATATGACATTGGTCTCCTCACTTTTGCACATATTGTGATTTATTCCGTTATAAAACTATAAAACTTTGTACGATTTCATGCTTTCGACATTAAAACTTTAGTCTTGTAAAGATAAGACACCTTTATTCTCACAATATTATGGTTTAATTTTCTTGTATCGACTGAATACTTCCAACTTTATTCTCGTATTGATGCAACTTTGTTCTTATAAAATGCAGAATTGTCACGCAACTTTTTTCGCCTGGCAACTTAATTGTCGTAGTGCGATTAAATTCTTTCAATATTACAACTTTTTTTTGGACCATTATGAGTTGTTCTAAGAACAATATTCCAGCGCCACAACATTTTCTCGTGATACCCAATTTCGACTGTATTTTTAATTCTAATACTAGGATCCGTATTGTTGGTGATATTTCTTAAAATTACAAAAAGCCCCACGAAAGTTCATTTGCAACTGTAAACATATTTGTTTCCATATGAACAATTAGGAAAATTAGACAATTACATCGACGTATGACTTTATTTTAATAACATGACGACTTTTTCTGTCAATATTATGCCTTCAATAGTACTTTTTTTTTTCTTTTCAGTCTTGCCCAAATACTCCTTTGTTGTCTTTATTCTGACGGCACCCTGACAAAATGACCATGTGAGCATGTAAGGTTGACACTTAATTGATCGTAAAAGGAACTTCATGACATGTTTACATAATTATCTTCTGATTTGTGTCCCCTTTCACACAAGGCCTTGGTTGAGCACATCTGGAGATGTTCTCTCAGCCCTCCATTGGAGCAAGAATGAAGCAAACAGCTGTCAAGTGGTGTTAAACAATAATCTGCGAGCTCCCTCTAGTGTGGGGAGTTAGCAACTGCAACACCATTCGCTTTAGGCTTCATTTTTGACAGGAAGGCAGCACTTTCTCACAGGGTTTGGGTCAAATGTTTTTATTTGAATTCACACACACGGGCTTTGTGCTTTGTATTGCCAAAAAAGAGAAAAAATAGCAATAACTTTTGATGACTTATTGGAGTGTCTCAGCAGCCTGTGTTATTAATACTAATACAAACTATCCAGGTGACAGTATTGACTGCCAGGTATTAGCTCAGTTTACAGTATTTATATGTTAAAAACTAAAAAAAAATTAAGCAAATAGCAAGAATCTTCTTTTTTAGCGTTACAGTTTTTTATTCAAAATTTTGGACTAATTAGATACTTGTTTTGGGTTTGTTTTTTGTTTTTGTTTTTCAAAAATACGACAAAAAAAAATGCAAATTATCTTTGTTGACTGTGATCACCGATGCAGGTCTTCTAAGCCATAAAATGTGGACAATGAGTGAAAATAAAAACCCAACATAGAATGATACCTTCATGGATGCTTCAGAAAGTAACGCTTATATTTTGTTGATATGTATATTTGTATATATTTATAAATATAAATATATGGGAAGATATGTTCCAATATAGAAAGAGGGAGGGGGAGTCTGTCAGACCAAACTATTCCACACCAGAGTCTGATGGTGTTTTTACACACTCATCAGTGGGCGCTTATGCTTATGCATTGCAACCTTTGTCTAAAATTATTTTAAAAATAAACCGCAGAACCCCGGTAGCTCTAAATGTAAAAGAAGCTTTTCAGCAGTTTATGGGACCTCAAAAAAGAAATATGTGTGTGTGTGAGTGAGTGAAAGAAAGAAGACAAGAGACTTTAAACCCTCAAAAGTGTATGTTTTACTTGGCAATTGTTGAAAAAAAATGTCATCAGGATAAAGCTGAGCTTGTGACACAATCACTGCTTTTTTTTGTTGCATAGACGGTAAAATATTCAAGAAAATGTCAAAGAAAAATGTTGAAAAAAGATCTATTTTTGTACAAAGGTAATTTTATCCCTGGCTTATGGACTCTTTTTTTTTCTCCCTGTTCTTGTGGGCTGTTGTGGAACGCTTGGAGAGCAAAAAGTGGACAATGTCAAAGAGGAGGTGTTGCTAAAAGTGTCGCTTTTACTTTGTCGTGTTGAAGCCGTCGCTGCAAAGTGACAAACGTTCTCTGTCATACTTTTGTGTCTACTTTTAAGGAGATGGAATTTTTGTCATCTGTTCCTTGTGCGTTGTCCTCTGATGTTCTTTCGTGGGCAGACAAAAAACGTATTAAAAAAAAAGAACAAAGTGAACATGACTTGTGTGTGTTGTTGAGGATGTATGCTTTAATTTTAACATTACTTATAAGAAAGCTACATTGGCAAAATAATAGGATTGGACAAAGGCTTTCTTTATTTAACCGAGTCACAAAATAATGATGGTGCTTTAACTGGTGAACTTTTTACCGCAAATTGAAACTCAAATGATGAATGTTAGCGCGCAGACCTCAGAGCTAGGAGACCAGGGTTCAATTCCACCCTCGGCCATCTCTGTGTGGAGTTTGCATGTTCTCCCCGTGCATGCGTGGGTTTTCTCCGTGTACTCCGGTTTCCTCCCACATCCCAAAAACATGCTAGGTTAATTAGCGACTCCAAATTGTCCATAGGTATGAATGTGAGTGTGAATGGTTGTTTGTCTATATGTGCCCTGTGATTGGCTGGCGACCAGTCTAGGGTGTACCCCGCCTCTCGCCTGAAGACAGCTGGGATAGGCTCGTAGAAAGCGGTAGAAAATGAATGAACGAATGATGAATGTTGATGGCCGTTGCAATGACTAATCATTTACAGTTTTTGCCCCCTTCATGATTTTTATTTTTTTTTTTGCATAAACATAACTGAGATTTATCTATAGCTTTGGGACTCCAGCAAACCACAGTGAGAGCCATTCACCACAAATGGCGAAAACATGGACATTTCCCAGAAGTGGATGGCCAACCAAATTTACAAATTTGCAAGAACGCAGGGACAACTCATTTAAGAAGTCGAGAAAGAACCCACAACAACATCCAAAGAACTGTATAAAATTTGAGATTGTTTTTGTTAAAAAATAATAATTCCATAAAAAAATATCAAATTATTTACGGTGGCTTAAGAACATTTTAAAGGGCCTGAAGCCCCCTTAATGACGCTACTGCACAACATCGTCAATATAGGCCTCAACATTGCCCAAGCCATGCAATACAACATGCATGAGCCTCGGAAAGGTGGCACCAGCGTTCCTCAGACCAAAGGGTATTCTCCGGTATGCAAATAACCCATCTGGGATTACAAATGCTGACAGTTCCCTGGCACGTGCTGTCAGTGGAACTTGCCAATACCCCTTTAAGTAAATCAAATTTACTAACATAGCAAGCTGATCCAATTGGGTCCACACAGTCGTCCATCCTAGGTAACGGATATGAATCTGGGGTGGTGACACTGTTAAGTTTGCGGAAGTCGGAACAGAACGGTGGACTGGTGGACCAAAATGCACAGTGAACTCCATAGGCTATTGCTAGGCTTTGCAATGCCATTTTTCACCATATAATCAACTTCCTTTAGCATCAGGGCACGTTTTTCATGATTGACCCAGTATGCAGGTTGTTATATGGGTTTGGCATCGCCAACATCAATATCATGGGCCAGCACACTTGTCTCGGAGGGAACATCAGAAAAAATATTCTTGAATTCATTCAGCATATTCACCATGTCTGATTTCTCCTCAGCATTTAAATGGAACAAGTAATCCTCCAGATTGTTAAGGATCTCCGAGTTTCCAAGATGGCCTACAGGCCTAGACTGTTTATGGTCGTCTGCGTGTGCTGAGTCAGATTTTAATACAGCACATTCACCAACTCGGGACTCAACCATTCCTTCACTTATCTTACTTTTGTCATAAAATGGTTTAAGCATGTTACTGTGGCACAACCTTTGTTTTTTATGGTCTGGTGTAGATTTATTTTTTTGTTTATTAAAAACTTGGTTCCAATTTTCTACAAGAAAATTGGAACCACTTTTTTTCTGCACAAAATGAGATGAAAAATAAATAAACAAATCAAGAATAAAGAAAATCAATCAATCAGTAATAAATAAATAAATATAATAATAATAACGGCAAATAATAAAAATGTAAGAAACCACATATAGTTGGTGGGTAGACAAATTATTTTTGTCAGATTAAAATGAACAAAGCATTATTAGAGCCCTGTAGACATGACAAAACACGACTATAGTCACATTTATACTCTTTTTATTTACAACATATTGCGCAACTGCAGGGTCTTGAGACACATGCTAACTCGCAAACTAGAGAGCTAGCGACCTAAACGGTAGCCTTCAAGTTATTTCCTTTAAACTTAAATAGCCCAAAACTTACCACTTCCACACAAACAGGGAGGATAACTATTAACAGTTATTTAACCTTTAACATGAACATTAATCAAACGTAATAATTTTTTCTGGGTACATGATACCATACAGCATCCATATCAAACTTGCACGGGCCGCACTAACATTAAACTTTCATATCAAGGCGGGGGCCTCAAACTAGCATCTACTTCCCATTTTGACACTGGAGGTAATCTATTATTTTGAATGTTGAAATCAATCATTCCTGTCAGAACACTTATTAACATGATATGCGGTTTCTTCTAGGAAGCAAACTGTGGCTTCGTTTTGACACCAAGACTCAAAACGTGACAGCAGATGCCACAGTTTTATTTCATTTGAACATGCATCAGATTACAATTGAATGCATCCCATAATCAGTTCAGTTACACATGTCCAAAAGGAGTAGGAAGAAGCAAAACTTATTAAATCCTACCCCTCCATCTGGTACTTTTACAATCAGTAACTGTTACATTTGTTCACTTCCTGCTTTCCATAATACAGTTTTTTTTTAAATAATGTACCTCGTACAAGTACGGGGTGATATAATATGAGCAGGATGGAAAATCCTTTGGACTACTGGGAAAGACAAAAAAACCCTGTACTTTTTTATACACGCCATGCAAAAGAATTTTCTCAAAAAAGAGGAATCTCCTCAAACCACAAATTGTAGAAAAACTATTATTTTTTGAATAAAAATCAATAAAATCTCCAATGTCTTGTCCAAGTTACACAAGCATACATCTTCAGTGCTCCACTTCAAATTACACAAGCACTTTAACTGTCCTCTGCCTGCATGAGCCCAATGCCAGGTAACATAAAACCATAACAAAGTAAGCCATATCACATGATGCTGGAAGCATTTATTGACATGAAAACATTCAGTATTTTATATATACTGTATATTTTTCTTAATTTTTTTAAGATGACTCATTTGGCAATGAAAATTGTGTAGTACATAATAATAAGAGCCAAAACATCACATGAAACACACATGAAGCATCAAGAAATGAACCACTTCTCGAACCAGTTGACTGAAATGGTTCAAAAGCCTATGAGGTTTCATGTCACCATCACTAAATAATACATTTTATTTCTAAAGCACTTTTCAAAATACACAAACGCTTGAGCAAGAGAGTCAACTGAGGGTGTTGACTCTCACAAACATTCACAAAGAAAAAAAAAAACAGAAGTGAGCATCAAATGCTCCTTTTATACCCGCCCAGCCCTGCTGATTACTCAGACCTTCAGCTGGGAGTGGACACCACAGGTTCTTCCACTTGCTCCTAATGAACAAGGTGATTCTTGTGGGGAAAAAAACAAAACAAAACTCATAACAGTGACCTCAAATTGAAACCAAGTTCTGCATGATGGGCGGAAAGGAGCTAAAACAAGTCACTATATAAGAAATAAATATTATAATTACTTAGATATATATAGATATATATATACAGATGGCTCAAAAAACGAAGAAGGGAAGGTGGGGATCGGAGTTTATATACCATCAATGAATTATAGTATTGCAAAAAGAATACCAGATCAGCTCTCTTCATACAGCTGAAATCATTATGGGATGGCAATGGATAGAGGAAGTAGTATGTTGCGTCGATTCTTTGTCAGCCTTATACAGAATCAAAAGTATGAAATCAAGCAGAGCGGATTTATTATTGGAAATACACCAAAGCCTATTCCAATAAAGAATGGTAATGGTAATGGTAATGGTAATGGTAATGGTAATGGTAATGGTAATGGTAATGGTAATGGTAATGGTTTTATTTCATTTGAACATGCATCAGATTACAATTGAGTGCATCCCATAATCAGTTCACAGTTCCACATGTCCAAAAGGAGTAGGAAGAAGCAAAGCTTATTAAAACCTACCCCTCCATCTGGTACTTTTACAATCAATAACTATTACATTTGTTCACTTCCTGCTTTCCACAATACAGTTTAAGATTTTTTTTTAAATAATGTACCTCACACTGAAGTACGAGGTGATATGACCATACAATGACGTAATGTGTACCATAGTAACTGTCAATATAGAGTATTAAATATAAAACAAATATAAATATAGAATGTTAAAAATAGAAATAGGATTCTGCTGGATGCCTGCACATATCGGAGTGGAGCGCAGATCGAATAGCTAAAAGAGGGACTAGAATGATGGACATGATCAATGTACCTGTGGGTAAAGGAGAAATAAAGGCAATTATCAAAAAACAAATCACGGAAAAATGGCAGAGCAGATGGGATAGGGATAAAAAGGGGAAGGCAATAATACAAAGTTCAAAAAGATGTTAAAACACAAGGGGTGAAGATGAAAAAAAGAAAAGAGGAAACTATCTTAACAAGGCTACGATTGGATCATACTGGGTTAAATAAATTGTTTTTATTAGGCAAAAGCACATGTGAAATATGTATAGAATGTAAGGCCATAGAGAATGTGGAAAATGTACTGTTACATTGTAGGAAATATAGGGAAGTTCTGAATTACATCAAGTTCTGCATGGGAACCGTTTCTGTGACAAGAACCATCCGGGTTTTCCCAAACCAGAAACCCTGGATGACCAACCAGGTCATTCACTCCTCAAGACCCACGATTCTGCCTTTAAGTCAGGTGACAAAGCACTTGAGCTCACCAGCTGTCCCACATCTTCTGCAAGATCTTTACAGAGAAGATGTTCAGAGACTCACAACCTGGTGTTCTAAAAATAACCTGACTCTGAATACCAGAAAGACTAACGAGATCATCATGGACTTCAAGAGTACAAAAAGTGATCATCTCCCCCTCTACATCAACAGCGAGGACATGGAGAGGGTCCATGATTTCAGATTCTTGGGAGTCCAGATCTCCGGTGATTCGACCTGGACTAAAAACACCTCAGCCATCATCAAAAAGGCTCAGCAGCGGTTCCACTTCCTGAGAGTCCTCAGGAAAAAACAACGTAGCCCAGAAACTTCTGCTGGCCTTCTACCGCTCCTCCATCGAGAGCCTGCTGACCTACTGCCTAACCATCTGGTAACATCTGGAAAACCCTCCTTCTGGGCCAAAATTCCTCCACAGCGCTGTAAGAGAATCATTGCAAGTTATTGCAAACGCTTGATTGCAGTTATTGCTGCTAAGGGTGGCTCAACCAGTTATTAGGTTTAGGAGTAATCACTTTTATACACAGGGCCATGTATTATCGGAATTATCAGAAACGGCATGATTATTGCACAAGCGTGCAGCAATAAAAGGCCACTGTAAAATGTTTTGAAGGTGGGGAGGTCGGGAAACCAGTCAGTGTCTGGTGTGACCACCATTTGCCTCAAATAGTGGATATAAACCGGTCCATTCATTCGTTATGAATCATGAATCACTAACCGGATTTAGTCAGGTGCTTGTGTGTCCCAATGAACATTACAGTACCATTATTGACACCTAGTGACCAGTGTAGAATACTATACATCATTCACAGTTGAACTTGTTGGACACATCTTGTGAATGCCTTGTAGTTTAGTTCATTTTCCAGTGTGACACTTAAAATGCTTCAAGCAGAAAAATACATCAAATTCGCTTTGATTTTTTTTATTAACAGGCTGTATTCAACTACAAAACAGCATGATTTATTATTTTTGAAACTGATATTTATGTTTTCCATTTTGCTGTTTGTTAAACTCCCAACAAATAACCTAGCATGCAAACATGCAGTAAACAAAAGGCCAAGAAGATTCCATGGGTTTCTTGTTTATTAGAAAAAAAAAACAATTTTGACATCATTTGGACATCACCACACGATTACACAGACGTAAAAGGCAAACGTAGTAAACATTAGGTTTTAATTTTTTTTGTACAAGACCATATTTGAATTGTCATGAACTGTCCAACATGTCCTGATGTCACACTAAAGTTTGTTAAACAAGTCGTCCATTTGTTACACTAAACAGCCTTGGGTTGTGAGGTGAGGTGATGGTGGGGGTCACAAAACCAGAAGGAATGAATGTGTTAATATGAAGGCCTGTTGCATCATTGCTGACTGAAGTTCCATGGAACGTCGGCATCCAGCACAAGATCACCAGTCAAAAAAATCCTCATTTTATTGTTTATAAAAAATAGAAAATAAGTGATTAAAAAGAAGAAATGTGAATGTCGGGCTTTTAACAATCACTTTTCCAAAGTTTGATGGTTTTGTCGTTTTCTAGCGCTGCCGATGCGATGATGTTCTCTGTCGGGTGGCAGGCGGTCGAAATGACCACGTCTGAAATTTGATGGAAAAAATTATGATGATCATCTGTGTGCATTGTTATTAGGTGGACAGAACCCCTTTACTTACTGTAACCCTGCTTTTTGACACCCTTAGATGTGTTAGCGTACCTGTGTGGCCCTGCAGTTTCTGCACAATCTCCTTTGTCTGCAGGTTCCAGATGTACACCATGTTGTCCTCGGAGCCCGACACGATCCACTGCAAGAAAGTGCATTGATGTTGCATGGAATACAAACAAAGCAAAATAAAGTGTTGGAGTATCATCTTGGTTTATCACCTTGCCACCCGTGACTGAGAAGTTGGCAAATATGCAGTACTTCTCATTTTTATGTCCCGTGTACGTCTTCAAGCACTGCAGATAAAGAGAGGGGGGTAGGGAGTATTATGGAGGTTAAGATGCAAAAGTAAATGTCTTGTAAATAATTATGATTAATCTCACCTTTCCCTTGCTGTAGTCCCACAGCTTCAGAGTGCTGACGAGCAAAAATATAACAAACATTAAACTAAGGCTACAGAATCATGTTTTTTTTTTTTTTTTTTAAATGGTGTGTGCCGCCCTCTGCTGGCCATTAGGCGGAAAAACAGGATGCCATGACCTCTTAGTGCAGCTCAAAGCATCGGCCTCTATATTTAATACAGGAAACATACTACATAATCTTTGGCTTTTCTGAAATAAGTCTCAATTTGGTGCTAAGCATGCCAAATTGAGACTTTAATTTGTCTGTGTTAAGATGTGGAATGCTACGGATTTTGTGAAAATGGATGGGCATATCAGGGTGCCCATCCATTGATATTTGATAATAGATATCAGACCTAGTTTTAAGTAAATGTTGACCACTGAAATACTATCATCTCCATCAGCTACAGTTAGTTAGATATTATTTTGGTATTTACTTCAACAGTGGCTCATTTAGTCTGCTTGAAATTATTTTTAAAGAGGCTGCGGAGTGAGGAGGCCCAAAATCAGAAGAGAAGTAGTTTGGTTACTTACTTATCCAGTGTCGCAGCCAGGATGTACTTCCCATTGGGAGAAAACTTTACAAACGACACAGGAGGGTTGTCATCATCTGACAAACACAAAACAAGTTTGATTTCATTTTCTTGAGGCCACAATAAGAAATATTGTACTACAAATGCTCAATTACACTTCCTACAGTCGCTGGGTGTGTAGTCAACCAAAACTATTAACTGTTACGGTATGTAAATTAAAAATAATTACATTTCCATATTTGATTTTCCAAATTTCAAAATAACAGCTTGTCTCCAATTATCACCTGCTTCCATTTACCTCCCATCCCCTGTGCGCTTTAGGTAATTACATTAATTAGAGCATTTATGGTAATATCTTCAAATGACTTCAAACAACAACAGTGTCACCATGTACCTATAAGAGTTTTTAAGCACTGTCCAGATGCTGTGTCCCAAATTCGGCTGAAAACAACAACAAAAAAGGTAGGTGAGGGACAAATGTGGCATATACACACAATAACATTACGTGGTATGTCAAAGTCTGGCTGATTCTCACCAAAGTCCATCATAGCTGCTGGACACAATCAGGGAGCCATCTCTGTTGAAATGGACCTACAGAAGACACACATGGTCCAACGTTTAATTCCAACTCTTGGCTCAACATCAGGAGGTGCACAAATTTCCTTACAGCAGAGACGGGGTCTGAATGAGCTGGCAATGTTTTCAAGCACTTGCCGGTTTTTACGTCCCATATTCTGACACTCTCGTCAAACTAGGAGGAAGAAAACGGTGCGTTCATCACAAATTGACACATGAAACGCTTCAAATAAGGGAGTTATTTCTACAGTTATCAGTTGCGTACTCACCGATCCTGACACGATCAGATTGGACTGTGGGTTAAAGTTGCAGCAGAACACGTAGTTGCTATGACCTTTCAGAGTCTTCAGGCATTTTCCCTGCAGACATGGATGTATACATTAAAAATGTTTCACATTTTGAAAAAGTAATACAGTAATCTCTTGTTTAATTGGTACCAGACCTATCCTGATAAGTGAATTTCCACAAAGAACGACGAATAGTAGGAGTTGAGCTTCAGCTTGTTAAAAAATATACATAATTTCACTCACACACACACACCAAAGGTTCAATAATAATTTACCGAGCTGACATCCCAGATCTTCAAGGTCTTGTCATCAGAAGCGGACACCAGGAGGTTGGAGTCAGATGACCACGCTACGTCGGATATGCCCTGTAGATTCATTAAAATAAAAAAAAAAATGAAACACAACGTACTCAGAAATAAAAACATCTCAGTATGTTGCAATGTATTTTCTACATATCTGTTTTATTGTACTGCATTATGCTAATGCTAACTGGATTATCCAATGTTGTGGTCACTGGAATTGAGAGACTGAGAACGTCCTGCGTTATTCTTTCCACCGCCCGAGTATATCCTCAACATGCAGGCGTAGGTGTGTTGATACGACGACCAAGTCGATCACAGACCCGCGTCCTACGGTGTTCAGGTGCACTTATGGACATCGTTACGTTCAATTCACGAACTCACTGTACAACATAGTGCAGCTCCTCTTGAGGAGAACTAGAACCACAAGAACTAGATTTGGCCACCGAAGACCAGGTCGCCAAGGCCCCGACCATCGGCCGCGAGCCAACACACAGGACCCTTACGTTTGCCCCCATTGGTGGTGGGTCTCAGTGGGGTACATTTCATGTGGCTTTTCCAAGATGGGCCCCGCAAGTGAAGGTCCAACAACCAGATACTCTACCAGAGCCTCTACCACGGGCATGGCTCCAGGGTAAGGCCCCCGACCCCATGACCGGGTGAGGCGTGGTCTCTCCATTTTTATTTTTTCATAGGGTCTTCTGAATCATCCTCACCATGTTATGGTCAGTATATCTCCAAATAGGCAAGAGCCTCACTGGCGTTAAAAAGGCCCAGTCAAAAGGGAAATTAACTTTCCTTGTACACATCATGACATCATGACTTACAAGTTTGTGTCCCGATATGGTTTTCTCAAACTTGCCATCGTATGCTCCCCAGATTTTGATGAGTTTATCAGCAGCTGCGGAGAGAAAATATGTGAACATAAATCCCCAAAAAACAAAACAAAAAGGAGGATGAAAAACTTACAGGAGCTGGCTAGCCACTCCCCACTGGGACTGAACTTGACAGAGGAGACGGCTTTAGTGTGGCCTGCCAGTGTGAACTTCAGGCTGTAGTTAGGCTTAGCAGGCGCTGACTGGAAGTGAATGTGAAAACATAACACACATACATATAAATGAGTTCCAAAATATTTTTTTTATATTGGACTTAAGTTGCAGCATCAACAAACACTGTCATTTTGCAAAAGGATTGTTTGCGGCCTCATTCTCCCCATCTACCCACACACCTTGTCGTGGTTGGCTACCATTGGCTGATCATTCATTCATCTTGTGGGAGAAAAGATCCTATTATTTAACTGACTTCACTTGTGACTTGTTTTCCTTATGCGCATGAACGACCCCCATGAAAAATGAAGAATCATACAAAATTCTGCAATCTATTTCTTCCATAGATGTATGGCCAACCTTGCTCTGACTGGCAGATGCCGATGGCGCCACTGGAGGTTTTGTGTCAGTCTCTGGTTTCTTGTCTTCTGTTGCCATGGCGATGAATTGAGCATCAACTGGAGACTAGATGAACAATAATATCAGTACAATTAATTGAAATGCGTACTTTTGTAGTCAGCATACCTGCGTTACCCAAATTATTACAAGAGAAACATAACACCGATGAACAAGGAGTCTGTGGCTCCTAGACTATCTCCACAATGATTCCAAACATATTCAGTCGAATTTTACATTTACTACAACTCATAATTATCGATATAAAATAGAACTCATTATATTGGGAAAAAAACAAAACGTTGCTAACAATCGCTGTTTAGGATCATCATGACGTGTACCCAATCTAACGTTCGCTAACTAGATAGCACCAACAAAAGCTCTTAAAACTAAAGCTACAGCCAGTAGCAGTAAAAAGACAGGAGTAAAACATTAAAACTAGATTAAATTACCGATACTCGAAAATGCTACTAGCTGTGTGCTGGTGCAAAAGCTCTTGCACTGATGCTGTTGACAACCTGCGTTAGCCACTATAGAGCGGCCCTCCATTCAACAATGAGGCGTCGCTCACAAATCGATACTCACGTGTAATTAATAGAATTTTGGCGTATTCTTGTTGCTCCTCATAAACACTAGTAAGGAAATGTGCACAGAAATATAACCAGACTGTTACATAGAGCCGAAGCGGCTCGCTCCTGAACGGCTTGCTATCAAGAGGTACTGCTAGGAAAAGCGGGGAATGTGGTGCAGCGGTGTCGACTGCACATGCGCCAAGATCACACTGGGTACGGATAGGCAGGAGGAACAAAAATACTTTTCCTGTAAACGAACGGTCATAAAACCGACAAGTTTATTTGTATTAGTTACCAACCTTATGTTGTATTTCTCAAATAGACATCAAATTGACTTTTTATATCATTATACATATATATTATATTATATATTATATATATATTATATATATTATATATATGTTATATGTATATATATATATATCATATATATTATATATATAATGTATTTTTACAAATATATCATATTTTTTATATCATACAATAGTGTGCCGTCGCATTGAACAGACGTTCAGGGGTGCTTTAGCTGCTTGAAAGGCAGTTAGTCTTTTATTTGGGTGGTAATTCCAGCAAGAACTTGCCAGGAATGAAAGGATGATGCCCACAAAGGACACGGATATAGATAAAAGATGTGTCAGATATAGTTAAAATATATTACTACACAACAGTGACTGTAAGGGCTGTGAAGTTCATGCAGTACGTTAGCATCACCCATTTACACAATGTGACCTGCATATTTGAAATGTTTAAAACAATCTTAAAAGGAAAGATGAACACAATCTGTTTTTTTTTTCATAATATTTTTATTCAGCATTTTTTCATTTAAGGTCACTTTGTGCCATAAGTCATCAGAATCGTCGTGACCAACATTGTACAGACATACATCACTCATCATCCAACAATGTGTCAAATATTAACTCATCATTTATTGTATTTTTAGTGAGTGTTATACAATGTATTTATATTGATTTACAAACCAACTTTATTGTAACACATTGTTATGCTGCTTTATCATTTTCATGTTATTTCAGAACTGGTAATGGGCACATGTTGAATAGGAAGTGAACAAATGTATTAGCAGTTGATGAAAAAGGACAGGGAGGAGAACTGAATATGCTTTGCTTTTTCCTACTCCTTTTGGACATGTGGAATAGTGAATTGTAACGTGATGTATACCAAAGTAAAACATGTGCATTCAAATAAAACCATTACCTTATATGTCATTAAGACACAAAAATCAACACTAAATTGACAAGACTCATCATTTAAAAACTGTTTTTGACTCAATTTCATTCACTTTGTGAATATCAAGCATCCCACAGGGATACATTGGATTTATCGCCGCCTATTTTTCCAGTGTGTGCAGAACATGTTCACACCTTTTATCTTGACTACATATTGGAACGCATGGGGAAATGCAGGGGATGTCTTGTGGAATACATTGTGGTTGTCCTTGACAACATTATTTTTAATGGCTGCATTGTCGTTTTTAATTGATGTCCCTAATTAAATGGCTAAAACAATTAAACTACTTTAAAATATGTCTACATTATTTACATTTAAATATACGCCTCCATGAATCACAAGTGCCAGAGTGGTCATAGGAGGTATGTTGTCCAGGGCTATATGCCCCAGATATGGTCTCCAAAGGCAAACAGGTCCTAGGTGACGGGGCAGATAAGAAGATAAGTGCTTAAAAAGACCCACTGAAAAAAAACACACTTTGCCCAAACATGGGTCACTGGGGCCTCACCCTAGAGCCAAGCTCGCTGGCAAGCGCCTGGTGGTCGGGCACTGGGCCCAGCCTGAGGAAGCCACATGCCCCCCCTACCCCACTCCTGTAGACCCACCACCTGCTGGGGCATGCATAAGGGTCCGGTGCAATGCATTTTCGGTGGCGGTCGAGGGCAGTGGGGCCTGTGTGGCCTGTTCTTCCAACGGAAAAATCTGGTTCTTGGGACATGGAACTTCACTTCTCTGGTGGAGAAGGAGCCTAAGCTTGTGCAAGGTTGAGACATTCCAAATAGACAGTCTTAGTCACCTGGACCTTCATTTTGGGTTCTAATCTGGATTTCCCGCAGGAGAGAGGCGGTGAGCTAGTGTGGGCTTACTAAAATCCCCCCTGGCTCGGTGCCTTCACGTTGGACTAATCCCCGTTGAACGGGGGTCCCTTCCCTACACATTTGATGTGTATGCGCCAAACATCAGCCTTCTTGGAGTCTATCAGAGGGTGCCGCTGGTGAATCCATAGTTCTACTGGGAGACTTCAACATCCATGTAGGCAATGACAGTGTGACCTGGAGGGCATGATTGGGAGATACTGCCTCCCCGATCTCAACCTGTGCAGTCAAATGTTATTGGACTTATGTGCAAAACCACAGTTTGTCCATAACAAGCACTTTGTTCGAACATAAAGATGTCCACAAGTGAACCTGGCACCAGGACACCCTAGGCCGCAGGTATATGCATAATTTTGTAGTCTTATCAGGCCTGCGTCCACATGTTCTCTAGGTTCTCCCGTAGGTGAAGAGAGTGGCTGAGCTGTCAACTGATGAGTTGGATTAGATGACTGGGGGGAGGGGTGTCAGACAGACCTGACAGACCCAAACATGGAGTAACGGTGGGGACGTCTGGCAGAGTTTCCCGTTAGTCAGGTCTTTAACTCTCTGAAAGGGCCGTATTCAGTGCTTCCATTGCTTTGGCAGCCAATTGGAGATGCACCCACAAGGTGGTTGGTGCCAGTTGTAGCGGCAAGCCCCAAGCCCAATGGTGGACAACAGAGGTTAGGGCTTCAAGCTGAAGGAGTCTTATCAAGCATGAATGGCTTGTGTTGCTCCTGAAGCAACTGGCAGGTACCAGAAAGCCAAAAAACACATGGCTTGACCTCGCCAGAGGATATAATCGGGCAATGGAAGGAATACTTCAAGGCCCTTCATATCCCACTGACATACGTTCCAGAGAGAAATCAGAGTCTGAGGATACAAATGCGGATAGTTCTATCACTGTGGCTAAGGTATCTGGGGTAGTCAAAACAAGCCCCAGTGGCAAACTTCAAGGGGTGGACGAGTTTCACCCTGAATTCCCCAAAGCTCTGATTGTTGGACTGTCTTGTTGGCTGACACACCTTTCCAACAAGGTGTTTTCCAACTATAGGGGGATCACACTCAGCCTCCCTTGGAAAGTCTATTCCAGGGTGCCGGAGAGAACGGTACGCCCATTAATCGAACCTTGGCTACAGGAAGTGCAATGTAGTTTTTGTCTTGGTCAAGAACACTGGACCAGCTCTACACCTTTATATGAGTAATGAGGGTGTATGGGAGCTTGCCCTAATGGTCTGCGCTTTTTAGCCTTGGACAAGGTCCTAATGGCCATATTACGGTGTTTGACCTTCAACCTTTACTGGGAAGCTTTACAGCTCGCTGCAAAGCTTCTGGGATGAGACTCAGCACCTCCAAATTCGAGGCCATGGTCCTCAGTCAGACAAGGGTTGCTTGCACCCTCTGGGTTGTGAGTGAGTTCTTGCCCCAGGTGGAGGAGTATCTCAGCGTCTCTTGAGTGAGGGAAAGTTGGAGCATGATGGCGACAGATGGATCAGTGCAGCATCTGCTTTAATGCAGTCTCTGTACTGGACCATCGTGGTGAGGAGAGCCAGAAGGCTAAGCTCTCAAATTGCCCATCAATCTCTGTTCCCAACATCACTTATAGTCATGAGCTTTGGGTCTTGACCGAAAAAAACAAGATCACAGCTACAAGCGGTCAAAACAAATTTCCTCCATAGGGTGGCTGGACTCACCTTAAAAGATAGGGTGAGAAGCTCAGTCATCCGGGAGGGCCTCAGAGGAGAACTGCTGCTCCTTCACATCGAGAGGAGCCAGTTGAGGTGGCTCAGACATCTTGTCGGGATGCCTACCGGACACCTCCCTGGTGAGGTGTTCCAGGCATGCCCCGGTGGGAGGAGGCCCTGGGGAAGACCTTGGACACACTTCCCTCCTGAGACTGCTGCCTCGCGACCCGGACCCGGATAAGCGGAAGAAAATGGATGGATGGATGGACATTTACAGAACTACAGAACTGGTGTGGAGGGTGGAGAGGGGAGTCGGATAGTTTAAAGGACTAGGCACACCCCAGCATGTGTAGGACCTTGTCTGCGATACGCATTTTTTCAGACTCGTCACTGGTCTTAGAGTGAGTTGGAGTTTCATCTGGAGAGTCCGGTTCTGCAACAGAAACAAGCAAAGATGAAAGTCAATCCATTTGGACTTCAAAACTTCAAAATTACTTATTTACACCCAAACCAACAGGTAATCTATTTATACTTGTATTGAGTGAAGTCTGATTAGGCGTCTCAAGTGTGCAACTGATACATTTTTTTCATCCTTATTGCACAGACTGACATTTTGTATAATGCATTTTTTATGGCTTTTGTCAGGTCTCCATTTTTTATAATCTCTACCCTAATATGTCTGGGGCAATATGCTCTTGATAGGGTCTTCCAAAGTAAACAGGTTCTGGTTCAGGAGCCAGTTCAAGTATCTCAGGATCTGTGAGTGAGGGAAGGCTGGAACATGAGATCCACACATGCAGTCTCCAATAATGTCGTGGTGAAGAGAGAGCTGAGCCAGAATCCAGAATCCAGCCAGAATCAAATCTCTTGATTTATCGGTCCATCTACGTTTCTACCCTCAACTATGGTCAAGAGTTTGGGGTCGTGACTGAAAAAGCAAGATTGGGACATAAGTAGCTGAGATGACTTTCCTCAGTAGGGTGGCTGGACTCACCCAAAGAGGGTGAGGAGCTCAATCATCGAGGAGGAGGTTCAGAGCAGAACCGCTGCTCCTTCACATCCACAAGAGACAGTTGAGGTGGCTCAGGCATCTAGTCCGGATGCCTACTCAACGTCTTCCTGGTGAGGTGTGTTCCAGGCATATTTATGTCTTGTAGCTGGCTTGGTAACGCTTCGATGTCCACTCAATGGAACTTGAAGAGGTATCCCGAGACAGGTAAGTCTGCGACCTGAATAAGTGTAAGAAAATAAATGGATGGATGTTTGGATATACTGGAACCTGAGCATTTGGAGGAATATTATGTCTACCAATAAATCCAAGATTTTGCTCGTGGAGGTTGGATCGTAGAGTCAACAGTGTGGACAAGACAGTGAAAATGCTGCTGTGTTTCCGGTTTCTGGACCATCTCAACACCTGAGTCATTGCCGCCCCAATGCCAACACTTGCGACCGCATCCAAACGAAGCACTTGTGCGATGCTCGAGTGACCAACCAAACCACAATTCCTGTCAACTGTTGATGAATCTTGTCCGAGGAATGTCCTCCCACAACATTGTATGATGAGGCTGTTGACCACCCAGGCTGTTGTGGCTGTACATGATTCTTGGTTCTTTCACACACCACTAAGGCACATGGGCACTCAGGATTGTCATAATCTTCTTTAAAATGTCATTTTAAAAGAATATGGCACAATAATAGTTGTGTATGTCAGGAATTATGTTGACATACCTGTCACAGCGGTGGTTGTTGTAAAGCTGCGCCGCCGCCTCCTGTTACCCTGCACGCAAACAAATAGTTTATACCTTCCAATATAAGCTGATCAAATAAGCTTTGTTATATGTTGGAGGTTAGCCTCACATAGTTGTCGCTGTTGGACCATTCCGGATACATTTGGGAATGGAGTTTTTTTTCAGCATCAGCGATCTTATAATATTTAGCTTGTCCCTCATCAGTCAGCAACTTCCACTGCAGACAAAACAAAAAAAACATTCACGGACTAAATAGAGTGAAAACAATCACAATCACACTCACCATATGACCAAGCACAGTATTGACAGACGCACTATCCTTTAAATTCATTTGCGCCTTCACGTGTTGCCGCTGCTCCTTCAGAAAGCACATGAAGGCATTGGGTGGTTTCTTGACGTACGGCTGGTCTACATCGCGTATGCGCCGGCGCCTTCGTTTTCTTCTGATAAATAGAAAATACATAAAGAACTCAAGTTAACTTTATGAGTGAAACTGAAAGGAAAAAAAATGTACAAATTAAAAACCATCATGCAGGCCTTGACGAGAACTTCAACACCAAAGGCCAGCTTACAGAGCAAGAAGCCATAAAAAGAACAATTCAGGGGAGCACAACACAACAAAAGTAGATCGACCAGTGAATGGCAAAATAATTATAAGTAACTGAGATGTCCATAAAATGTCCATTTTTGACACACGGCTTCTTCCCTTTCTCCAAACTGTTTTAGTTTGATGTTGACATTCTCCAAATGACAATCTCCACCAATTTTGGATCAACATTTGCAAAAAAGTGACTGTTGTAATTAATTAAGCTCCAGAACCCTCCTCTCTTCAATTGCCATTGTCCTAACAAAATCCAGGATTACGCCCTAAAGATGCCTCACACACTTATTAAACACACTTAAGTATACAAATACTCACCAATAATGAAAGCTTCCACAGCACCAACAAACTTTTGTCTCAAGTCACAGCACACAACTATGGGGCGTTCAAGGAAGGCTGAATAAAGTCCAACATACAATGCAATGCGATACAATGCAATACATGATATTTAGCTCACAATACAATATGTATTGCGATATTCAGCCAACAATATGGTTTGATTAAGATGCTATGCATTTTCTGAAATATTTTAAAAAGACAATGTGACAATGTGGCGGTTTGTCAGTGTTCCATTGGTGTGGATTGAATGAATGGAATTGAACTAAAAGTATCAGTCACACAATATATGGCTCGAACTGTACAAAACAGCTTAACGGACAAACAAGAGGATAGTGTCACCGTCTGACCTCCCTAGGGTTGCAGGTGTATGCTGGAGCCTATTCCAGCGGTCTTTGGGCAAGAGGCGGGGTACACCCTGGACTGGTCACCAGCCAATCACAGGGCACATGTAGATAAACAACCATTCACACTCACATAACCTAACATGCTTGTTTTTGGAATGTAGGAGGAAAGGCCGCACACAAACAGGGAGAACATGCAATTATGCAAAATATAGCATATGATTTTTGTATTAATAAAATAACAAGCACAGTGCATTGATGGGACAATAGAAGAAAGTGCAGAAACTGCAGAAAGTACTGTACATAACATGAAGTTAAAAAGTACTGTACATAACATGAAGTAAAAACAGAACATCAAAGAACTCTCCCAATGCAAGCGTGCACGAGTCTGTATTGGGTTTTATGTCTCAAATTGCTCTTTTTCTCTTATGTGTTCTATAGTAGGGGTGTTATATTCATGTCTAGAGAGCTCTAATAATGTTACAAACTGTATGTAGAAGGTGGTAAAAAGATTTTCAATGTTCTACGTACTTATCTCAGTGTGCGTAACTAATCTTGTTACTAACCAAAAAAAAAACCTGAAATCTACTCCAGCACTGTAAATATCAAAATGTACTGTTCTTGTTTTTAGTTGTATTTTTTAATGTTTTCTCAGTAACTGGCCACTGCACCAGTCATGAGAGAATCATTAAAGTCAATCTTACTTTGTGGTTGTATTTGGTGGAGCAGCAAAGACAGGTTGCCCCGTAATGTGGTAAACCACCCCTCCATTCCTGCATTCATAAAAAAAAAAGACACAAAAACATTTCTATGTCAAATTTTTGATCAATAATTGGGACAATGGGAACGTCACCGACTTGGAAATAATGCATACTTTGAGGTGGATGTTATTGGAGCAGCAAAGACAGGACCTGCCATCTGGTAGACTTCACCCCCATTCCTTTAATGTAAAACATGCAGAACGTTTAAATCTATAGTGTGTATTATGCAGTGTGTAGTTGTTCTTACATCATCCCAGCTGGACACCAGCTGGAGTTTTCAGGGTGTGTTCCCCCAGGGACTGACATATTCTGGAAATGCAAATATGCAAAGCTGTAAAACAGGTTGCGCCCGTGTCATCATTCCACATGATGGCAGCATGCAGCCGCCCATCTTTGAAACTGATCCATTTAAATCTCTCATTTTAACATGTGATGTCTAATTTTATAAGAAAAGTGCGGGTCTTGAACGTGACTATTTGTCATGCACTTACCTGGGGGGCACCTGCCTGACTTTTGATGTCAAATGCATGCATGTCGTACGGATTAGGCTGAGGCCCTGCCATCATCTGACCTGGTTGCACAAATTCTGGGCAAGGCGGGACGCACCCACTATAACCTCTGCTGTGACCTGCGACTGGCTGACAGTGGGGGTCAGACCTGAGCCCAGGAGGGACAGCGGCAGCATTTGAAGGTGGAGAGCTGGCTGTGGTACACAACATGCTGCTGACCACTTCCAGCAGTGTGGAAACAACTTCCTCCCACTTCAGCTCTGCTATAACTTTCTCAAACTCTGCCCTGAGCTGCTCCATCCTGGTTGATCTAGCTGCCTCTGACCCTACAGCCTGCTCTCACTCCTGAAGAACAACGACTGAAGATTATTGGGCTCCTGTGACAACAACACATTGATAGGAAGCTGCTTTTGGAAAGTGACATCATAGATCACACATATGATAATCACGGCTTTAAAGCATACAATACATAATTTTTTTTTTTTAAAAAGAGTGATGTCTGCAAGGAACCATATTTATCAACAAGCTTTAAGATGAAATGGTTGCAAAGAAAGGTATTTATGAGAGTGACTAAGTTAAACCCAAAAGTATGATATAATGACATAATATTACTGAAACATGGTTAAAATTATGATTTTGTAAATACTGCAGTTGCAGCGTTGAAAAGGCCCTCAAACCCCCATGCTACTCGGGGCTCATGGGCACACGGGATGCACGATTCAATGTGAGTAGCTTGACTTTGACAGAAATCAGTGCATCTTGAGTAGAATATCCACTTGTATGTTATTTGGCCAGTAGGGGCGCCGTTGTGGTCAATTACAGTCGTCACTCGCCACATTATGGTTTCAATCTTTCACGTTTTTTCAAAGTAAACATATAATCGCTTTATTGGTTGACTACGGCTTAATAGTCAAATATTATCCTACTCTTCACCTAAATTAAGCATTTTTAAGCATAACAATGTCTAAATGAACGGAAATACAAATGTAAGGCATTAGGAAGACATAATGTAGTATTCTAGTCTGGTCACTAGGTGTCAGTAATGTTACATTGATGAGAAAATAGCCAATGCACACAGTACAGCAGGCTGTCCAGAGATGATAAACAACAGATTACTGTAGTTAGTAGCATCAACCAGGGTTTGTATACAATTTGTATACATCGGTATACCAGTACTCATATCAGTATAAATGATATAATTTAAAATGGCAATATCAGATTTAATGGCATCTTTTTTCCTGCAACTGTGTGCAGCGGCAACGTTGTATTAACTGTATCAAAAACTGGAATAGACCGGCTTGCTCTGGACACGCTCTACACAGTCCCTTCGGTTAGCTTACTTTTAATTTTGTTGTTTTTTCATTATATGGGTTAAGAATTGGGGGGTTTCATACGAGACTCTTGAATTTACTTATATAGTCACATCTTGGTATATCCTAAAAATATTTCAATATATCGCCCTTATTTCTGCAATGTGCCACTGGCCGGCCACATATGGATGTTCCCTATGGTTGAGCACCTGATATAATGGTAAGTGATGGTCAGCGAAAAGAGAGTATTATTGCAGCTGGAAGTACTTGATGCATTCCAACACTGTTCATTCGAATCAGAGAAGAAATCATTCAAAAATCAGCCAAAGAGCAGCGGAATGTATTCAAGGGTTAAAATACATATGAAAATGTGTACATGCTGGCAGGTCTGTGTATCATCACCTATCTGTTTAGTATTAGTGATTTTGATTGGTCACCTGAACCAAAAAGGCCAACTTCCTGTTTGCTAGCATAATGTTATTGACATCTTTTGCGACGTCGCCACCAAGTTCCGTGCTCACAGAGTTTTGGGTTTTTGTGTTCCCCTGAAATATGACATTTTTCACAGGGCGTGTCTCGCTTGCAAATTTGGTGCATGTTCAGGCTCCGAATCCCATAGCACAACAAGTATTGCAATTTGTTATTTTATGACAGTTGTGTGGTTGGCACCTTTAAAGCTAAATGGGGCAAATGATTGACTTGGTCTTTGTCTTTAAAATCAACAAACAGGAAAATTACAAAATGACTTGAATCCGAACAAATAATGCCAAGTTTGAAATAGTGACGCGTGATCAAGGGCACAGACATTTCCGACAGCCTTGTTGCTAGGATACGGCGGGGGAACGCAACCTAAAGTTGGGGACAAGTTTAAAACGTAAAAGAGGCCAAAATTGAAGAAATTAATAACACTACTTAACGGTGTATTTCCCCCAAAATACACAATACCATCAAATACAGTCATAAATAAATGTTGAAATCAATAATAAATGAGGCTACTTACCACAGCGATCACTGACGAGCCATTTCGCCCAACCTGAACCTGTTCTCAATATATCTCCGGGTTAGGATTTCTCCTTTCCCCCGGAGTGTTTAGGCTGTCAAGTGAATGCTGAGCAAAGTGCTTCTGAAATGAGACAGCAGATAGAAAACTTGTCATATGAAAGGCACGACATGTCACATAGAAATATACGTTGCGTGGCAACCGCACACACAACGATCGTTTCCGTGGGCTTATCCGTCCATGTTGGTATTCATTTTATACACCTTCTCATATAGTATCTCTGATGTAAGCTACGGTGAGCGGGAGTAAAATCATACCGGATTTCATTGCAGGCTAGAATAATGAGGTGTGTTTAATCTCCGAGTCACAAGGGGGCGCCAGAGGCCTCTTAATGTAATAATGTCCCACAAATAACCGCATGGAGCAGCGAGTGTGGGCGATACTGCAGATTTCTGTATCAATTTGTCCGATACCAAGTCCAAACAGTGACAGATTTTGCCGATCGATCGCATTAAATGACAATAATGTACATTATGAATTAATACGGGTGATATTGTGCATAAACGTAGGGTTAAAAAGTGCATTTTTTAAGAGATGGAACTGACTGCAAACAGCACACGCACATATAATAATAATACATTTTATTTTTATGTTCTGGAATGTATAGATAGTATACAAATCAAGAATCCCTTGTATAAATACGATAATGTACCAATATCAACGTGTTGATACAATATTCCCTTTTTATTACATTAACAATGTTAGTGAAATGAACAGGACTAAAACTCAAGAACATCGAGGTATCGCTCAGATATTGACACGTCCTTAGTATCGATCCATTCGACATTTGGATCGATCCCCCCACTCCCCTGAGTATCAACTTCCTATCCATGGCCGAGCAAGAAACTTTTCACGTTCGATGTTGACGAAACGACGCCTCTTTGCCTTTAGGGACGCGTATTGTGCCTTATGAAATGACGCAACAGCTTCATAATCCGTCTTGCAAGGTAATGTCATATAAAAATCCCCCCCAAACTGTAAAAACGTTCTTTTCGCCCTTTGTTCGATCGGCGAAAAAACGTACACACGTGGGGTTGATGACAGCAAAGTATGGCCCATTATCCATTTTGTTATCATCAAGGTATGTATGTATTCTTTCATGTCAACTCGTATTAAATGACCTAGGTTGTATACTAAAGACAAGCTTTTCTTAACAATAATACAAAGCCGCGTGTTTCTCTTATGTTTCAACCTCAAATGGCTCAATTTGGTTATGTAACAGTGGCTACATGATTAATTGATGTAATAGTTAATCTTCAAGCCCCTGAACGTATACTGTACGGTTTTTCACTGGTTTGCAACACTATGTTGTCATCAGTTATTATCTTGGAAAAGTTAAATTTGTATCACTTTCCCCTTTTGCCTCTCATAAGGTACTGATGTAAAACAAACTTTATGTATAAAGCTTCAAACTGTGTTCACACACTAGCTGGAGTCTGTTTGATCCAGTGTGAACGCAGTTCAGAACCAGTACCGGCCCAAACAGGGGAACAAGAACTAACAGATCAAAACACTGGCTATGATGGCAACAAATGCAACCGTTATCAAATTATCCAAAAATAAGAGCTAAATGTAAGCCAAGAAGCAGAAACACAATACATTTACCTTATAGACGGAAAATTAAAAACATGTCATACCCTGAAGATGTCATGTTGCTGTGGGGGTGTGAGGTTTTGAGACAATTCACTTGAGTCGTGGCTGTGATTGATTGAGACCATATATTTGTCCGTTACTCTGACTTAAACATATTTTCATGTTCCAACAGGTCAAGGAAGAATAATGTAAAAACATGGCTGCACTTCCTTTTCATTGCACCGGAGACAACAGCTGTAGCATCTGCACAATCTAATATAAACCTACTTGTTTTCTGATTTGAAAAGTTCTGACCCAGTAGCGGTGGTCATGCTAGCAGACACAGACCAATCTGTGCCACGTTTTGAGAACCCTCCCCCTCCTGAGGTCAAGAATGCAAACAAGTTAGGCCGGAGGACCAACCAGCTTCAGTTCATACAAAATGTAGTGGTCAAGGCTGTGTGGAGGCACCATTTTGCCTGGCCTTTTTATCATCCTGTTGATGCTGTGGCTCTTCAACTACCTGTGAGTATGCAGTATTTGTAGTGAGGAAAGGTTGTGTTGAATTGTGTGTCCTTGCTGCCAATTTTTTTGGAGCACATGCACTTATAATGGATAATATTTAATGAATTGAATTGCAACATTTATATGTAAATAAAAGCACAATGCAAATTACAACTTACAACACTGAACAAAACACACTAAATGAATAGTGACTCATTACTGGTGCGTGCCTGAATGTTGTTTTCCAGACAGAAGATGGTCATAGCCTGGTTTTCATGTGCGTGATGTGCAAGCGTTGTTTTGGTAGTGGTCAGCACTGAAAACACAGACTTAGACAAGTAATTGGACTGGAATAGCAACAACATAGTCGGTACCAATTTTAAAAGTTCTTTAGAGTTCTTATTAACTTTAATCCAAAATGTTGACCCCAATGTCAAAGTTAGGTTCTTATACTGCATTTAAAGGCAGTATAAGTGTGTTGCCCACGCACAAACCGGTTTTAGGGTACCCATTTTCTAGACAATAGTACAAAACATAGCTTTTGATGCAATGGGACACCAACAGACATTTATACAACATCTATTCTTTTATGAATTAGGATTATCACACCGTAATAACCAATCCCATGGATTTGAGTACCATCAAGCAACGGCTCGAGAACAACTACTACTGGAGTGCCAGTGAATGTTTACAAGACTTCAACACCATGTTCACCAACTGCTACGTTTATAACAAGGTATGTTATCCCTTAAAGGTTGAAATACTGTAGCTGCTTTGCCACTTTGTTGCTCATAGATTTCCCCCTGTCCCCATCCTCTCCTCCAGCCTACAGATGATATTGTGCTGATGGCACTGGCATTGGAAAAGACTTACTTGCAAAAAGTCTCACGGATGCCTCAGAAAGAAGTGGATCTGTTGCTTCATGCAGCCAAAGGGAAAGGCAAAAATAAATATCCAGGTAATAAAGTATTTCCTTTCAGAATGCTGCACCAGATGATTTAATGTATGAGAAACTACTTGACTTTAGGGTGTGCCGCAGGCAAGTCACTGGGAACCAGATTCTTTTTATCAGTGTGTAATAGCTACTAATGTGCAACCCATCTTTTTTTTGAATGAGTTAGGCTTTTGTGAGGCAAATAAGAGCAACCAAAAGTGGATCACATGGGTAGAAAACAACAAAGGATGCACAGCGTCAGGTGTCAGAAATACCATCATTACACACTGACTTTTGGATTTTTCTCTTCACACGGTGAAATTTATAGAGACATATATAAATATATGCATATGTTGTACAAGTGCATCTCAATTACTTATTTGATTTGATGAATTTCAGTTATTTCAAAAAGGGAAACTATCATGTGCTGCCTTTACGTTAAAGTAGGATATTGGTTTGCTTTTTGGCGACACCTAGTGGCTGCAATAATTAATTTGGTTGAGCTTGTGACGCAGTTTGGCGCACAAATGGATCACATCTGTGGTTGGAGAAATTTATTTCAGAAAGCATTGTTGTTTGAGCACAAGTTTCTGTACAGTGGTGTTGTGTGGGTTGCCAGTTCCCCCCAGGGTTTACCATGCAATTACAGACAGAGCCTTTTTGACCAAGTACATACAATATTCAGTAATGCAAATGTAATCCAAACAATTCAATGCAGGTGGGAAGGCTCCACCCACATTTCTTTCAGATATGACCCCTCAGCGGAAGCATTTTGGCGCCAACTCACCTTCCACTTTTCACCTTCACACAGAGCAGCCACATGCAAAAACAGTATGTGTTCTCAACCGGCATCATATGATGGATTATGTGGACCATTTTTTTAAACTTTACCCATCATTTAATTCTGCTAATGAAGAAGATAGGCCCGAAGAGGAAGAACAGCACCATCACTGACACAACCAGTCTGAATGAGTCAACAGAAAGCAAAAGAAGACACAGCATCCTCGACCGAGCCATGCATCCTTCTACCAGAAATGTAGACGGAGCTGACACGGTCCGGCTGAGTAAACCGCTCAAGTACTGCGAGGATATCTTGCAGGAAATGCTCTCGAAGAAGCATGTAGCGTACGCTTGGCCCTTCTACAAGCCTGTGGATGCTGAAGCTTTGAAGCTGCATGATTATCATGACATAATCAAATACCCCATGGATCTCAGTACTGTCAAGGTATTAATGGTTATGACTGTATTATTAATCCAGTGAAGGATACTACCTTTGACTTGTTTTATTTATAGACAAAAATGGACAGAGGAGAGTACCAGGATGCACAACGATTCGCCGCAGATGTCAGATTAATTTTCTCCAACTGCTACAAATACAACCCCCCAGATCATGTTGTTGTTGCCCAGGCCAAGAAACTTCAGGTGTGTTTGGGGGGGAAATGAAGCAATTGAATAATGCAAGTTCTCTTGAATTTGTTTGATTCAATCCTGTCTGTTTGCTCCAGAGTTTGTTTGAAAAGAGGTTTGCAAAGATTCCAGATGAGCCTGTCTTGGTGCCTTCAATAGGGGGCTCTTGCCTGGCTCTTGGTGGGTTGAGTGCCACAGGCGCTTTCATTTTGGCTAAAACTGATGAACAAGACCCCCAATATGCAGAGTTGCAAAAACAGGTGGGCATATGTACTGCTTCAAGCATTTACTACCACAGCCAGACATTACAGTAATGTGACTGTGTCTAATAATACATTCGCTGAACTCCTGTACCTGAATGCACCTGCACAATTTATGTATGTAGTGTACTGGTTGGTGAGTGTATATTTTAGTGTTGACATCACTTTTATTTTGTAGCCTTTAACTCCAACTCTCTTTCTAATCTGTCTGACAGCTTGTATCGGTTCAAGAGCAGTTGGCTACATTGTCTGAAACCCCTCCAAATAAACAGATGAAAAACCTGACAGAAAACGAAAAGGAACATAGGATAAGTAGAGGCAGCAGCGAATGTGGTCAGACTGTCAGCCCTAGGTATGCCATCCACTTAATGTTTTATTATTTCTGGGGGAAATGGTGGTTATTCAGGTATTAGTACTATATCCAAACTGTCTCTATTTTCAGGCAGTCAAAGAACAGTTGTGATGAGGAATCTTTGGAAATGACATATGATGAGAAGCACCAGCTGAGCCTTGACATCAACAGACTGTCCAGCTTAAAGCTTGGCGGTGTGGTGAACATCATTCAGACATTAGAGCCATCTATGTGTGACACCAATCCAGAAGAGCTTGAGATTGACTTTGAGATACTGAAGCCATCAACTCTACGTAAACTGCAGCAGTATGTCCGTTCTTGTCTATACAAGAAGTTCAAGAGATATCAAAGTAAGTATAAAATTGCGAATCGGTTCCACTTGCGTCTGTTCCATTTAATCATCTACTCTGCTTCATGTTTTTCCTTTAATCCAGAGAAGAAGAGTGCAGTTGAGTGTCATGAGTTTGAAAGCAGCACCTCAGATTCTGATGTCAGCAGTTCTGAAGCCTCTAGTTCAGAAAACAATGACTCATGTCATGCATTTCTTACTCCTCCTCCTCCAAAATTTACACTCTAAATGATAAACATGTACAGTGTATATATAGCTATTTTGTTGTAATAAATCCACCTTCTTCAATTGTTTTGTATTTTTCCCCTCATACCATATGTTATAGTTTATTGTCAAACTTCAGACAGGCCTGTACACACTACATGTGTCTTTGAGAGCAGGGGGGAGCTCAAGGGGTTTAGTCATCTTCATGTACTTATGACAATGACGCCACTGGTCTAAAGCGGACTTTTTCAGGCTTCACTTGTCTAAGCCGTACTAGCTTCTTATCTTCTTAATGTGGGTTAGAAACTTTGCAGCTGAGCTGGAGTTCTCCAGTCACCCAGAAGGTGGCAATCATGCACCATCTTGGGTGGAGTCACTTTTTCAGTTTTACTGTAATTTTTATTTTTTCAAAATGCGTCATATTGTGTACATTATAATTTTATTTTACACCCACGTCTGTTGTAGTTTTTTAGTGCTTTGTACATTTTACAAAATAGGTGAAGACCAAATAATTACTGATTCTGTATCAACTGCAAAAGCTTAGACTGCATGCATTTATCATTGATGCAGTAAAACTCTGTGACCTGCATGGAATTTGCCATCCAGCAGCCCACTCCCACAACAACCTTGAGGGTATGATTGATCAGTGCCACAAGTGCAGTGACAAGTCATCATTACTGCAACCTGTGGCCATCATTCACAGACCATGAAGCTAATGCTAAAAAAGACCACACACAAGTAACCTCCCACTATTTATTTGCTTTACCCCGGCCTATTGGGCACACATCGCAAGGGAGAGAAAATAAATTCACCTGTTTTCACAATGTCAATTCAGATCTGAGTGGTGGTGGATGTGCATGCTTGCTCTTTTGCTCAGGAAATGATTAATGCAAAGAAGTCTACTTTTTATTATGCTCTGTTAGCGACATACTTTATGTTGCTTATTACTGTATTTTGGAACCATTACTCACTTGGAGAAAATAATCTGCTGAGTACATACAGAGAATGTACCCTTGATTTTTGTCACTTTTGTAATGTTTGCATATGCCAAAATCATATTTTTCTAATCAATCTACACACAATTTTATAGTTTGAGTCAACAAAAACAAGCGTGGATTCCAAACAAAAGTGTCAACATGTCCAATACGATGAAACCGCTATTAAATTCTATAATGCAAGGGATCTGAATACCTTGGTTAGAGTCATTAATTCATTCCCGAAGGTTGAAGTCTAACCAAAACAGATGCCTCAATTATATCGGTTCACGTACAATATGGCGTGCATCTTGTTTACCAATGTGCGCTTAATGTATTTTTTAAAGTCACTAGCCAGCACTGTAAGTACTTCCGTGGCTTCTGGGCTTTGTTTATATTTTACTTTATTTGTAAAATTCTACATGGCGTGCACCAGCACATCACAGTAGCTAAAACAGTAAACGCCTTTGTGTTTAAATCTTGTTGGACCATCTATCCTCCGATATGATCCACTTCAGGGCATGGAAGAAGAATGGTTGTCGCAACGACAAAGAGAGCAATCGTGTTGAACGATGATGAAGTTCCCTCAGCATCTAGATGGATCTGGTTGGACCTGTTATATATTTAGACAGGGTTTACGGATGTCATGTGATGAACAGTCCGGAGGGTGAGTGTCTCAGCTCTGAGGTGAGTTGCAGGCGTTGCGAAGATAAGGCTTCGCTCTGAGCCATCAAGTACTGCATAAGTCTCTAGTACTCTGTCTCTGTTACGAAGTAGAACTTTCACAACCTTCAGCATAACTTTGGGGGATCTGTTTCGTTGATCCAAGTAGACCTTTGTAGTAGGAGCGGTCACCATGAGCACACTCTTCTTGAGTCGCTGGACTGCATCATGCAGTACTGTCAGATGTCGATCCTTGCAGGTATTGCATGGTTGCTTGAGCATGCAGACCTCGGGCTTGTGAAATCGGCCACACTTCCAACACCTCTGTTCTTCAGTTAGCCACTTCACCATCTGGTCTGTGCTCAATTTCTTGAACTCAGTGCACACATTCAGGAAATGCTCTTTATTGTTGCAGTGGGGACAGTATGGTTTGGATATGGACTTTAGTTGTGCCGACTGTTCTTTAGAGCCAGTTCGCTTTGGACTACCTGGCGTGGTTGACCATACTTGTCATGTAGTGCTTGCATGTAGGCCGTGGCAACACAGCAACATAATTCCGTGCTGTTTTATGAATTCAAATCTTCCTGTATAGGGCATGAGTGACAGCCTCCGAAGGCCTGCTAAAATGATATGCCATAATTTAGGCAGATGTCACATCTCCAAAATGTCTTTGAAAGGTTAAGTGATCTCATGGCTCCATCAGCCAATCTCAAAGACCATTTACACATTTCATTGCATTATGTACTTTGCATAGTACAGTGTCGGCTGCTTGCCTCTTCGCTCGCATTTTCATGTGCACTTTCTGTGCAGGGGGATTACCAGATGATGGGTCTTTTTTTAAACACTGATACGTTACCTGCATTTATAAATAATACCCGAATTCTGGTGGAAAAATGAACTACTTTTGGACAAAAAACAACAATTTTTTACCAAAATCTATGAATTTTCACAGCTGTGAATGCTGACTCATGAATATGCGATGAACCACTATATCAGTGCTGTGCCTAATCAACTCTATTATTACCTGAGTCAGTACATGTATATATACTACAAAAAAAAATAATTATTGTATGAAATTGTTTGAAACCAGCTTTGTTATCTGATCACGTCCGATCATCTGGGAAAGGTCCCTTATTTTCAAATGCAAATGGTGACAGGTATAGACATATAATCCATGAATGAATGGCATGGATGGATAGATAAATGGTCTACAGCCCAGAGTAGTGCTTTTGAGAGACATACCACATCCCAACCGTGTTTCAAAGTGAATATTAGACAAACTGCCATAGACTCATGACAGCCATGCCCATCCTAGTGAATAGATGTGTGCAGAGTGCTGCAGGGAAAGGGATCTACTTTGTCCATAGACATTCCCCAACCACTGCTCATAGATCAATTCGGTGCAACATGGTGTGTTGCTCACAGGCTCTTTATACAAGTTCTGCATGCCTTTCTGTATCCCTGCATAACTCTGCAGTAGTGTGGAAACACATTGAATTGTCTGACCATGAATGAAACACTGTTCCTGTTAAATGTGTTAGTTGGAGGCTCCTGACCTGAAGGAGCACAGCAGACCTCTAGGTCAGAATAAATGGCATTCAGGGGGAAATGTGTTACCGGTTTAAAGCTTTGCACAGTCAACAGGATGGACCTCTTTTATGAAAAAGGAAAGAAAGGTGCTGTTTAGACTGTATGATTCCCTACTCAGTATACCATTGCACTGGAGCATAAGAATGCAAACGAACCATGCAGTTGATATTCTCCGCCTGTGAGGCAAGGTTTTGTATCTGCAGTCTTCAACAAGGCAATGCAATGTGCTAAATGATAATGCTATTAGAATTTTTAAAAGGGCCTTCAAAGGCTTTAAGTAAGACAGTACAAATTCAAAACTGAAGCTCAGAGGAAGGACAATGGCCCCAAACCAATAGTGATAGTTTTAAATTCAGTTATTTGTCTCTTATAAAGGTAGTTTAAAGAGAACCTATTATGCTAATTTTTTGACCATTTGTATTGAGTTGTGGAGCATAGAGCAGCTACACACAATAACCCACACAGACAACTTTTTAGATTTTGCAGAATCTGCACCTATTCCAGCTCTATTTCCTTCCTATTTCTCATTCATGTTCACAAAAACAGTTTCGTGTGAAACACCACTGACAGATGAAAATATTTTTCTCTTGCTGGGAATCACCAAATACAATAATTTCTGCTTGAGCTTTTTTTCGTGAACATAGTAGCAGAGCTTGAGGCAGGGCAGAGAGTTTAAAGCCACACCCATATAAGGAAGTCCGGCCCTCTGTGACATCACAAAGAGGCAGTTTTACTACACTTTTTGAAACCCAGCGTTTTGAGCCATCCCAGGCTTCTTTCAGAGTTTACTTCCAAATGCGTAAATCTCATTATCTGATACTTTGGCATCGATTAACACGAGAATACAACATAAAACACACAAATTTGCCAAATAGAATGGAATAAAATTATCTGGAAGGTTCTTGTAGTGAACTAGAAGTACAGTTATTTACTTTCATTTGTGTTAAACAGTCCCAGCGAGTTTCCCGATTTGTTTCTTTGAACAAATTTTAGTGTCACTGAAAACACTCAGGCTGTTGTTCAGTGACCATTAAACCATCCACAACTACCACTGTATATCCATTCACCCACCCATCAACCATTCTACAAAGGACAGCTTCATCAGTGACCATTTTGCCACATAATGCACTCTGTGGTAGCTTGAAAGTGACAACGTTCTCCTTATTACAATCCTACCATCCAAACCAATGTGAATCTTAAAAGCATTGCCTTCTATTACTGTTGCAATGATCTGTATAGATTCAACTTTAGAATTTACGAGTCAAACCAAGCAAAATAGTTTTTTTTTCTGTGGTGCTTTGTTTAATGCCAGGAAATGAATCCGGCCAGTGTATTAGATCCCTGTGGAAATATGGAGGAGGTGGAAGCAATGAGTTGATAAAGTAATGAGACGTGACAACAAGGCATTAACAAGGTAGCCATGTGACATATTGATGTTAGTGGCAATCAAGTGATTAATTGACCTAATGTGACAATTCTATTAACAAGAGCTAGTGGCTGAAAACCTAAGGAAGAGGACCAATGTTGCACATGATGTACATTATTTCCAGATATTAGTAAAGCACATGGGAATGGAGGAAAATATATAATACATTTCACTGACAGAGCTCCATTATTCATTTCAATTTACATTTTTAATAATTTTACTTTTTACTTTTACTAATTTTTATTATATCTGCTGGAAAAAAAACCCGATAATGCTTGTACAAATCCTGGGTAGAAATTGTGAAATTATCTTTTGTCTCGCTGTAGCAACAGGTCTCTAAAGACTTTCCAGCTGGTCAAGGCATGCTGCAGGATTTGCAACACACACAACTAGAGGAGGATGCCCCATGATACAACACATAGACAGCCTCTCTTCTTGTTCCTGTTCAGCTGCATCTATTTACCATAGCATCCTACCTACAACGTCTACCTACAACTGCATGTCTTGTTGGATTAACCACACAGAAACCACACAGAAATGATACCTTCCACAAAATAAATAGCACAAGCTCTTTTTACACATTATGAAACAATTACAGGCATGCAGTATTGCACTTACTAAATACGCGATTACACAACATCCCCTCTTGTCAAAGTATCTTCCTGCTGGAACATATTGAGGGAACTGACTTGTGAGAGAGCAACCTCTGCTGGATTTATAGCTGCTGCAGTATTGTTTTTCCTACAGATAGCGCTATAAATCCACTTTCGTTTGGCGTTACAATTAAAACAAAAATTTATATTTATACTGTATACAATTTAAAGCAATATTTCTGAGTATGCCGGGGTGCAGGAATCGTCCTTGGCTCACTTTACACCTAAAGTATGGCACGTTTGGCTAGTGTGCATGCACAGATCCACACCCAAGCACTGCATGTTTCTTTTCCTCTGGTATGATTGGATGATGTGGGACGAGGAGGAGACTATTAGGCAAATAGATGTATTTGTCTGCTGATAGACTATCTACAGTTATTGACTATCAGAGAGATGCACTTGTCTACTGATGTCTGTCTATCTATTGAAGAGGTTTCATTTCATTTCAAAAGTTTCATTTATTTTAAGCGGAAACTTGACTTCTTCTTGTAGTTGAATGCACTTTATTTTCAATCCAAAAAGTCTGACCATTCAGAACTGAAGTCTTTTGGATTAAAGGTGACACGTCCAGTTGCCTTGATTCAACTTTTGCTAAGGTTGTACTGTATTTTTTGGTGATGGATAGATATTCTCACAAATTTGTTCCCATTTCATTTACTGTAGGTGGGAATCCTGACATATTCCAGGGGTCTCCAACAGGTAGCTACGAGTAGCTCACCACCTTTGTATTTTTATAGCTGTTCAATTCAGATATTATGCCTCTATTTAATGACAAACTATCATAAAATAGCACGAGTGGAGATCTGTGTAAGAAATAATTTAAATTATAATTTAGTAAAATAAAAAAAAGCACAAATAGCTCATCTTTTTGGCATAAATGATGACAGTTGGAGACCCCTGACTCATGCCATAAAAATAGTACATCAACAAAAAAGATAAGTCATAAATTGTGTTTTTATTGTTGTTGTATTGTCACTTTAAAAACGTCCATGCAGCTTTGACCGTGCAGCACTGAGCTTCGGCCACCAGAGGGCGCATCATCCAGCACCGTTGAAACACATGACCACAAATGCACTTCCATGCATGGAGTGAGACGCTTCTCTTAAGAAAGTGTCAACAACGGACAGACGCTTTTTTTTTTTAATCGGAGCGCCGCTCAAGAGCACGTTCGACCTCCGGGTTAAGTGGATGCACTTTGTCCGGGGTCAGGAGTTTCGGACTGGAACATAGTCCGATAGGAAAACGAGGAGAGGGGGAGGCACAAGAGAAAGAGAAAGAGGGCGAAAACACCCAGAAGGTCCTCCAGCGGTGCTTCCAAGCGGAGAACAAAGTAACTCCTACCCGGACAAACTCATTTGGATGTTTCTGCAGGAGCCGCGCGTTGTTCAAGTCTTCCTGTCCCTCGGTGGAAGTATTTTGATTTTCTTTTTCTCAGCCTCTCCCCTCTTCAGAGGACGGATCGCCTCCTGCACTTTGAATCCAAGAACCTAACTAGATGTGGGCTTTTCTTTCCATGCGGTCGTGAGTGGATACATGTCAAATCAGCTGTTTTTGCGTGTCACCGCCACTGACGTTTCATGGTGGACATCTGAAGTGTGGATATGCGAGGGAAACTTTTGAAGGATGAAGAGGAGGAAAAACGAGTGAAAGCTGGTATTCTTTACATCTCCACGCTGACATGCATCTATTCGGAAAGTTGTGAAATAGCTTCATAGTGGATGATAAGCACCGCGTAGTGGACTCTTGTGTGATTGTGTGTGCAAACGCAGAAGGTATGGAGGAGTGGAGGCAATGCGGGCGGTGGCTGATAGACTGCAAGGTCCTGCCCCCGAACCACCGGGTCGTGTGGCCCTCAGCAGCCGTGTTCGACCTGGCACAGGCCCTGCGTGATGGGGTACTCCTGTGCCAGATGTTGCACAACCTCTCTCCTGGCTCTGTGGACCTGAAGGAGATCAATTTCAGACCTCAGATGTCACAGGTGAGTCTGTAACCCCATGTGACGTGTGCCACACACTTGTCAAGGCTGCTGATGTTGTATTAATTCACTTTGAACGTATATATTTTTTTGTCTCGTAATGCACCCACTTCATTGCCCACAGCCCAGTGCAGAGCTACACCTCTAATTGTATGGTTAAAAATATGCAGGTTCCATTCAAGTCATGCACTGAAGAAACAAAACAAAGTCACACCCTTGCACACCATCATGTTGTATAAAATTATGCATCATTTCCCCGTGTCACATTTCTTATCAACCATGTGATGGCAGGTGTCATCTTTGCTTGAAGTCAAATATTGTTTACTGTTGCACTGATAGAAAGTGGAAGTAAATACGACCATCTGCACAAAGACGACATTTGCATTTGCTGTTTCCGTTTAGATTCAAATAGGCTATTTTAAGGAGCAGATGGGTGTAATGTTTTGATAGAACTCAGGGGAAGATGCGAGGGGATGTTGTGCTCGGATTCTGGAGAGTTTTGCCCTGTATTCTTCCAAAGTGTAATTTAAGTAATTTACACAACTGCATTTTGAAAGGTTTTATTGTTAAATGGTATACTCGTACTAGGCCTACTGCTGTTCTTAGTACCCACTTCACACCTGTTTGGATAGTGTGAGTTCAAGCATGATTGGATACTCATAGAATGCAACAGCTTCTCACAAGTTCATAATGGTAACCAACACATTTAATTAAAATAATCAATAAATCAACACATTTGCTCACCCATGACTACAATATAAAGTCACCGTCTTGCACCAAACAAATAAGACTGGGAATAATCCACAAAAGTTAGGGAAATTGCAGAAAAAAAAAACAAACATATTGTACCCGTGGTCCTCGGTTTATGGTGTTCCATGTCCCAATACTCTGTGTTCTCATAAATTCATTAAAAATGTAATTTTGGTTGGTAAACACGAAACCTGTGTGTGTACACTATGTGCTCAATATTGGCCACATTTGTTTCAATCACTCGATCGAGTTCGATCACACCGATCCCAGCCATTTTTCAAAATTCAACTCCTTCAGTACGAACCATTTTAGACCATTATGACTGACTTTTCACTGCACACAGAATATTGTGTTCAATTACTATATAAACATGGAATCTATTAAAAGAAAGGTTGGGCTCCCCTCTTTCATCTTTTCCTGTTGTTTAGCAATCAGCAGTACAACAGAGGCAAGTTTCAGGGAAATATCTGTTCCCAACTTAAAAAAAAAGGTAGAAAAACAGCTTTGACAGCTCAAATATCATGACCAACACAAAAAGGGTTGTTTTACATCGAAATGACAATTTATTTACAAATATAACACCATGAACTATTTACAGTTTTCCCATTTGGATTTAAAGTGTGTGTGCATAAATGTGTGCATGTGTGTGCATAACCTTTTGCACTCTACACTCCTCCATGTTGTCTCACTTCTCTTACACTTCCAGGTCAGTCCACTATGCGAAAGGATCTGCTCCTTTGACAGTGACGACAGTAACCAAGCAGTGTAGTGGTTGTAAATGTGCAGTCTTCTGCAAAACTGTTATAATCATAAATGCTACAACAGCGCTGTGTTCCGCCAGTGTTGTTTTGATTGTCACACACACAAATGGCCAAACAGTAACTGAACATGTGTGTGCCGTCTGTCCTCACATGCTACAGCATTCAGCGTCCACCTTCAGCTTAGTTGTCATATCATCAAGCTCCAAATTCCTGTCAAAACCACACTATGTTTATTGGTTTTCAGTTAAAATTGTTTTTCCTACCCCCTTTTGGGGGTACTAAACCCCCAAAAGGAACGGTCTTCAAATCAAAAGCAAATACTTTTGTATTTATCGATGTACAGGTTGCAGTGTTGATGAGCAATTACTCGATGAAGATCGTCCCTCTCAGTAAATGGCAAAGAACAGTCTGTCTTTATAAAGCAAACACAAGTGGACATGCTGTCAGAGGTTTTTAGTAACACGCCTCAGTTTCTATCGTGTCCGCTTCAGCAGAACCACGCTTCCACAGCCAGCATGAGGAAACATTGGCTGCTAAAGGAAGTTCATTTGACCACAGTGGTAAAATAAGACTGGCAGACGTTTTTGTTGACTCTTGTTAACCCCAAAATCCGGACTGAACCGTGGGATACATTATGGGTCCATTTCTGTATCAATTATTAAGTACCCCAGTGGGCTAATTATTGGACTCAAGTGTAGGTGGCTGGGCATATTTCCTGAGAAAACACGGTATAAGTATGTTCCCAAGACGGACAAGTGTCAAGAGTACAGAAGCACCTCTGAGGTAGTCAATGGCTACATTCCAGTCACAGTATGAGTTGCCCTTGTTGACTTCCCTTAGACACTTGTCCTGCGGGGAATCCCTGCCGCCATAAGTGTCCATCCATTTGGAGTCAACACAGATGGACACTCAAGAGTTGTACTACAATGCATTGCAGTGGTGCAAGAAAATACATCCATAGGGTGGCAGCAATGAGCATCAAACACGGTTTGATATTTGTACAAGTAGTGGTGAAACCATGATTGCTTGGGCTCAAAGTGAACGAGGGATGTTGCGTTCCATTTATCACTTCCACTCCTCCCACATCCACTTTCCCTCAGCTTTGCAAGTAGTCTCTGTCGGCAATGACATCATACCAAGTGACGAGGGGAAGTCAACCAGGGCAGCCATTGTATTGATGTGTTTCAGGCAGTACTGCTCAAATAGTGGGGCGGGCCCCTCACCATATGTGTTAAAATATATACGTATATTCATGCTGGTCCCAGCAACTCATATAGTGCTTTTTTTCCATAGGTAACCAAATTAATATTAGTTTCTTAATGGTATTTAATATATAAGAGAACCATTTACCTTAAACAACAAGTCTTGTTTGTTGAAAGTTCTCTGTTTTCATGGAGTGATAGCAGTGCATTTATTTTCTCGTTTATTTGTTTGAGTGTGTTTTGCGTCACAGTGTCTGCCTCCATCGCTAGAATGATCCATGATATGAAGAAGCTGCTAAGTGTTAAAAATTCACTTCGTATCTGGTGCTGTAATTAGACCTGTGCTGAATTCCGATGAGTTTCTTCCGAAGTCATTTTTTCTGGTATATGATTGTGTAATTTGCATTGCTCGTAGACAAAATAACTTACAGATTCATTTGTTTTCTCAAGCTGGTATTTTTCTCTCTCACTCTTTTCCTGGTAGCCACCATTATACTTGACTTATCTGTTCCGCAAAGCTCCAGACTCCTATGATTATGAGGCGAGCAAGAGGTCGGGATGGCACACTTTGATCCGCCCACTAATCCCACTATGAGAATCTGCAGCCAGAGTAGAGGGGCGGAGGCATGGGGGGGGCTTCAGTGACAAATTGGTTAAACAAAAATCTGGCAGCGGAACAGAAGTACATCATGATTTATGATAAGGAAAAGGTCAGAGCAATGTGCTTTAACACACAGTCGGTGGCCCAGCCAAATGAAGAGGAGGTCAAGCAGAGCGATTGCATTATTTTCTATAGACAAAACTTCTCAACTGCTGAACTTCAATGGGGATTGATTGCTTCTGAAACAAGTCTGTGTGATTATGCCTTGCAGTTAATTAAGTCACTGTACAGTTTATTCGACTCCCAGGGTGTTCTTTTTAAACTGCTTTAGTGGACCTTAGTTGAATGTACAGAAGTTTTCCAATAAGCTATTTGCTGCCGTTAATAGGAACTTCTGACCAAGATCCTTCAATAGTTGGCATTGACTCCAGTATGTGCTTCAGTGCAGGACCAACACAGCATTCATTCTGTTTTACTATATCCTTTAAACAGCACACTGGAAGAGCCATTTACCGAAATTTGAACTGGAATGCCACCTCTTCTGTAATCTATGGTCAGAGTTTTCAGAAATGACTTCAGAAATTGCTCATATGGTTTGTCACTCTTCCTGTTCCTCGTGGCGCCACTAAAGTCTCTCCAAGAAACACTCCCTATGATATGCAGTCGATGTGTGCACACGGCAATCAAACATTTTTGTCAAAAGTGTTAAGAGTCTTAATTGGACAGTTTTGCACAGTCTTGAATGTCATTTACCACTGCAGTGTGGAATTGGCACAGGTTTTAATCCACCATAACAGCACTTACAAACCTCAACAACTGTGTTTTAACATTACTTGGAACCATTGGTCTTCATTATATATGCTTGAATTTAGTCCAATGTACAGTCATATTTTCTGGACAGTCTTTTTCCGGAGGAAAAAGGGCTGGAATATGTTTGTGGCAGTGATGGGACATAATGACAGAATTTTATTTGGCATGTACAGTAATCCCTCACCACTTACAATTTTGTGGCTTCACTCAATCACAGTTATGATATATGAATATGATGTAATATTTGTCATAAATATGCATATTTAGGCATCTTTACATATCTTTTCAAGCATAATAATACAACATTTAAAAGACTCATTCAAAGACGTTGTGTAGTATTCTCCAGTGGTCACAAGGTGTCAGTAATGCTAATGTGTTAGTTTATATTATGCCTTATAGGTCTTATTATATGTACCGTATTGGGTATTGGAGTGTAACAGTGATTTTAGGGGTGTTATTTCAATTTGGCATGTTAAAAACCATATTTTGAAGGTCATCATTGACACGTTTATGAAAAAACTGGACTCGCAAACTCGATTTATATATAAGGAAGCCTACTTTGGACAAATAAACTAATCTGGAATCAGTTAACCGCAATAAATTAGTGTTTACAGAGAAGCGGCGGTTGGGACGATGTCATTTTGCTTATTTATTATTATTTATTTATTTAGCCTCAATCTAGCTTACAAATAACAACATGCCCTTTGCGGAAGTAATAAGTAAAATGCATTTACTTGCTTGGATGCCTCATTAACAGTAAAAGCATTTTCTAGTTACAATCCCGCATGTAAGACTCTTGAGAGGTTATTAAGAAAAAAGTCTGCGGTTTGACATTCCGATGTGACTGTGCCAATAATAGTGGCGTAAACATGAGGAAAAACAGTGCACACTCAGCACTCATCAGAGTAGGGCTGAATAGATAATGGTTGGAATTGTCCATGCAAGGAGCTGAAAAGGGGAAATGTCTGTTCATGCATCCTTGCAGTTCACAGTGAGGGATCGTGGTGATATTCCAACGTGTGTGATGCAGGGATGGTTTTGGTAGCAATAATGAGGCCGAATCTAAGAACTAGTATGTTGGTGTGAGTTTCTGTCAGCATTAAATGCAGTGCTTGCAATGAAGCAGCCAAATTGACCTCTTTTCTGGGTGGGATAATTCCCTGATCGTACTCTTGAAGGCAGAAAAGCATTCACCTTAACCTCAAGGTTTTAAGAGGAGCACTAATGAGCATTGATATTCAGAGCTGCATCAAAGCTACAAGTCGGTGTACTGTACATACAGTATTCTGAATCCGGCGCCTCAGGCTGTGTCTGAAAGACGAGACTCTCAGCTCCATTTTTTTTCACTGGTTCTGTGGTAGTTTGGTAGTTTTGAATACCTCGGGGATGACTCAGGTAGGTGTCTGTGTGCGCGCGCTTCACTGCCTTTGTTTCTGCTGGTATGCGTGTGCATGTGCACGCATGTCAAGTGTTTTCAGCACTCCGCAGGGCTCCAGATATCACACAGAGCCTGCTGCTTCCACTCAGAGGTTCTTCCTCTTTGTCCACCTTCCACCACAAATACTGGCTGCTGCGGGCTAGTAGAAGTAGGGGCTGAATATTATGAAATTGTTTTTTTCTTAAGCTGCTCTTCATTCTTGGTTAAAGGCTAAACAAACACAGGGAATGATGAAAACACCCTGCAACAATACCAAAACATGACCATTACATCCCCCTCCTCAATGCTTAGCAACAAAACGTTGTCATTTAGCTAAAAGCTCATCATAAAGGTCACTGCATGTTAGCAGACAACATCAGTGAATAGGAATAAAGCAGAAAACAAGACAGCATGCTTACTACGAAAAAAGAATCTCTACTTGGGAAGGGGAGGTCACTACTATAGACAAACATCCATGCTGGCCTTCCCCAGGGGTAATTTAATCCAAGCCTTTGGTCGACTGTTGACCCCTTGACACTGGCTCTCGCCGGATGCAGGTAATACTGCTAATGGAGCTTGTTAGGGACACATCCTGGCTTGAACAGCTGGGGCTGTGTCACTAGAGGCTAATGGGATTGACAAGAAGGGAACAGGTCTAAGCTCAGGATTTCTAACCTTTTTTGTGTGGGGTAAATCTCCTCCTGGGGCAATGAAAATCATTTCTCACTGTAACTTCTTAGATGTGTGTGCTGACCTTTTCATACCTGGCTGCTCTGTTGTTTCTCAGGGCAATAAAAATGGTTTTGTCACAAGGACAACTACTTTTGATTTTACAGTGGCCCATTAAAAAGTATATTGCCTCATTGCTTTATTTGGCTGTATTTAGCGTTATGTATTTTAGGGGTTGTAGGAGAATGTAGATGATGTCATCATTTAATTTGCATAATTGGCCATGACGTATGTGCATGTAACTTTTATGGATTCCCCGCCTGGATGAGTCCCATCATAATGTGTTTATGAGGCGGGCTAACAGGTTGTGTTGAATATTAATCTCTGAAACCGGTGCATGGAATTATTAACTAATCTGGGGCTCTGGTCAGAGAACACAAAGCCATCCGATGGACTATATACTTCTTTACATGTAGTCTTCTATGAGCTGTACATTGTGATACGTGTCGCTGATGTCACGTTTTTTGTCATCAACTGCTGATGTTTTCCTTGGTTTACCTGTTTGACATATGTCAGTTAGTGCAACATTGGTTTCTTGCTTCTTCAGGACATTCCAAATGGGTGTACTGGCTATGGCCAATGTTTGTGCAATGGTTCCGATTGGGTTTCCATCTTCTCTTCGATTCGCAGTTCGCAACTCATTTGATGTTGTGGTTAGTTCTACTTTTAAAGGGGAGTACAGAGTAGTTTAGCTGCAGGGAATGTTCAAGGTCACTCAACTTGAGGAGGGGGGGGCCTTGCAGCAGGCAACTTCACCTTTGAAAAAAACTGAAGGGCAGTCTTGTCTTCCACCTGACCTAGAAATAAATATTCCCTCGGAATCAAGCGACTTGCTACAAACCCGTGAGTCAAGATTTTAGAAGCTTTTTGGCAGCTGCTTGTGATCTTTTTATGTCAGTGAAGCTCAGCAAAGAGGTGTTAAAATCCAGGCGGTATTTGCTGGCATGTGTCATATGAATTTACAATTATTAGTCTTCCCGAGGCTGGTTAGCACAGAATGTTTAGCACAAACTTAAATAACAGATACAGTTAATTGCTTCTATAGTGCAGTGCATGAATTTTGAATTAGTTTAGGCCAATAGTCATTAAGTACATACTACAAATGCAATGGACAGGTTATTTAAACCAGCCCCCTACATGCTGTATATGTCTGATATGTGTGTTTTCACCTACTTTAGGATGTATTGCCTCGTATTTCAAAAAGGGGTGTAGCTTGGCTAACTTTTGTGATGGGATGTCACAGCTTCTGCACACACAACGTCCCCAACAAACTGCAATTCCTGTGCTTGTGGGTAAGAAAGACATAGTCAGCAATGTAATTTCAATGGAGTTATTAATGTAAGATATTTTTATGGCACCCTTAATTAATGTAAGATATTTTTTTATGGCACCCTTATTTTTTTTTGTGTTGTGTCATGTTGTGTGTTAATTTTGATCTTTGATCTTTTGATGTTTAAGACCAAGTGGGTGTAAGAATAAATGTGCCTCTCACTCAGAACTTGCACGATGTCAGCATCGATGTCATCGTAAAATGCTTGTTTGCATTAACAAGCGGAAAAACACAACATCCATCCTCCACTTTTCGCCAAACTTATGCTGGTGTTTCAGGTGGGCTAGTGTTTGTGATTATTCCACCACGTTTGAACACAAACATTTATTATTGTCATGATGACAGCATGTCATTCACCTTATGTCAATTTCTGTGACATCCAGGCAATTACTATTCCATATACTGTAACTCTCATGCCTTGTCTCAGTGTAAGACTCCATTGTTCATCACTTTGAAGAAAGTTAGCACCATGCTGCCATTTTTCCCCCATTCCATTAGTCGAAAGAATCATGGACCCTTATGCATGCCATCTGATTTCTGAGGGGGCTCCATCTGCATGGTGGTTGTTTTGGGTTCATTAGCAAGGGCATGGAGGGCTATGGCGCCTGCATCTTTGCAGAGCCAGCCATGCTCTGCTGGGCGCCATTGCGCCACAGAGAGATGAGAAAGAGGAGGTCGCCACTCTGTTGTGACAAGCCAGATGGCTGAAAATCTCCCCTGCAGTTCTCTTCAAACCAGACAACAGAAGAGTGTTATATTTCTTCTCTAATAATTATTCTTACTGTTAATTTGTTAATCCGTTTTTTTGTTTTCAGGCCTAGAGTGTCATCTGCCTTTCATCACTTGGGTCTGTAATGGCACTGCCCACTTCATTTTGTCACAACAGTACTTTAGCCAAGAGTCTAATTTGAGCTGTTGTGGTGCTAGACTGACTGTGGCTGTTTCCTGCGGTTGGGAATAGATTAAGATCTGGACTGTGCTCCGGGGGAGAGGGAAAGCAGTTCCCATCCCCCCTGTGGACACCTACAACCCCCCAATTGTACGCACAAAAACACACAAACACACACTCTAAAAAAGCAGTTTCTTTCAAACAGGAAATATAAACAGTTTCATATTTTCGCTTTGCCAAAGGAAACAGATAATACGCACCCCTCTGACGCATGGGAGGAAGCTTTGGAGATTTGTTTGTATTTTGTTTGTTTGCACTGGCCTTGAGGTTTTCGGACGTTTGCCACAAAATCGTCACAAGAAGTGCTGATATCCCATTGCTGACGTGTATTGATCATATCACATAATTGTCTGTGGGATAGGTAGGGTTACAGTGATAGGCTGAGTCCCATAAAAGACTTTATTGATCGCTTAGTCCCTTGCTAATCAAACAAACAAAGTGGAACAGTGTAATGCGGGGCTACAGAGGGCGGAAGAGATCATTTCCTGATGCCCCACCTTTTGCCCCCCTCCCCGCTGTCCCTAGAGCTTCTGTAACTTGCTCAAGGCCACTTTGCATGGGGGGGAAATTCTTGCAAAGTTCAAGGTTGGTTTCCTTTGAAACAAAAGCACTTGGTCTGTCTGGATCAGTTTGTACTCTGGCAAAAAAAAAAAAAAAATAGCATTCCTTGTTCTTGTCATCGTTAACACAAGTTTTAGAAATGTACTTTACACCTCCCGTGTCAAGCTTGTTATTTATCTGTTCTTTATGTTGGCTGGGTAGAGGCTAGAAAAGAAAGGAAGGCTTTGGAATGGAGCAGAACTGGACAGCAATGCCTCAGACAGGGGTGGGAGTGTATATTTTATATGTTAGTGTATGTTGCAAACCCAGAATTGGATTTGTATAGTTATGTTTAGTCTACTGCAACACAGCACTGTGTGAGGGCCTGTCTTTCATTGTGCAGCTTGTGCTACTTTGTCAGATTGTACTATATGGGAGGATGTGTTGGAAAGCGTGTTTCATTGAATATCCATTGTGTTCTTTTCCAAAATGTGTTTGTGTCAGCGTATTGGTCTTTAGATGCAAGGTGCAACTGGAAAAAAATGACAGCAAACTGGATTTTTTTTTTTTTTTTTTTTACGAGGCAAACACAACTATATTTTTTGTAGTGTTTGCATAATGAAAGCAACAGGGCGTAAAGAGAGGAAGGCTAAACAATTTAGATGTAATGGTGAAAGCTCCTGGGGAAAACAGAAAGGCAAAAGACGGTGTGTTTGCAGGGAATCCGATTGAGAGGAAGCTTTTAATGGATTTCACCTGTGAAATTGAGCATGTCTCACACAAAGGCACACACCCCTTGTCTGGTTCCTTACAACGACTTAGCTCCATTAGCCCATTTGCGACAGCGGCTTAACTACACAAGACCCTGACAACAAGCAGGATTTACAGGATTTGGTACTATGGTGCTTTCTGAGAATATTTTTTCCCTATTTCCTCTAAAGTTAGATCATGTTCCTAATCACTGTCAATTATTAATAATGGGCTTTGTACTTTGGAAATAATTCATACGGTTTGAAAATCTTATCTGGTGAATCATCTGATTACCTTCTTACCCTTTGGAATCTGAGCAATAACGGCTTATGTAAAGATGTCAAAGATTGTCACAGGACAAAACCAAAATGCTAAATTAAAGTTTTGACGTAATAAAGACAAAGTTATTTAAGGTGTTTTGGGGGTTATTAATACATTTTTATGAGTGAAATGCATGAATGAAATGACATGCTGTGGGTTTCAATTTGGGGTTATTTAGACATTTAGAGTCTTTGTATTTTATTTCTGTTTAGGGATGTTTGAGAATATCGTCCAATCAATTGGTCGTTTTTCTGAGCATAACGATATCAGTGTGGCGGTGATGAAGTGCTCCACACAGCAACAAGCTTTGTCGGTTAATAATTTCACTGATGATATTCATTTAGAATTTCATACTATGCACTTTTCTTGATGTTTGTGCAGCTTTCCAAATTCCAGGTTATTTAATTTTATTTGGTTGCGAATCTATTAATACTAACCTGTCTTACTTGTTGATAGTAGATATATTTTTTTGCCATTAGTCATGATTTTTTTAAATGACTGTTCTGTAGACACCAATCGAAGAAACATAATGTGTTCATTTATTACACAAGATGTGACCTGACAGTATGTGGGAACAGTTGCTGCCTATATCAGTGTTGAAAATGAACTATTTGATACTGGTAAGAAAGGCAAAATTGCCAAAAAAGCCACATTTCTTCCACTGCTCCGGATGGTCTCCCAGTCTCCCATGTCCTGCTTAGGAGTTTCATCATCCACTCTTCATCCTTCCCCTGCTCAGAGCCAGACAACAAGGAACATCTGGATGTGGAACAGAGAGTTCAAATCACACCCTTCTCCACCTTGAATGAGTCCAACAATGCTTGGCCAGTGCAAGTCTGACATTCTTATCACTTGACTTTTCTGAGAAATCTGTGAGTTTCTGTCCTGTTATCACTGCGTTGTGTGAAATATTTCTCCTGGGGGGGAGGGGTCAAAGGTGTTTTGTTAATGTGCACTTGTCAACTTGACATGTCAACTCAAGATTTCCATTTTTTTTCTGATGCTGTCAGTGACTGTGGCGTGTCTTTACTAAAAATAAAAAAAATCATAGATAGCATTCTTCATAGTGACTTTTTATAATAGGGAATTTGATGCTATCATTGTGTCAGCTTATAATTACTACCTCCAATATTCTGCTAAATTGTCAGCCTTGTAGACACATAACATAATGTTTTTTTTTTTTAAAAACATATGCATAACCTGCTCCGAAGTTTGATCGACATAGCCTTATTTTACAACAAACTGATGTTAGGTTGTTTGTTTTCTGGTGCTCTACACCATTCATCCATCACATCAAAAAAAAAAAACAACTTCCACTGCGCTTTCTCTCTAAAATATTGTACCCTGTGGTTCTATAACCAAAATTGCAATGGTGTCGCTTTACCGGCTAACATTTAGCTGAGGGGCTGAGTGACCTGTGTGCCTTTGCCCCAGCGCTGCACTTTCATTTGTCTCATCCTTACCTTCTTTTCCAATATGACTCGACCTTGACAGAGGAGTGTTGGGGGGGAGTGTGGGGATGGCATTTTCCCTGACCGCTACCCTCAGATGGGCTGCTGGGATGATAAACTGCTGTTGTCACTGTCATTCATCTTTTCCATGTGCTCTTGTTCTTCTCTTTACACCCCAGCCTTCTTTGTTTGTGTTCTTTTAAGTTGTGGATTAAAAAAAAGGTCAACCATTAGTTTTCTGTTGGTTATTTTCTGGACTACCAGTCACATTTTTTTTTCATAGTTTCGCTCATATTTTATGGTCAGGTGCATTTTTATATGTCAAAATACATCCATAATTTATGTTTAAATGTTAATTCATACACTTCCACTTATGATGTAGAATGAGGTCAGGCGCTTGGTGAACTGAGTTTTATATTAATCCAGCCTATTCAACGTCCCAGGTATGTTTTTTTCTCCATGTAGTGGAATAACTGTTAAAGGGGTCTTATTATGCTTTTTCCCACTTCTCATATCTATAAATGTTATTACAATGACAAAGCATCAGATAATTTAAGAGGTTTGTGTATTTGGAAGTGAGGCCTGAAAGAAGCTTTGGACGGTTTTGCATGCTAGCTTTTACTAACACTAAGTTCTACTGATATCAATGTGATCCAGACTTCCTTATATGGGCTGCCTATTGCCTGCACTTAGTTAACGCGGACCTACGTATCTGGAAGTCCTCTGGAGCACTCAAGAGTGCGACCAATCACAGCGGAGTGGGCGTACCTAGAGGAGGGCCAGGGATGGAGTCAATTAAACAAACAGGAAGTCCATGGAAACACTGCAGAAAGAGGTGCAGAATGTATAAGATGTAGAAAGCTTTCTGTGCTCCAATCCACAACTCAATACAACGTGCCTAAAATGAGCATAATAGGTCTCTTTTAATATGTTATGTGAACATATCGGACGCGTATTTTGTCTATAGATGACTATAATGGAAAACAATCCAGCTGAGTTTGAAATGAAGGGCTTGGTATGGTGGCATTTAAAAAAAAAAAAAAAATATATATATACGTGTATATATATATATATATATATATATATATAGTATATACGTATATATATATATATACACACACAGGGTGTGTAAATTTTAGTGAACCAGTTGTAGAAGCTGTTAACATACTTAATGCATCTCTTTAGTGTCTAATTGTCTTTAAATGTCAGCAGAAGTCAGGATGGGCCTCATTACAGCCCCCACTTGTACAAATGAGCTTACGTTGACTTTACATTACAAAGAGCCGAACATCCTCTTGTGGAATTAAATTTGGAAATCACAAAGACACTTGCAAAATCCCTGAACAATGTTTGTAATATGATCTGCTTTGGTCTCTCCTCTCGTATCAAATGGTCATTTGTATGCTTGTCATGTCCTTATGTTTGTTCTGTAGTTTTGCTCCCCCCCCTCTTTGCCAGGCGCATGCATGGAATGGGCTGATATGAAGGGTTGGTATCTTTCCTAAAATAATACACTGCACTTTGCATAGAATGCTACATTTTTAATTACTCTGCACATTTCACATTTCTTCATTTGCATCTAGAGACATTTTGTTCTGTGCACCACAAATTAAAAATATACTTCCCCTGACGCGTAGCTGTTCCCAGGCAATTTCGTGGGGAATAATTGACAAAACTAGTTTACTGCTAACTAATCGGGAGGGTGACTGTCTTTACAGATTTTTAGACATGAACGCAAAATAAATGTACATTGGGAGCTTAATAAATAATGCTTTGGCTGATTGGATGTTAAGTGTTTAATTATGCCTGGTTAGAACACCAGCAGATCTCAGTGCTCTGGTGCATCTTAATCTGATTTATGTAAACGTCTGTTCATTTACATGTCTAGACCACTTGGGCCTATAAATAATGAGATTTTCATTATGTGAATTTTTTGTGCCTTTTGGATTTCACTGTGTAATGAGCTCTTCTGTCCCATTGTGTGTAAAATAAATTAATAATAACTGATAAAATTGATGTCTGAATACAACAATTTGTGAAAAACTGGTAGCACGGATACTACGGAATATTTTTTGTATTTCGCCCTGCATAAGAAACTGGCTGCAGACCATAGTAAACATTGCTTTTATGCGCAAATGTGTGGCATTATCTTAAGCATTAAACATCATCTTAAAGGAACATCAAGGCAGAGAGCAAGTACAGGTATACATGGGTTTGTTTTCATGTTGCTCACAAGGTTTGTGTGAATGTGAGAATCTGTTTTCCCCTCGGGACAGAACGGGTGAAGGAGGGTGAGGATGTGTCAACACACATCTCTGAGATCAGTACAGAATCTATAGGCAGGACGTGAAGTGTTTGAAGGCGACAATGAGAGCTTGCTCATGGAAGAACTCCATGAGACCAGACAGCTGGATGTTAGAGGCCTCAGGCCTATTGCACTCCTGCTGACACTCCTGTCGTCTTTGCTTCCTCCTCCATTAATTAGAGCAGATCTGGTTTCCCGTTGCTGGTGAGGAGAGCAAAGTGTACTCAAACATTTCACCTGCATGTTATCTCTGGTTAATGACATCTCAGACAATTTTAGATACAGTCCAAAAGGTCTGACAAAGTACGAAAACCAAAGCGATTGCATAGGAAATAATATAAATCCAATGTATCTGTTCCAGACTCCCAGAAATATGAACCAAAACAGGGATTTCATAGACAATAATTGTGTTATCTCTATTGAAGACTTGTTGGTGAACATGATAACGACTGGAGGGAGGATGGGAGGGGACGGAAGAGCCACGCAAACACTATTTTGTTCGACTCACCTTCTTTATCAACGTTCTGGCACATGCAACTTTCTTTTTGTTGACAAGGCTTGCTTTGCAGCCATAAACAATAAAAAAATCAAATAAAAGCACAGTGCACTTGAACACCTCATCAGGGTGTGGTGTACATTAGTTATTATGAGGAAGAAAGGAGACAGATACAAAGTTGTTCATTGTTTTGTGTGTGTTCTATGAAAAATAATCCACACACACATAATAAAGATTAATAAAGGATTCCCTGGCTGGAGTCGTGAGTCAAAGATTTTAATTTGGCAATGGTCTTTGAATGTACCCCATGTGGATATATTGTGTATTACTATTCAAACAAAAATCGGGATATATTGCCCCATTACAGATACAACAGATACAATGCACAATGATGAGCCAATATTGACAGTTACTATGGTACCCATTATGTCATTGTAAGGTCATATCACCTCTACATACTTTGGTACGAGGTGCATTATTAAAAAAAAAAAACAAAAAAAACAAAAAAAACCTTAAACTGTATTATGGAAAGCAGGAAGTGAACAAATATAACAGTTAGTGATTGTAAAAGTACCAGATGGAGGGGTAGGATTTAATAAGCTTTGCTTCTTCCTACTCCTTTTGGACATGTGGAACTGGGAACTGATTATGGGATGCACTCAATTGTAATCTGATGCATGTTCAAATGAAATAAAACCATTACCATTACCAACAGGGCTGAAAATCATGAAACCCTTAATCCATTACAGGAAGATGCAGATAATTCTTAGGATTAAACATATCGAGAAAAGTGTGGGAATACACTTTTTTGTGGGAAGCTGCTGTTACCTTGATGCTTGATGCTTGGTGCTTACTTCTAATTAAAACAATACAGCTTTGGGAACAACACCATGCACGGAACTTTGTTTACCAAAAAAAAAAGCAACAGAACAAAAGAAGACATTTTCATTTTCTCAGTCAATTACTGACAGGATCCTTGTGCCTCAGGATAAACAGGAGCACAATAATGAGAAAAACAATAGGATTGTAATAGTGAAATGGGATGGGGGCTGCAGGATTCCTCTCCATTTGTTTTTATGCCAACTTTAACAAGGCATCTGTTAAACTGGATTAAACTTTTAGCACTATAACCTACTTACAACTTTTAGCTTCTTTTTCAGGGTGCAACGAAAGTACTGTCTTTTCAACAGCTGTTTTCCCAAACAGTTGATGACCAGGACGTTATCTCCTCCACAGCTTTAACCCATCTCCACAGCATCTGTCCCCTGAATTATTCAAATGCCTCAGATCATTAGGTCTGTTTCAAGCTTGTGCAGCAGCAATCACAACTGTCCTTACGGTTGTACGGTAGTGAATCACTTGCTATCTACCCAATGGTGGTTCATGTGTGCTTTGAAAGGAGTACAGTACAGTGCAGTACTACAATTTAGACTACTTCCTGGTTTTTGGTGTGTTTTGGACACGTTCACTGATGCCGTTGCAACTGATGACTTTTAAAAAGTAATACGTTCTGTTCTTCCAGCTACTCTTTTACAATGACCACTGTCAATATGGGTGCTGATATAACAAACCAATGGCGGCTTAAGACTTCAGAAGGGTATTGATTAAAATGACAAATTTAATTAACTTGGGAAAGTATGTGAGTATATTATTGTTTTTTGGGAAATGGATGAGTGGGAATTTTCACTCTGTGCAGCCTAGTTTGCATGTTGGTGAGGTGAACAGCTTCTGTTTTTGAACATAATTAATATTGATTGATAACTGTCTGGCACCAAATGATTGATGATCTGGGCAGTATGTGTTGACACATTATTGTTTAAGTTCCGTGTGTATGTGTCGTTTGTCCTTGACTCAGTGAACAAACATTTTGTGGAGAAACCTGACGATGATCTGTTTTCACTCACTTCTCATTTATCAGTCAGAGGCAAATCAATAATGAAAAACGCAACTTCTGGGCAACAGTATGGACCTCATGAATAATATGATAAATGCATAGTTAATTACCCTGCAGATGTGTTCAGTGTACACTATGATATGGAACTTTCAAAGTTATGAAAGCAACTAACAAAGCCTGTACTTTGTTTAAAATTTATACCAAATATGCCATACAGTGTAACCGTATGAAGTGGTTGTCTTTCTTTTGCATTGTAGCAAGCGCCACTGTCTGTGAGCACGCACCATTTTGCACTGCTTTGTTGGCTACCCGGGTTCCTATTTCCATTGGCCCTTGGCTGTGGCATTTGCCTGAGAAACCATTGCTTCTGTGCCTTCATTCATGTTTAACATATGCTACCTCATGAAGCTCACTGCTAACGCTCTGTATCCATTAGTAGCCCTGCCTCCATGAAGAGGCTGAATGAGATGAGGGCTCACTCTCCCTGTTCATTGCACGAGAGAACCAATGCACACAGACAGATGCAGAGTGAACCCTCTTCTCATCCAGCCTGTGTGCACAGAGAAATGAGCAGATGAAACAATGACATTTCTTAGATAATAATTTTATTATTTATTATTTGCTGGTTTGGACAGGCTCCTCACAGCTAGGAGACCTGAGTTTACTGCCACCCTCGACCATCTGTGTGTGGAGTTTGCATGTTCTCCCCGTGCATCCGTGGGTTTTCTGCGGGGACTCCGGTTTCCTCCTACATTCCAAAAACATGCTAGGTTAATTGGCGACTCCAAATTGTCCATAGGTATGAATGTGAGTGTGAATGGTTGTTTGTCTGTATGTGCCCTGTAATTGGCTGGCGACCCGTCCAGGGTGTACGAAGACAGCTGGGATAGGCTCCAGAACCCCCGCGGTAGAAAATGAATGAATGGTTTGGGCAAAATGTAAATTTTTTCTGACTCCTTTTTTTTTCTTGTTACTATATACTGTTTTGTTTCATTTTTCCAGTTTTATAATTTTGTTCCTACAATGTGCCCTTCACAGAAATTGCACTTTTTTTTTATTTATTCCACACACATAGTCTAATTTCTAGGTGCATATGTGAGTTAATTAGCCACTGTATAGCCCTGGTTGTGGCTATTGTATTTTTGCAGAAAACTGTGAGCCTGAGTTTCCAATACCAATGTCAAGTCTCATTTTTCTCTCTAGTCGTGTCGAGTACAGGGCGGAGGCGATGAGCCACTCTCTCAAAGACAGGCTTTTAATTATAATCTGATGATTTGAATTTTGCCTAAAAATAAGCTATACAAACATTTATATTGTTTCTTTTTGGAATGTTTTGACTCTCAATATGAATATTTCCTTGCGAGTCAAGCATGTGGGCTGTCCCTCTAGTTCGCATTTGCAGTGTCCAGTAGCGCTCTTGTGAAAGCTGATGGTGTATTTACTAAATATCAAAGCCAGCTGTTGGCATTTGCTTCCTCTTTGGGACATCGCCTTGATGTGTGGTGCATTAGCAGTTCAATAGGAAATGCATAAGGAGCCCCTACAGTCCAATTAGATTAGGACAGCAGACTGACGAGGCAATGAGCACGTACGTGCATTGGCTGGATTCAGAATGGTCGGGAGCAGTCATAGATTTCCACGTGCTTTCTACCATGCATACAAAGACAATAGTATATACACTGTATACAACTACAGTCAATAAACACCATGACCTCTTCACCTGCATGGTTTCTGGTGTGTTTGAGTACATGGCCAGAAAAAACACCCACTTGTTACAACAGGAGCGACACGATAATAATTGCTTAGCTGCTTCACACCTTGGACATTCTTTGTAATAAGCCATGTTTGCAGACTGTTACTTTCGGAACTATCCACTTTCATTCTCAGATTGTGATGGATAGTTTTAGGGACGCAAGCAAACAGTGATTGGTTACTGCTGGTCTAAGGAGGGGAAGTGTGAGCCGGCGGAACACGGCACTATTACGCACTGAAATTGATCAGAAGGCCCAAGCGGGTGGATCCAGCTCTCAGTTTAATGAATAATTTAAATGTGAATGATGACTCAGCACTTGTATGTGTGTTTACTACACTGGAAATATATACCTTGGAAAAAAAATCTAATAACGTGCTTTTTTGAAGGGGTGATGTATCAGATGTCTTTTAGATTCAAACATATTATACTTTTGTGCATTTAATAGTACAATTCTATCTACACAGAACATTGTCGGTTAACCACCAAAGAGTACTTTTATGTTTTTCCAATTGTCCCTCCACTGTCAGTTTATGACCAACAAATGCTTTATCACCCGTCATTCTGGTCGGCTGAATGCTTTTCAGGCTAAAAAGGCTTTATTTTTGTTTTCCCAGGACTGATTCTGTGTCCATTTGCTGCTCTCCAATGTGACAATCAAAAGAAAGCATTATTATATTACATTATATTACATTATATTACATTTTTTTTTATTACATCTACTGGAAATGAAAGTCAATCAAGATAAAAGGAGTTAGATGATTCAGTCTTCAACCAAAAATACCCAATATAGTAAATCTAATCAGCGAAAATAAGCCATTTAATACACAAAGAAGATTCATGCTGGTGCGTGTTGCAGTAAGTGTGTTCCGGAACGTGTGGAGGACAGGAACTGACGTCGAGGAGTGGATTTGGGGTGCAACTGTAGCCTGATTATTATGTTATTAACTGTTGGAAGATAATCCAAAGCTGCAATAAAAACCGTGCTAGAGTAGCAAGGGACAACTATGCATTTTGTGGATGTGGACCAAGGATTTGGTTTCCACTGACCTTTTGGAATGAGTTAATGCTGTATTTTCAACAGTTTTTTCATTTTTTTTACTCTCTATATTTAAATCAAGTTGGAAAAAAACACTGTTGCGTTTTAGGGAAACCAAAATAATTAATGACATAATTATTCTGTTATGAGCTATAAATTATGGAGTGTGCACCAAGTGTCTCCATGTGACAGGATGGTTACTCTGACTTAATGCAAGGAGATTTCCGTCCCTCATTGGCAATCTTGTCCTTCGCTGCAGTCCAGGCTTTTAATGGATGGTGAGCGAAAACAAGCATGTCTATCTGATGGTTCGTGCTGCTAATGTAATGCTTAAGTAGGAAGAGAAAAAGGGGGTGGGTGCTGTTTCCACTTCATGTGGTAGCAGAGGTTTATTCACAGACTTGGAATCTGGGGGAGATGTTCTCCTGACCCATGCTGTTGACCAACGGGGCTGTTGACTTTGGAGGAAATTCTGATGTAACACATCTGATGTTGCTTTACAAAATAATGTCCCTCCCTCATTCATAAATGTGGTTTGACTCGGTGTATACACTTCACAGTTACATATTTAATAGAAACATTTGCTGGGAAAAACAGTTATTTATGGTGCTTTTGTTACTATAATATCCAAATCAACATAGAATGTACAGCATCGGGGTGGATTTGAATGGAGTGAAAAGCTACCTAATGACTGGAAGTAATTTCTGAAGCTGAGAGTACATATAGTACATCATCATGCCTGGATATAGTTTTTCCGTATGGGTGTGTTGAAATGTCAAAATAAACGATACCATTACCATTACCATTACCCAAGAGGTGAGCTCACGTTTGATACTTGTTACAGCAACACAATTAAATTTTATGGAATCCAGACTATGCAGTGTTATGTAAGGCATACATTATTGCCTTTCAGGGCTGCTGACTGATCTTTGCAATGCTGTAATCTTCTGCTGCTGCACGGGCACAAAGGAAGTCAGAACATAATGCTGTTTATTTGAAGGGCAGGGAGGTCTTTTCCTCCTCTGACTCTGTCAAACAGCCCAAGGAAACCCCATAAATGACTTCATGTCTGTGCCTCTGACTCATTTTAGATGGTGAAATGCAGCGTGAACATTAGAGCCATGGCAGTAAAAAGCTTGCATTGCATCCTTGCTTTGGGAAACCCCCCCTTCTGCAGCCAAGAGAGTAGGAACTGATGTTGCAGTCTTTGTTTTTGTGCAGTTACTCTACATCAGTTGTTCCTAAATGTTTCACAATCCTGTACCCCTTCAAACATGGGACCTGAACTGCACATATATTAGTCGGTGCATCCAGTTGAAAAACAAACTCATAGATCGGAAAACACATTGAGAAGTCACATAAGCATGTAAGAAGACCAGTTCACATTTAGCACACAAACTATGGCTGGTATCGAAGGGCTTGGGTTTTGAACAATAATCATCACACTCATCATATGTTCCTTAAAAAGAACACAAAACAATGAACAACTTCTTGTCTGTCTCCTGTACTCCTACATTGTACTGCTGTTCACAAGATGAGGTGTTCAAGCACACTGCGTAACTAGGTGTTAGGCTAATGTTGTTTTGCTGTTTTTAATTTTCATTGATATACAAATATGTCTCATAAAACACACCACAAATGAACTCATGAGGCACTTTTAACACAGCAAAGCTGCCACTACCACCACTCAATTTTTGTTTTCAAAGTTTTATATTTATCCTAAAATAATTCTTATTATCTTAAATGTTTTTCATATGAAATATACAGTAGATGTGTGTAGTGATAGTGAGCTCCTAAAGTGCTGCAAGGCAGTTGGGCAGGTGGGTCTTTTTTCTTTGCAGTGATGAGATCAGGGAGTTCATGCTGGCAGTTGTGCGTGTTTAAATTGAGGTTACATATAAGCAGTCACGCTTGAGGCTGCTCCTACTCTGGCAGCCATCACCGTGGCGACTACACTGATGGTGTTTACAATTAGCATTCTGTCTGACTAATCTGCAATACAGTGGGTAGTGGTCCACATAGATGCATGCTTTGAAAGTGACCTGACTTGCTCAGATAGAAATATATGCATTTTTGCTGCTAGATTTGTTCTGCTCCAGGCTATTTTTGATGATGTGTACTCATGGTAATACAGGTGCCTATAAAGCAAATCGGATGTAAACCACATTGGCCTTTATGAAACCATTTGTGCTGAATTACTGCTCTGCTTTATTGTGCAAATAAACACACCCACAGGTACACACACGAATGAAGATACACAAACACGCTGTTGGCTTTCTGACCTGCCTGTGTGCTGTAAAGGATGATGTTTACATAGGTGAAAGCAAGTTGGTACCATTAGAAAGATGAATTGTTGCAAACTGTACAGAGGTTTCAACACAAAGCCAACGCTCTCGCTTTATTTTGCATACATTATCCTTCCAGGGTGTGGCCTCTGCTGCTTGGTCATGCTCGAGCCCCCCTCCAGCAGACGGAGAAGCTCTTCTATTATCACAGCTCTCCACTGCACCTCCGAGACTTCATCATCACCATATCTCTTGCTTCATACGCGCCTCACCCGGTTCCCTTTTTGTGCTTTGCCAGGCTCTTTGCATCTTCAAAATCCTGATTGTGTGTATGTGATTATCACTCCTCGTGCTTATCTGTTCGTTTGCATTATCCGAGCACAGGCCTGCATTGTGTTGGATCGACTGATTGGTGGTAGTGAGGTGTTCCTATGTGGAGGAGATGACAGGAGATTCACGGGGTGGAAACCGACTGAAAAAAGCCACACTCGCCTGAAGCTTTTTAGGCCATTTTGTACGTTTGAAAGCTTTTTGGAAGGTATTTGAAGGTCCTGCAAATACCACATTAAATGTGCTCATGACCATTAACGGCCCCATTCAAGGCATGAAGTTGAGAAAAAACGTGAACCCTCCCCACTAAAACAAGGGAGGGTTTTATCTCTAGCTTGTTAATAATGTTGACTCTTGGGCCTGAATTGGTTGCTGATGCTGATCCACCTATTTGTCAATATGTGCACTGATAACAGTGAATGCAGGCCTGGGGTTAGATCTATTGCTATTGATCAGCCAGTTTGAATAGAGATGCAGCAGAAGGACCCACACTGAGGTGTACATGGACATCTTTCTTTGTACCCACTCACCCACAAGCCACTGGGGTGTTATTCATTCACAATTTATTGCTGCTTCACACTTGTAGGGACTTACTGTACACAGTAGTTCGTAGCGTTTTTTTTTCCCTCTAAAAAATCATCCCGAGTTGTCAGTGTTCAGTAATTTTACTGTTATATTTGGTGGCAGTAGCAACTGTCAATAGCCATTTATTGTAGGTTTAAATTACCTCACAGTAGGCACAATTATCCCTAATAAAAACCCCGGAACTCACGGTATGCTGAAACTCAAGGCTGGACCTCTGACATCACTTCCTGTCAGTCACTCATTCTGGAACACATTTATAGCAACACACACCAGCAGAGTCTTATTTATGTCTGAAATGGCTTACTTACTTTTATTATATATACTATATTGGGTAATACGCGTGTAAATGTCACTATAGTGACTATATATCATGTTCAGCAGCCTCTAATCACGTTAAAATCGTATTTAGAAAGTAGTAAATATGTTTTCTGTGCCATAAATATATTCCGTTTATAAATAAGGAATTCTACTTTGTGGAAATTCACTATCACTGTCGGGTCTGGAACCAATTAACTGTGATAAACGAGGAATGTACTTATCTATGATGTCTTTAACATACTTACACAATAAACCTTTCAAATAGATATCATATTCATATGATCACCTCTCAATGTAATGGAAACAAAAAGGCTTACCAACAACTAACTTTGACCAATATGTTTTCTGTTTATGGTTTTTCTGCCTGTGACATAAAACTGATGCCGAAGATACACAGAAAAAAGCAACATCATGGCAGTGCATCCAGCAATTAAAAAATTAATTGGCTGGATTTATCTTCACCATACAGTGTGACAGGCTGATAACGCTGCCTGATAGCAGAGTGCCTGTTTGTTAAAGCTTGGCAAAATCCAGATATCTCGGCAGCAGCCACTTGAAAGAGCAGAATGGATTTATTGCAGCATTTCCCCACCTTGCACACTCATGATCACACTACAAAGCACAGTTCAGCCAAGGCTCAAGTGCTAGGCTTACCTTGAAAGCCTCACAAATTGACCGATTTCACTATCTGAACACTCTTCCTAAGAAACGCAGTCTGTTTGTGTAGTGTTCTGTTCCGATTTTATGTTAGAGGGTTTTTCTTTTTGCACGACTTGGTCTTGGGGCTGCTTTATAAGTCGAATACCTTGATTGCAGAGTAATTACAAACAGTAGATTTGTTTCCACAGAATTGAAAAAGCAGCAAAATACTGCTTCATGGTAAGTTAATTGTCTCAAATGTAACAACCCCCGGTGTCTTGATCAGTTCAGACTTAGTTATCTATACATAATTAAACGTCATCACCATTACTAGAGCCCTGTTGACATGAAATTGTACCCATATTAAACTTTCATTACAACTACAACTATTAGCCTTTACATACGAGGTCATATGACCACATAATGTCAGTGTATGGTCATGTCACCTCGTATTTTGGTACGGGACAAAAAATTAAAAATTAAAAAAAACAACAAAAAAACCCAACCTTAAACTGTATTATGGAAAGCAGGAAGTGAACAAATGTAACAGTTACTGATTGTAAAAGTACCAGATGGAGGGGTATGATTTAATAAGCTTTGCTTCTTCCTACTCCTTTTGGACATGTGGAACTGTGAACTGATTATGGGATGCACTCAATTGTAATCTGATGCATGTTCAAATGAAATAAAACCATTACCATTACATTCGTATTACCCAATATAGTAGACATAATAATAGAAAATAGACGTAAATAAGTATTTACAATAATAGTTGATGACTTCATCAAGAACATTAAGACCATGGCTTGTCATCATTATTTACACTCCATTTTACACTGTACAATACCATACTATACGCCATACTCCATGTTGTACTGTTCTTCCAATGTAATATAATCCAACACTTTTTCCCAAGCACATCCATTTTTTCCGGTTGTATGCGGTCAAAAGCTGCCACATAAAACAAGTCATTGGAGTTCAGACTATGTATTACCTCAACATTAGTTTCCATCTGTTAATGCCCTGTTCCTAACGGCCATTGAGATTCACTTTTAGGCAAACTTGCGTCACCAAATGCAATGAAAGTGTAATTGAATAATTTTCTTATGGGACACAGCGGCTTAATGTGTAATTTCCTCAGTAAATGCTGTGCCACCATGCTGTTTTGTAATATGCTTCCGCTTGATAGGCACTGTACCCAGGAGCCACCATTCAAATGGTGCAAAATGAAACAACGCACCCGAGTGGGCAATGGTGAGGAATATGAACAATTACATTTTTTCCCCCCACTAATAGTAGTCACAAGAAAATCCCACAAATGGACACACTGATTTAGAATCACATCACAGCTATCTATTATTAGACGTTTAATGAACATAATCTTGAAAAAAACAAAACAAAACAATGCTAAATGGGCTTTTCTGCTCTGTGTTATTGGAGCTGAGGAAAAAAAGGACGTGAGTGGTTCTCATGGATGATGAGAATATCTGAGGCTTTTTTATTTTTGTATGGATTAGCATTATTTATGATATGCATGAGTACAACATCAAAGATTTGCCAGCCTTTTACTGTATCTGCTCAAAGTGTGACCTCCTGTTTACAGTGTATCTCGGGCTTCTTATTTGATGGTGTGCTTGCAGAAAAAGTTGGCAGTTGAGCATATCGTAAATCCGCAGGAAACGTTAAGCTGCAGTCATCAACATATGGTAAAATAAATATGTATTTTTTATTAATATTGCCACTGAGCAGGAAAATGTGTTGTTACCTCGCTCTTAACTTTATCCTCCTTTGGCTCTCCCTCAAGACTCCACTTCAAACATTTTATGAGATTTTATTTTTGTGTCTCCATGAAAGAGGACACACCGGTGGAACTCAATGGCTCACTCCCTACTGTGTGATGGATGAACAGACTGTAGGATATGCCTAATAATCATTTGCCTCCTGTAGAGGGCGGTCCGCTGTAATGGGCCCGCTTATTACTGTAACACCTTTATGAGCAAATAGCTGTCCTCCTGCTGTTAAACTGGGCCAATACGGAGATGACGGCTTGCCTTTTAAAAAGTTTCCGTGCTAATTTTGTTGTTAACATTTCATTTAAATTGGTTATTAAAATTTGGTTGATTCAAGTTGTTCATCCTGCACTTATTCTATGGATTAGAAGGTAAACAAGAGATATTCAAGTGATGAGTGCAGCACATATTGCATCTGGTGTAAACCTGGAGTCTGAAGAGAAATTGCCAAGTGAAGGCAGCTGCAGGTAGAGTCGGGGTGAGGCTGCTTCACGTTTTCCCACAAAAATGGTGTTTTAAGTGTCCCATTTTGATATTTTTTAATTTTATGGTTATATAGTGGTATATTAGCTAATGTGCCAGGCACGTGGCGGTGCTTCATCTTGCTTCTGGTTTCCCAGCATGCCGTGCATCACTCAAAGTTGCGCTGTGTGTACTTGTATTTCTGCTATCAAACTAAAATGTAAGTACATAGCACTATTTAAGTACATTTTCAACATTCATTCATTCATTCATCAATCAATCACAGGGCACATATAGACAAACAACCATTCACACTCACATTCATACCTATGGACAATTTGGTGTCGCCAATTAACTTACCATGTTTTTGGAATGTGGGAGGAAACCGGAGTACCCGGAGAAAACTCAGGCACGCACGGGGAGAACAAGCAAACGCCACACAGAGATGGCCGAGAGTGGAATTGAACTTGTGTCTCCTAGCCGTTAGGCCTGAATGCTAACCACTCCCCCACACACTTCCAGGTGGAGTGTGATTAATAAACTTAGTATGGATTCTACACAATGTTTTAGAAATGAGGCCCCAGGACACTTTTGAATTTGGTGCCACAAAAGGGTATGGCGAGTATGAGACCACTGCTGTCGATGATCCTGGAGAGATCTACCCCAAAAATAATTAGTTTTTGGGGATAAAAGATGCTTCAGAAGTCTTTGGAGAAGAAGATAGTGTGCCCGGAGGGTGGTCTAACAAACCAGGATTGTGCGTGTAATCCAGTTAGTAGATAAGAGACATATTTCCAGAGTTACTTGAAAGTGCTTCATCACCTAACCGCTAAAGAGGTTATTCTTTCATCGCAGTTTATTTCAGTGCTCCGTGAGAATCTGCTGCATATAATTTCATAACAATCATCTGGAAGTTGAGTCAAGTACTTTACGTGATTATTCATGAAAAGGCTGATTACTCTGGGAGCGAGCGGCCTCTCTTTTCTAACCAAACTCTCCTTCTTGTGCTGTCAGTGTGCGATGGATATCTTCTTCAGTGGTTCATCCTATTGGAGATATTGCCGCTAGCATTAGCCATACTTGTCGTGTGGTGTTGGACATGCTTGTCATTTTATCCACAGTACTCTTTCTTTGTGTCATTGCCATGGTGACACCGCATCAGTACCGTTCACAGCCTGAAATGAGGCTTGTGGACAATTTGACTGACTGACAGCTTTGCCTAACACTTGAGATGCAACAGCTGAGTTTTATTCGGTTGTTTTGTTTTGTGGGAAAAAAATGCCTATTTCGGAGGGAAAAAATGTGTAGGGATTCACTCTACTCATTCCATGCCTGCACTGGTTGGATTTGGTAAAATCCCAGCATGCTTAGGGCAATCCATACCAATCGTACATTCTTTATAAATAGCTGTTTTTGTACAATGCAGTGCATGCGGACCTATTTTTACATGCAAGCTAAGCCTGTGGCTGTGTTTCTTTGTACCAAATGCTATCAGAGCTCAGCGAGAATAGACAAAATATATTTGACTGGATGCAGCCTTTGCCTGCTGCAGTGCAGCTTTGTACGGATTTCAGCTTCCCTTTCAATTTTGTATTTATATAAAATGTGCACCTCTCGACATTTACTTTCGACCGTTTTACTGTGTAGTTTTATGCCGAAGCAAATGTCGTGTACCGCAGTTGTGAACTGTAGAGGTGATCTTTTCACACTATTCTTCCTCATGTTTTGCTCCATTAACTGTCACATTGAGAGCTATAAACTCAGCTATGTGATCAGCATGGCAGCCCGGCTCACCTGAGTATACATGTACTTGCTATATCAACCATTCTATCGCATCATTAAAGGGTGACGTTGCCTTACAATACGGGCTGTGTGTCGTATGGATAAGAGAGAGAGACATTATCTGGGTTTTATTTACCATTAGACATGTTTCCATAGTCATTATCATAACTATTTGTTTTTGCGCCACATTCTAAAATTTGAAATAAAGGCGCAAACTACAAAAAGCGATGGAAAATAGGGAAAAGGAGCAAAATGACCAAAATACATTGACATGTTGATACTAATAAGACTAATAATACATTGTCATCTGTAACACAAAGCAGACAAATGCAGTTGCAGTCTACTGGCAGGTAATTCTCCAGTTATGAAAACTCTCAAACAATGACAGGATGTGCAAGGCCACTTTATTGTGTACATTAAACTTCCTTACCCAAAGTGCAGCGTTCATAGTTGCAGCATGCAGTACCGTTCTCATACTGAACAATGGCAACGCAATGCCAAGTGAGGCGATCAAAAATAGGTGCACCACACCTCAATGTCAGGACATGGCTGACACAAACCGTCCATTTATTAGTACAGGAAAAAAAAGTTATTTGTAAATATTTTACCTCTGAACTGACTTACCACCACAGTAAGTTTCAGTCCACAAGTGATGGTCAAAAGATAGTGTTGAAATCACAGTATGACACATCATGGTCTGCAGAAATCCAGACAAAATGAGTCAGAAGTCCACTGTATCTGTGCTTTCCATCTGTGCATGAAGGGGTCACTGGTGGTGGCGGGTTTGTTGCTCTTACATGCGCCCGACTCGATATTAAATTATATTGTAGAAGAAAATAATTGCTATTCCACAACTCTTTCATTTAGTCATTGATGTCCATGCAGACCACAACATGAATCATCTTCCTTGTGGCTTACTAGATATCTGTGTTTAAGAGTAAAATATCACTGTAAATTGTTGGAGGATTACAATGTCATTAAGCAGACAGTAATGGGCTTTTTGAAATGTGATGGTTCCTTGAACATTCATTTATCATCATTAGTGAGGTTGTTGGCTTAAGACAATGAGCGGTAGATATGTCTTGGTGAAGTCAGTGCTGAAAGGAAAGAAAAAAAACAACATTTGATACAAATTTCCATCAGGCTACCAGAATAAAATTGCCGAATTCACAGTCCTGGAGTACAACTTGACAGAACACAATTTTTGTCAGTACAATGATATGGTAATGGTTTATTTTTATTTGAACATGCATCAGATTACAATTGAGTGCATCACATAATCAATTCACAGTTTGACATGTCCAAAAGGAGTAGGAAGAAGCAAAGCTTATTAAATCTAACCCTATTTTTATTTTTATTTTTATTTTTATTTTTATTTTTATTTTTATTTTTATTTTTATTTTTATTTTTATTTTTATTTTTATTTTTATTTTTATTTTTATTTTTATTTTTATTTTTATTTTTATTTTTATGATAAAAGCTACTTCTACACTAAATCTCCTTTATTGTATAATAACCAATACATGTATATCTTTTAATGTTTATGCTGGTTGGTTCCACCATGAAACACACATTCTCCCGCTAAATATTTAAAAAAATGTTGGTTCCTTCCATGCCCTGTTTTGTACATATTCACATATGTTTTATTGCCCGTATGGCTGCATTCTGCTGTTGTACAACATGTTTGTTTTATCATACATGTTGCTGGTTTTGTGTTTCTTCCTCCTCCAATGTCAAGGCATTAGGCAATGTCATGTCCAGATATTAGCTTCCACAGTATTCAAGCTGTAGTGTGTCTACGCTGATCAAATATTCCATTACTCTGCCAACTCCCCGGCATGTAATAGGGTGCACTAGATCATTTCCAAATAGTATTAAGAGTCTCAACACCCCTACTCTCACAGCAGTATCAAAATAATTACCTCGCCATACATCTGCTTGCAGCTCCAGGCTTGGCCAGTCCTGTGACACCTAATGTGTTCAGAGAGTTGATAGAAATGATAGTTGCCTTGCAATGCTCGCAATACTTTTGTCAGTGAGGGAAATAGCTACTTGATTCCACCTTACAAATACATGACCTAACACAATGAGAGAGATGGAATAACAACAAAAATCTACATAAAACATTAAATAAAGGTTATAAAAAAAATTCTGAGATGTCTTTGGTTCATATTGGTATCTATTTTTCTGCTGATAATGATAACTGCTGCAAATACTGGTATTGGTAATGAAGTGCTGGAAAACATTGCAAATATCAATTGCCAATATCAAGCATTTTAAATGAAATTGTGTTCATCATGATGAGATGACCTACAAACCAGATCATGAAGCAGACAAAATTAGTCTGCAGGAGGCTTGAGGAGAAAAAGACGAATGTAATGTTTGGACTTCACTCAGTATGGAGAGGAAGATTTCTCTTTTCCACCTTTCCCTCCAACTTTGCCCTGAGGTTGAATACCCCAATGTGGGAAACCCTTGCCGAGGAGGATAAGCCTATAATTCATAGCTGCGAACCGTTTTGAAAAATGCCTCAAGGACGTACGTCATGATGGCTGATCCCAGGATTAATGATTGTCCTTCAGGAGGCCTTGTTTGTGATATGATTTACCAAACATACTGTGCATTAGCTCAAGTTGCAACGGGCTGACATTAATTAATTGCAGATCGGTGATGAGTTGATTGCTTCATCTTGCACCCATCTTATAGGCTTCACAGGCTAACAGCTTTATTAGCGCTGTGTGGGGTTGTCAGATCTTTATGGCACTGCTGTTTATTGCAACCTGTTTTTCACCGTACGTTTTACATCATAAAGATTTAGCTCCATGTTTGCCTTCTCATGTTTCATTTAACAGACAGTATTTCATTTAAATCCGGACCTTAAATCCTGCCAGGAAAGATTTAAGGGATATGATGATGATACACAGCGAGAACGGAGACAGAATCAATAGAAGATGTAGCCTGAACAGTATTTATCGACCAGGGACTTCCTTGTTTAGGAAAGCGTCCCCCTTTGATGCAGCAAACCTGAGCTTCATACTAACCTTTAATAGTGATGCACCGTGTTTATAAAGGCTATAATCTGCTTTAAGATAACTGATAACCCTGTTTTCTTTGGTCACCAATCTCTACTCTGTTATTCAGCAGCTTAGTATACTTCTCTCCACCCACCCACTCCCCTTTTTTTTTGCCATCTGCTTTGAAATTAATGGGCATGTTGGAAAGTAGGCTAAATCCAGAGTGACAGCTTTTTCTGCTTCCTATTTTTAAAGAGGTGCTGCAGGCAGAGTCCAAGTGCGTGGGAGATGGAGAAGAGAGAGCTGGTCTATCAAGCTGTTTTTGCCTCTTAGATTTTCTCACCTCTGGCCTGCGGGATGATCCGGAAACCATAGCTCATAGCATCACTTAGCTGCTGATGGTGTCCTTTGTTTGGTGTCCTCCATGTTTTGCAGTGAAGTCATTGCAAAATATCCACACAATTTTGACTATACAGATAATATTGACAGCAGTGAAGTCCGTCGGCAGCGACGCACTCCCCACTTCCAGCTAGTTAATTATGTATTGATATTGAAAAATCATGTGGTGTCTAATCATCACAACTGTTATCACTGACATGTTTATTAACTTAACTTCAGTTAACTTTTTAGATATTTGTTTTTATGATGCCAGGTTTTGGGAGAATGCGTCATATGCTTTGCATCATGGTTATTGATGACAGTGTATATGTAAACTGAAAATTTGCAATCAGTCGCACTAGAACTTGTTTCAGAACTTTTCTGCTTTGTTAATTATGTAGTTGGCAATTTTCTCTGTGTTCAGGAATTTGTTTTTTTTTCCCAAAAGGCTTAAATCAAAAGATTGCAAAAAAAAAATTGTGATGATTTTCAACTGCAGGGTTTTTCAGTATGTGTGAGATCCACCGAGGGCGGGGCTTACAGCAGAGATGCTGCAGTGGACCACGGTAGACCGCAGCATGAGGGTATTAAGAGGCTATGTCAACAACAGCAGTTTTTCATTACACAACATATTCAGCAAAGATCAACATGTTGAATAAGCTAAGCTGAAGAGCACAGCAGATATGTGTATCTTTTTATTTTTTTAAATTAATTTCTCATTTCATACCTGAGATTCACATATTTCCCATGCAGAGGGAAATTAAATTTTCATCATCCGACTTCAGAAAATGTGATTTTTTTTTGTGCTGTTTCCTGTGAATGAAATTATTTTCAATGAAAGGAACATGGAATTATGATTGGCCTTAAAAGCTACTGCTTTTCAGCTTGTCATTATGGTCTTATGTAAGTGGCCGCTGATGATGATGTTGAAGCTGGATACATATGTAGTGATTTCCAAAATGTTTACATGTGTTTTGTCCGTTTTTGATGCATAAAAGGATGATAACTCCATGCCTTTTTTGCTTTAAGCGTGCTACTCTACCATGCTGGCTGTTCCAGCTGTTGCACGTGGGTTTAAAAAGCTCCAATTAGAGAGTAGTCATAGTGTAACATTTAAAAGCAGCTACATGTGGGCACACGCAACAAGTCTGTGTGTGTCACCCATAGAACACACGCATCTTTTTTTTCCATGCTTAATACCCTCTGATCCTTCCCAAGGTTTCCTCTTGTGGCCACTGTACCAGACTGTCTGCAAGGCTGCGGAGGGGCTTGCATCACCTCGCCCACTGGATGCAACAGCCAGTTCACATTTACTTTCGAAGGCACAGCAATCGGCCTCTCCTCTCCTCTATTACTCCCCCGCTGCCACCATCTCCCACCTCTCCTCCCTCCCTTCATGAGGAGGATTACTGGCAGAAAGTGGACGTTTGATCCTGCCCTCGTCTCTACTGCTTCTATATCCGCCTGACAAAGCTCTTGGTAGCCCTTTTTCTTCCAGACACCTCTGTTCTTCGCTCTTAGTGTCTTTTAAAAAAGATAAGAGTTAAGCCTTTGTACTGCTTGATGTCAAGGTCTGGTCTACCTGGGAGCAGGCTGGCAAGCAGCAGGGTCACATGTGAGAAGTTAATTCAATTTCCCAGGAATGAATGTGATATCAGAGAGACAGGTGTGGCTTGTTTCTTTCATTAATACAGAGGGACGGACATGAGTCGATATGCAGCTCACATAAGAGTCAGGTTTTTCTGCCAGTTATACAGAAAACACATTAAATGTGCAAGATCATGTTCTGTTTTAATTCCACTGAAATGACTCAACACTGATTAATTGTAAGCGGCAGTGCCAGCAAGCTTTCCAGTGTAATTTGCATGGGAATTATAAAAAAGGGTGGATGCTAAGGGCTGTATTCTCAGTGATGAAGGCCAAAAAAGTTGCATCGACAAGATACAATGTGACATCTAGCATTATTTGCTGAGATAAAGTTTTCTTGAAATGTAAACCATGCTAGCTGTATCTATACTTTCAGAGATTCTACACTGGTCACTTGGTGTCTTTTTTTGGGACATTGATGAGACAATAGCCACCGCAGGAAGTACTGTACAGAAACCGGAAGTTAGAAAAATAAAAGAAGGAACTCTCCAGTGTTAACATTTGAGTGTACAGCAGGGGTCTCAAACTCAATTTACCTGGGGGCCACTGGAGCTAGGGTCTGGCCAAGGCTGGGCCGCATCAGGTTTTCCAAAAAAAACAAAAAAAAAAACGCATTTATTAAAAACAGAAAAATATACAAACTTTTTCAGTGCTTTGGTTCCGATTTTCTACAATAAAAGCTCTGATAAAACATTCCACTGTTCTCAAATATCTTAATTTTTATTTTATGCACAAAATAAGATGAAAAATAAATAAACAAATTAAGAATAAAGAAAATCAATCAATCAGTAATAAATTAATATAATAATAATAATAAAACGGCAAATAATAAAAACTTAAGAAACCACATATAGTTGGTGGGTGGACAAATTATTTTTTTCAGATTAAAATGAACAAAGCATTATTAGAGCCCTGTAGACATGACAAAACATGACTATAGTCACAGTTATACTTTTTTTATTTACAACATATTGCGCAACTGCAGCGTCTTGAGACACATGCTAACTCGCAAACTAGAGCTAGCGACCTAAACGGTAGCCTTCAAGTTATTTCCTTTAAACTTAAATAGCCAAAAACTTACCACTTCCACACGGATAGGGAGGATAACTATTAACAGTTATTTAACCTTTAACATGAACATTAATCAAACGTAATAATTTTTTCTGGGTACATGATACCATACAGCATCCATATCAAACTTGCACGGGCCGCACTAACATTCAACTTTCATATCAAGGTGGGGGCCACATTTGGCCCGCGGGCCGCGTGTTTGAGACCCCTGGTGTACAGTATATATATTGGGTGACTATTGGGGCGTTATCTCATGTCACAAAGGCTGTAATCATGTTAAAAACTAGATTTAGAAGGTTGAAAACAGTTTAAAACAAGCCTGGTATACAGTACTGTGCTTGTACTGGTATACAGTAAATACCAGTTAGATCCTGCTATTCCTCCACATAAAACTACCCAGATGGATTTCATAGATAGCCTAAAGCATCCTGCCATGATGGTGACAAGCTCCATAAAACTGTAGAGATGATGAAGATGCCCAGAGCTGCCCTACTCACCCAATCTCTGTCCTAATCATGAGCGAGTACATTTGTTCGTAAACCACAGCAAATACATTTTCCTGAGATGTGCTGTTTAAGGCCAGCTATAAACTTTCATTCAGTCAGCCTTTTTGCCAGCCTTTGAGGCAATTGTGTTGCTTTCAGCTTTGCGGTGTTATGTTTATGGTCCTCATTTATGTCAAGGCTGATGCTTGCAGGGAAGTGTAGCACTCTTGGTGATAATCAGGGGAAAAGTGCCATTTTTTTGGTCATCAAAAAAAACATGTGTATCTATTAATAATGTTATGGACATTATGCTGAGCGCATAAACATTTGTGCCAGCGAAATGCTGCATTGATAGTTTTAATTTCCTGTAACACTGGTCTACAAATGTTTTGACTTGATCTGCTTCCGAGATAAATCTAATTTATTCTGATCAGATGAACTGAAAATCAATTGATAACTGTGCTTGTTAGCAAATGTATTGTTTTAAGCTGCACGGTGGTGAGTGGTTTGCATGTAAGCCACACAGTCATGGTACTCTGGTGTTAGGCTAATTGTCAATTATATATTGTTCATAGGTATGAATGTGAGTGTGAATGGTTGTTTGTCTATATGTGCCCTGTGATTGGCTGGCGACCAGTCCAGAGTGTACTCTGCCTCTCGACTGAATGTCAGCTGGGATAGGCTCCAGCAAAAAGGGGAATTGCATGATCGACACACATTATTCCCAGTTAGACCTGGCACCCAGGCCTTGAGTTTGACCCCTGTTGTTGGGAGGATAAGCGGCATCGAAAATGGTGCTCGTCTTGTATTCAGTGTTCTCTTACATCCGGGTAAATAAGGTAATGTATGTAATGTACCTAATACCTGTCTCTAATTGAAACTATGGTATGGCCAACAATCAACAGTCTACTCCTTGATCAACTATAACTCTTAGGAGACATCATACGGCGAATTGGATTAACTGAAGTAAATAATGAATAGTAAATAAAATTAATTCTGCAAATGTATTGCGGAAGCATAGATTTTTTTCGAGTCATCGCTCAAGGTTGAACCCATGCTTTGTCCCTTGAATCATTTCTTGTGTCCATCCTCGGGATCTTTGTAACCGCAATGTATCGTGTGAATATTTGATGCTGGAGGATTTATGTTGAGTAAAGTGAGCGGTAACATTTCACACAAGGGGATCACCAAGTGTAAGTGGTGAGGGAAACTCACTGGGGAAAAAAAAAAAGATAAATGTAGTCTTCTTCTCTGTTGTCTGATGCCATAAATTACCTGGCCATTGATCCATGGCTGTCTCTGTGGACCTTCCTACATTCATCAAGCCACCAGTCTCCAATGGACCTGGCGGAAATACCTCACTTTATTCCTGGATCTCTGCAGCACAGCCTGTTGCTTAGATACAATGCTGAATTCTGGAAGACTGCTAACTAAACGATTGCATTAAGCACATGCACAACAACTTGTGATGTTTTTGTTTAATGGTTTGGAGGACAAAGATTGACACAAGAGAGACCAGAGTTGCCATGACATCCAGCCAAGCCTCTCTTTAATAATAAATGGGACAGGGCTCTTTAAATGATCATTGATTAGTTGACTGTAAATAAACCGAAACAGGAGCACAGTCAGATCATGAGAGGGAGCAATATGACCAGTTTTCTATACATTCATTTATTTCGTTTTGACAGTGAGAGCATATACTACGTACGTACATATATTCTTTGTTCCTTACTGTGCCTGTTTTCGCTTTGATGTGGAGAGACGAGGATCTGTGCCTTGAAGACATTTTGCTTTCTGTATTACTCCCACTCAAACAAAACCTTCCATAAAGTGGCCTTTTTTGAGTTTTAGCTGCAGGGTCACTTCTCCCCTATTCTTACCAATGATCTAATGTACGTCTGTATGCAATGTGTGTCACTGCATATGCAGCATGTTACAGATGCTACTCTAGTACAGTTAGTGGTCCCTCTCCATACCTTTTCTTATCTCAAACCATCCTTTGCATTTTACTTTTACTGCACATTTATATGAATGACCAGTGGAAAGGTGAAGGTGGACCTAATTTAATAATGTAGTCATCACAGTAGGCACCCCTTTGGAGTCTATATCCTCAGAGTTGACTTATCTTCTTTTGTAATGGAGATTAACCCCACTAAAAAAAAACGTGCATAGCCTATTTAACGCCCATATTTTAATACAAGCCACGTGCACCCCCCGTGAGGTAGTTGTGCCTTGTCTGCTACTGGTTGTACATGATTTAATACAGTGGTCAGTCCGTGGCTGCTTACAGGCTTTTAGGGCTAATAGGATGAGATTAACACATTTGCATGCCTTGCAATGTATTATTCATGTAGCTTCTCGTTGAATTTGCAAGAGCAGGGTCTTTCTCTTAACTGACTTCAACATCTGGGTGACCTGGAAGTGAAGCGTGTTGGGTGAGGATGGAGCCCATTGCTTCAGTACTCCCATGTAGGTGTTACTGGGTACCACCATATTGACCCACCTGCGGTAGTGCAGCATTTTTTTACTTACTTTTTTTTTTTTGCAGTAGATCCAAATGAAACTCCACTAGCTATTTCTATGCCTATAAAAATGTTTATTTAAAAAAAAAACATGGCTTGATCTTCTTTTCCAAATCCTTCTGTGAGCTTGATGTCTCTGATTTCAGATCAACATTTACAATAAAATGACTGAATGAGATAATTAGGTTGGATTCAACTCCAGTACACTATTTCTTTTATTGCAACAAGCTAAATGCTAAATACACAATCCAGATTTAAACCGCAACAAACATACACTTATTAAAGGCATATAATATATTAAATGTATAGGTACTCACCACAAATGAATGACGATGATGATCGGTGAACACTCACCTTGTACCCAATCACAACATATGACATTCAAGGACCCTCATGATGATGTTTGCTTCTATGTATGGGGTGTATGTGAATAACAATAAAAACAGAGTGACGACAGTGGTGCAAATCGCTACCTAATGTTACCTAATGTGCTTGAACGCCTCATCATACATAAAAACAACCTGCACAACGCGGGCAGGGAAGTCAGTGCAGAAGAAAGGAGACGGATGCATACTTGTTAATTGTCGTGTGTGTGTGTGTGTGTTAAATAAGTAATTTTGATAATGATGTGCATTAAGAGTATTTGATCTGGAAGACTTGACTTGAAATTGCTTGCTAAATGAGAGCTTGTATGTGGTGTTGTGAGTTTGTCACTTTAAAATACTTGGTTATGGAATGCTATAATTCAATTTACTATTTATGTTTAAAAACCTTCAGCTTGTTCGTGGCTATGGAAACGAACACAAAAATGCATTTGGAAACCATAACATTGTTGACGAGGAGATCTTGAAATAACCTTAAGTGGGAGTATTTTAATAATCAACTTGGAAAGCAAGAAAAAAGGAAACCTTTCAACTTAATTATGTGTTTCCCTCGACTGCTCAACCGAACTTTTCTGGTGTGCAACTCCCGTGGAGAGTGTTTTGGGTTACTGCTGCCTTCTCACCTGCTGAGAACCTCCTACCTGGAGGCCTGGAGTGATTCACTGCCCTAGACACAATGCATTGTGTGTGTGTGTGTGTGTGTTTGTATGTGTGGCATTTTCCAGACATACATCAGTCTCTTTCATTGACTCTCTGATTGGCTGAGTATTCGATCATCTCAGTTACTCAGTAAAGTCTGCTGCTTCAACTCTCAAACAGACATGTGGGGCAATCCAATATACCCATGGTATATAGCAGCTGTGGTTTTTGTGTCAATTTTTGAACTTTTTGATGCAGATGTCTCGACTGGCACTTTTTTTTTTTCTTCTGCATCAGTCTTTTTATATCTGGAGATCAGATCAGGCAAATTGAAGCGATTCAAGCTCAGACGAAGGAATGCCGCGACAGGATTTGTCTTCAGATGCTCGGTGGCATTGTGTTCTAATGTGTTTTAACATAAAAAAAAATCTAAATAAATGGAAAACAAAGGTAAATTTGACATTGCCTGACTGTATATTATTATTCTTATTATTAATATGCATTTTCTCCCTTCTTTTATACTTTTAATTATTAATGGAACTTTGATATCTGGTTGCTAACACCTTTTATGGTTTTTGTTTTGGGGAAAAAATGAGAAAGATTTAAAAAGAAAAAAAATAAATAATAATAATAAAAAATAAAAAATACAAAATACAAAATATAAAAAATACAAAATAAAAAATACAAAATAAAAAACAATAAATAATAAATAATAAATAAAAAATATCTCGATACTTAATTTTTATATGCACAGTTCTAAAAAAAAGTCTATAATATACTGTAGTATGGACAGACACCTCATCTGGCTCCTCTTAATGCGGAGGAGCAGCGGTTCTACTCCTAGTTTCTCCTTGATGACAGTGTTACTCACCTTATCTCCAAGGGAGAGGCCAATCAGCCTATGGAGAAAACACGAACGCTTGTCTTGTCCTTTTGGTCACTACCCAAGGCCTGTGAGCAGTGAGGGTAGGAACGTAGATCCAGCGGTAAATTGAGAGCTTTACCTTCTCCACAACGGACTGATGCAAAGTCTGTATCACTGTGGATGCTGTCCAAGTCTGGAGTTTCTACCTTCCCTCACCCGTGAACAAGACCCCAAGTTACTTTAACTTAATCTCATCCCCGATCCGGAGATGACACTGCACCCTTTTTTGGCTGAAATCCCTTGGATTCAATTTAATTGACGTAGTGAGTGAACACTCCTCATTTCTCATAATAACATGGTTAAAGTGTGATTCAAATGTATCCGTATGATTTTAATTCGTTTGATAGCCCTAAATAATAATAAAAATGGAGATTACAGTTAATTAACAGAATAACCACCGTGACACCTGTATTAAATCAGGACACTGAATTGGAGAAGAAAATCGAATGACTTAATTAAAAGTTCCCATTTGGTTTCTTTCGATAATTAAATAATTATCCTGGTCGGTGCCTCATTAACGTTGAGGGATTTGTATTTGCCATGGTTTTCCTCAGGTGATGCTTATACCGTGTTATGCTGTATTTCTTTCTAATGCGTTTGTTTGCAAGGCGGCAATGTAGCAGGAATTCATAAGCAGTCATTTAAATTGCAGGACTTTCTCTTCCTGGACACGCTTGCTGGCTTCCATGGCAACGTTCCTCCATTTGCATGAGCTCGCATTGACTGTGTGGATTGATAAGGTTTGGCTTGATATGAACTATATACTATGTTTACTCTTGTTGTACTCATTGCTTTACTATTGGCTGTATCCCTGAGCCTCCTGGCATCTGACAGATGCAGGGAAATTGCTCCTATTTGATGACTTCTTCAAGCTATAAAAGTAGTTCCTGACAAGTTTCCTGCTTTACCAAGAGCTTCGCTCCCTTCTGTTGTTTCTCTCCGAGGTTTTTTTCTCTCGACACATCTGACACCAAAGAGCTGCAGTTTTGACAAAACAACCCACCCATTGCTACACCTCCTCAGTCTTGATCTCACACCCTTTTCTCCACATTTCCTTTCTCTCATTAGCTGTTTCTCAGGTTTTACGGGGAAGCTTTAATTTGTGTTTCCTCCAGCATGTAGGAACCTGCGGAGATAGGGACCGCCATCCCAGAGGAATGATATGTGATTTTGTGTGATGTAGCACAGTGATACGACAGAAAGGCTGTCAGGGTGTGGCGGTTATTTATTTCTTTTTTTTTTTTTCAAACTTTTCAGAGATTCTTCTCTCTTTTTGGTTTTCATCCCTGTCAACAACCTGATTTTTTTTTTATCAAGTTGTTTGCTCTTCCCTGATAAGTCCAAATTTGAGCTGTGACACCTTTTTAAAAACGTTGACTCCCACATTGCAGACCGAGACCACACCAGGCAGCCCAGGCTTATGTGATCTTCCCATTTCCTCCTTTTTCCTCACTTAATCTCCCTTTGTTTGGATTCAGCCTTGCTTGGAAGCACGTGAAGAAGAGGCTCCAAAAAAAGAGCTCGTAATCTTAAGTGCCAGAAAAAGAACAAACACCTGTGTGCTTTTCTCATTTGCAGTTGAATTTTATTGGAAAGCGTTGTAAAACCATGAATGGGAGTTTTATAATGTGGCTAGATATCAAAAAGCGCTTGGAACTGGATTAATGGAGGAATTTAAATAGTATTGTAGCACCAATTCAATATGTAGTGTATAAAGCTGAGAGTAGTTCACTCTTTTACTGTTGTTATGTCTTGAGGCTGTACTTAGAATGGTAGGTGATTCCTATGTGTATATATCCTGTATGTATATATATATATATATATATATATATATATATATATATATATATATATATGGAGGATTTGTTTGATACTGATGACAGCTCTTTTTATTGGCTGTAATTACATTTGTTGAAAACTTAGCAAGATGTATTTGGAGAGATTATACATTAAAAAAAATCACTGAAATGTAGTACTTCATAAATATAACATAAATACACCCTATACCATAGGATTCAATGTTAATGATTGGAATATTGTCATTGTTTTAGTTTAGAAAACCTTTTTATGACCTTGTAAATCAGGGGTGGGCAAATATTTTGACTCATGGGCCACATTGAGTTAACAAAATTGACACACACACACACACACTATTTGCTGATAATTTTTCTTGAATTATTTGTCAAATTTTTGTCTGTAAAAGTGTAAAAGTGCTCCCTTTTTTCAGGAGCCCTGTAAACATCAGACCACATCAAAATATATTTTTATGAATATACACGGCCATCTCTGTGAGGAGTTTGCATGTTCTCCCCGTGCATGCGTGGGTTTTCTCCGGGTACTCCGGTTTCCTCCCACATTCCAAAAACATGCTAGGTTAATTGGCGACTCCAAATTGTCCATAGGTATGAATGTGAGTGTGAATGGTTGTTTGTCTATATGTGCCCTGTGATTGGCTGGCGACCAGTCCAGGGTGTACCCCGCCTCTTGCCCGAAGACAGCTGGGATAGGCTCCAGCACCCCCCGCGACCCTCGTGAGGAAAAAGCGGTAGAAAATGAATGAATGTATATATATATATATATATATATGTATATATTTGACTAAAAAAGACATTCTACTTGCAAGCTGTGTTGCCAGTTTGTATGTTAAAAGTCGAAATACTTAGAAAGCAACTGGCGGGCCGGATTCGAACGCTTGGTGGGCCGCATGTAGTTTGCTCACCCCTGTTCTAAATTGTATTTTTTTTTTTTTTAGCATTTTTTGAGTCTTCTAGACGTGAAATAACACCCTATGGGGTGGTTCCCTACATTTTTTTTGCAGCGCCTCCCTTTTGGAGATGAAATTATAGCTGACAATTTTTGAGCCTGATGACATCATAATGCAAATGACATGAGTGAATTTACTCCTTCTTATGGCCATTGCCACCTATACCTGTACCTATACACTGGTATTGTTCAATATAGTAGACATAATAATAGAAAATAAGCCATTTTAGACATAAATATGATAAGATAGACTCATATGTTATGCAGTGGGCTAATGTCTAATCAATGTAATGTAATGGACACCCACCCAGAGACCAGTGTACCTGCTGTAGAATAGTACTCGTTGTTTGTTGTCAAGGAGAGACTCACGATGCACTTCAATTGCTTTATTAACAAGCAGAGAACACATGTAGGGAACATTCACGCCGGAGCTGCTGTGGGCCACTCGCTAGCACCCAGGGCCCAATTTTTAAAGAGACCACAACAGTCACAGATACCGTATTACACTTCATATCACATCCTCTGAATGCATTATATTTGTATTTTGAAAATGGTTAATTTACACTAACATGAACATTAATCAAACGTAATAATTTTTTCTGGGTACATGATACCATACAGCATCCATATCACACCTGCACGGGCCGCACTAACATTAAACTTTCATATCAAGGCGGGGACCTCAAACTAGTGTCCTGCGGGCCACATTTGGCCCGCGGGCCGCATGTTTGAGACCCCTGTACTAGACTATACTTCATTTTCTTCAAGGTTGGCAGGTTGTTAGTGTCTGTATTCATGATGGTAGCACTGGTGCCAGCAATTTGGTTTGTACAGTTTGCACAATATAGAAATACTACAGTTTCTCAATATTACTTCAAATCAGAGCGGGTGTGAAAAAATGTCAGGCCCTGGGAAGGCATCATAAAATATTCCCGTTACAAATATGACTTCAGTCTTTTATCTGTGTAAGTTCAAAAACAGCCAAGACTAGACTACAGCGATTTGCATTGGTGGCAGTTTAATACATTTTGTTGCTGTGATGCATTCACAACAATGACAAATATCTCTATCTAAACCTGAAAGTGTTGGTGGCTGCAGAAAGGTAATTCCTGATGGATTGTGCTGAGCGCAGCTTTAGCCTAAGGAGATGACCACAGCCTATTTATTCCCAGATGCACTCTCACGCTACATACTCTACCAGGCATATTTTTTTCCACCAAGATCATAGTAATTCTGCCTAGTGCTTTGCTGCTGTCTTATCTCTAAACATTTATTAGAATGTCAGACACATCCTTCTCCCCCTCCTCTCTCTCTCTCTCTCCTTCTTTCTGGTCTCGAAACCACTCCAGCAAATGTTACCCTTTCATAGCTAGACTAGGAAAATAACCTTCGTTTTTTTTTTTTTTTTACACCCGCTGCACGTGAAGATTCACAGACACGATAACCTTCGCCACTGAGCTGCAAATGTCACTTTGGTAGCCAACCAATCACATTTCTTTTCAGCAAGTCAGGGCGGTTCTATCGTGGTGTCCTCACCCATGACATCGGGACTGAGCAGATGTGCACACTTGAATGAAAATGAGTCAGCAAGGCTCTCAGGTGTGGCCAGATGAGGCCCGTTGAAATACCGCAAATGATGATCATACGAGATGAAAGCAGCTCTTTAGCTGTTAAGTAACTGAAGGGGGGTGAGGGGGGTACGCTTGACTTGATAATTTTTTTGCCGTTCAAACAATGAAAGCTAATTAGTGCGGCAGGCTGATGAAGGATGTCTCACTTGGTCAACCGGAGCAATGGGAAGCACAATGTCTCATTAAGGTGCAGTCAGGTTGAAATGCATTTTGCTACACTTGGAGAAGGTTAATGCTCTGGAAACGCCCTCGAACATGAACACCTATGAGTGCTGCGGTTACGACCTGAAATGCATGCAGGCATTAGCCCAGCTTGAAGTGTGATGACCAAAGCTGGGACCTTTTTACTTGTTTAATGAAAGCATCAATTGGAAGGATGGTTTTACGGCTTCAAGCAGAACATCCAATAAATAATGGTGTTTTTTGTTATTTTTATAAGCTTTATCGGCCAACATCATTGCAGCATCTAATAATGTACTAGCTCTTGTGTCCTTTGCAATGGAAAGCTTGTGTGCTTGACAGGTATCATAATAATTTGGTCTTCCCACCGGACTGCAATGTATTTGTGGCAAGCAACTTGATACCATCGTTATCTTTTTTACACCACTGCATCCATTTTCTATCCTCGCTAGTACAGCGGGAGTATGCTGGAGCCAATCGCAGCTGACTTTGGGCGAGAGGTGTGGTATACCCCTGGACGGGTCACCAGCAAATGGCAGGGCCATGCAATTGGACCCACCTGTGAATGATATTAGGTCGGGAGGGGGCGGTGTCTCCCAAAGTGCAAAATAAGACATTCATTTTGCACCCACTTTTATTGAGCTTATCAAGCTTACAATTTATTTTTTAAAATTGCCTCCGAAATACATGCATATAATCTTTTTAAACGTAAATAAATGCACTCAATTATATGAGCAAAATGTATTTTAGAGCACATAACCAAAAGAAGGAATGCCAACTAAAACAAATCAATAATGCAGAATAATAGTTTATATTTGCATATTTCCAGGAAGGCAGTGCCTATCAAAAATAATTATTGTACTTAAAAAAAGCACTCAAAATGGGTCTGCAGAGAAATACTGATACAAATACTCATGGAAAGGAACGTTGTGACGGCATCCGCTGTATGGAGTTGTAATGACAAGCCAAATTCCCTTATGTGGTGGTCAAGATTTATTAATGGCCGGACGGCACAAATAAATGACTGTATGGGAAGCACTGTAATTCATTCCTGATTATAGTAGTATGACAACAGTGTCTTTATTATTGTGATTATTTTCTCTGCTGAGATTGCATATTAGCTTCTTGAATTACAGCTAGGCAGATGCTTGCTTTGTTATGCCCCAGATATTACATATTTGACCTCACTGGTGTGAGGTCAAGTTTTTTTTGTAAGAGCTGGACATCCAGAGCTTTACCATTCTATATTGAAAAAAAAATGTGTAATGTCAGATTTATGACCTTCGGCCCTTTGATTTTGTGCATGAGGCCAGTGTCTTTGCCCAGGAAGCAAAGCACCCTGAGGCATGTCTGTGCTGGTGGGCTTGTCTGATGTCAGAAAACGGGCGCCACTCTAACTTTCTTATCTTGATCAGAGAGACAGCCCATCAGCCTCAGGGGCAATCCGTCAGCTCACCTTGTGGTGGCAAACAAATCATACAATCAGACCAAAAAAGATCAGCATCACCCAGGAGATTGGAAATTTCATGTCGTTAAATGCAACTGTATGGCTGTGGAATTTTGGAGTATTGTTGGATCTTAATAAATTTAATGTCGCTGACATTTTGCATCATTGTCCTGTCTTGTAGTTCCTGTGTTTGAAGAACATCCGGACATTCCTCAAGGTATGCCATGACAAGTTTGGCCTGCGGAACAGTGAGCTGTTTGACCCTTTTGACCTCTTCGATGTCAGAGACTTTGGCAAGGTGAGTAAATTGAGCTCCGCTTTTAATCCTCTGCATTCCCAGACTCTTGTGGTGAGTCCGTCATCGGCTAAACATTTCTCTGCCTTCGGGCTGCGTTCTAAGCACAATGGGTTCTTAGCAACATGACACTGGTTATGTCAGTCATAATATCATTCAGGTGCTATGACCTATTGTTGACCTGTCTTGAAATTTAAATCGGGTATGGCTCATTGAGATACATGATCAAATCACAGCATGATTTCTTACTCACTCTATGATTCAGTGGGTTTGTAAACCTTTGGTGATGGTCAGCGCAGTTTTTTGGACAGTTAATAGGTGCCATGATGACATTGGACATTGAAAATGTGTGGTTCTCAAATGCTGTTGATCATTTCAACGACTTGGCTAATCCTAAACTGGATTTAAAAAATAATATGAACAAAAAGAAAAAGGAGACAAGGAGACTTACCAGGTTGTAGATAAACCTCAAGACCATTTTAATACCATTCACTGCAAGCTTATTGACTCTCAAACAGCCGTCAGAATCAATCACATAGGCCCTCTATATGTCATTTTGGAAATTGCTTTTGTATGGTATTGGTGGTAGCGGGCTTGTCTCCATTATGGATTTCCCATTAAGGCCAAACATTGCATTATAATATATCGAACTGAGTAGATCCTTACTAATGTGACATACATTTAAATTCAGGAATGGCGTTGACAGAAAGTTAAGAGAATGCTATTTCTACTTAAAGAGTCCCTTCAGTCCATCTTCCATGGATCAATGTTCTGCTTTTAGTGTGTCCGCAGCATGAATACGTCTTAACTTAAAAGTTGGATAATATAGTGAAGGAAAGGATTGTGGGGTAACATGGGAAACAGCTTTATACAGCTTCCTTTATAACCATTCACGACACCCTGTCCACCTATTAAAACCAAAATCCATGGTGGCTGCCACGCGCCCCGGAGTTTGTTTCCCCTATCCTCTGATCATCACCTCGCGCTCTAATGATGCCTTTTCCTGGATCGCAATGAAACTTCAAACATCATTGCCATTTCCAAACCTCCCTTACTCCCTTAGATTGAGAATGAATTGTATGTTTATCCTGTACATACTCATCCTCAAAGGCCTCATTAGATTTTTTACTTTAACCGCCCCCAAAATAGGGAGTGGCGGATGACGCCAACAGTTGTTGTCAGGAGTTTACATACACTCATAGATTCAGATTCCAATATTAATTAAAAAAAACTGATATATTGCATACTACATGCTTTTGATGGCTCAAAGTCACATCCCAGGTGTAATTCTCATTTTGTGTGTCCGTTTCAGTTCCTCTGGTTTCCGGTTTGGGGCCTGCAGCCACTTTCTCATTAGCTCATGCTACTTAAACCCGAGCATACTGCAGAATGGCAGTATTTACTTACCAAAAATCCAATTTATTATGACATCCAGTGACTTCTGACCACAGCTATACTACATGAACTACTTTTTTATAGTAGCAGAAACTCTATGGTGCCATGCACATCTCACCTTTCCTCCTTTTTCTGCATCCTCACCCATCCCCCATCATTACAAATTCATTATGACATCATTAAACCAATGAAATGCAGCGTATTACAGTAGACCCCAGAGAACATTTTTATTTAAACACCCACTTTCATCTGAACCCAGCCGCCTCATTTCCGTTCTCCCAACCTATTTTAATTAGCCACCGAAGGAACATTGCTGTCATTTAAATGAACACGGCAATCAGTTTATTTGGCTGTTGCCATGATTAGCATAATTAGCCTGCACCTGTTAGTCATCTATCAACAGTTTGGTAATTTTCCATCTGTAACTGAAGAGCGGTGAAGGAAGGGAAGTTTCTGTCAGATTTTGCTCCCTTCCCTTCGCTCCCTTCTACATTTGAAATGTAGACGCCATTATTTGTATCACTTGCTGGCTCAGTTGCACAGTGTTAATATTATTAACATATTAAAGCATTGTTTGATATCAGGATTTGGGAATCTATTTGAATACTTGGACACCACAGCTAATGTGAAAAAATAAATCAAATCAGTTTTACCATACAGCTCAAAACAGAAGGGACCACAATTTAATTTGAACCCACTTTCTGTGTTTGCTTTCCGGTGCACTTTGCTCATTTGTCTCTTCTTCATGACTGTCCACCACTTCCCACTCATCAACCTCTCAGCCACTCTGAGTGGAATTGGGTTGTGATAAGACAAACTAGTGGCCAGTGAGTTGCCACTGTGTCAGAATAGAGTTATTGCCATTGGTCGGAGATCTTTGATTACTCTTTCTGATGCGGTGAATTGTTTCCACAGTCAACTTTGCCTCTTTCATTTCTTTCTTGTTCTCTGCATTCTCCGAATGCTGCTTACCTCAGTAGTTTTTGACCTCAGTGCAAAGCCCTCAAAGTTTCAATTCCATAACTGCAAACATGTCAGATTGACTTGTTCAATTGGAAAATCCTGACATTCTGGGAAGTACTTTTACATTACTGAATTAGTTGGTCGCAGTGCACATTCAGGTAGATCACTGCTACCATTGACCACAATGCAAGCTGGGTGAATATTCAAATTATTTTTTCCAAGACCCATGGGCCAGTTCTCTACAAAGTGGAAATTGTTTTTGCAGAAAAGGGAAAACCTGCGAACCAATTCACTAACCAATCAACACACCAAAACCTCTGATGAGCATCGTACCGTGTGATGTAATCATGACCATTACTATTTGCAAATACACTCAGAGATCGCCATTTTGAGTTTAAACAAGGTGAGTAAACATAATTGGTGCAACAAATTAGGGTCCTGCAACACAAAGCCTTAAATGTTTTATGAATCTTGCTTCTTGCTTTTAGGTACTTATTTCAGAGAAAGTTTGGGGTCGGGCGAATGGAAAGGTGCCAAAGTAAATCAGACTAGTTCCTGCAGTGGAAAAAGGGCGGTGAAATGATACTTGCATACCCTTCCCCAAGAGGTAATGCAGAATTACTGTATATTCATATCCATTACCACTACCACTGCCAACACAACATCACCTCTTATGTATCCAAGCTTACACCCAGGACTTACCGCAGATAGACTAAGTCATCATTACTCTAAAAACACACTCCTACCTCCACAGACGCTTTAGTGTCTGCTTACTCTACCCTCTTACCTCACTCTCTGTCCATCATCCCCTCCGCCCCCATCAACTGCAAGTTTCTCCACAAAGCTTCCGAGACATGCTCAATAATTCATTCCAAATGCCACAGTACTGATGATAATTCATTTGATATGAATTATAAATGGGAACTTCCTCTCCCTCCTGTGCTTAGACTCCCCTTTCCCGATCATCCATGACCTCATTATTCCTGCTGCTTGTTACTGCGATTCCTGCAGACACAGGTGGTTGCTAAGCTTTCGTTTGTTGTCTGAGGTACGGTCATTAAATGCTGTTTTCTTGGCATGGATTGTAAGATGGTGTAGCCATAACGGTGTTCACGCGTACATTGTAATAGAGATGACATGATTGTGTGATACCACAGATGGCAACAAGTCGTAGTGGACCTAGATATTTTTCATTGTTTGCGTGATGGATGAGGCCAACGTTTGTGCTCTACATGGCCTGTTTATGCGCCATTTCAACGAAATCTCTGTGCCATCTGGATCCCCTCCAGCTGTTCCTTACTCACCTGTTTCATATGACTTTTATTTTTTTTTATTCATAATTCAATTTCAAAGATCTGGGATGACCCCAGTCTGCAATGATTTGTTGTTATTATCTTAACCATTGTGCAATTTCCTCTAAATAAAAAAAAAAAATCCATTTGAGAGGATGAAATCAGGCGATATTGATACATATTTGAATATAAAAAAATAATACATTACCAATATAGTTGTTGATTAACCATTGATTAATTGTTGCAGCTGTCTATATTTACGGAATTTCTAAATAGGGAATCAGCCAATGGCCATGCAGACGCCACCTCTGTATTTGTTTGCATTTAATAGTCTTTCTCGCCTTCTTTATGAACACGTTGGCAATTGCAGCTTTCTTTTGCCTAGTAGTTGACGAGCTGGTAACATGCATTATTGTACCATAACCAAGACAGTGTATGAAAAAGGAGGCAATATTTTGGGAAAAAATGTTCATCAAAAACTGGTGCACTCGAAAACCATGGTTCGACTGCATATAGTACATCCATAGATACAGTAAATGCAGACTCAATGATTTTTTTGATCCCCTTCAAAACAATCACACAGGCTCAACCCGCATGTTTCATACAGTAATACACGTGCACACATTTCACTGTAGATGTATATACTCACGCTGCTATGTAATGCTCTCAAAGTGTAAAATGATCCCAGTTATTCACATTTTTACACTAAGCTATGGCTCAACATCCTTTATGGATCATATAGCTGAAAACTATTTGTCACACAATGTTGAGACGAGATCCGAAGACTAAGCTGCTTTTCAAAAAAACATGATTAAATCATGAGCTACCAAATGGCTGTGTGTCACGTCAAAGAATTCTCTGTTGAGAAGGAGGTTGGCATTCACCAAAACACAAAAACATAGTTGTTTTCTGGCAGTCTGTTTCTCTCATCGGGAGGTTGTTGCAAACTAAAATACATTTTCATTTTTCACATTACCTGATGTTCTTCTCTGTGGAGCTAAACTTCAAGGCAAATGAGGAACTAATTATGAGATATTGCATCAATCCACTTTCAATAATATTGATTGTATGACGGACCCTCTTCCCGGGTTTCAACAAGTGGTACAGCTCAGTTCTTTGTGCGACAGTATTGTTTTGATCAGGTAGACATTGATTAAGCAAAAGTATTTCGCTAAGTAATTACCATGACGTATACCAGACCCACCTCCACCCAGTGCTGGAACTACTGGGGCGAGCAGCCCAACGAAGCTGGATAGTTTCTTTAGCAACCTTAACAATGAAAAAGAATAAAATGCAATGTATTTCAAATGACAAAACATCCAAATTGAGATGTGGTCTATAGTATTGCAACAGTGTAACGGTCCTACGTCAACACTGCATTATCCATTAAACAAAAATCACAGTGTCAGATGTTTGTGACCAGAGAAGCGGAAATAGCCACGGGAGTCAATTGGATCATTGACTGCTCTGTCTGTAGCTGCCATTAAATGTGTTCATCAACAGGAACACATCAGGGTGGCGAATGACACACACGGGTACAGGCAGGTAGACACACACAGACACAATACACACACGCACATACACATTGTCCCTCTCTGAAGCCATGGGCCATAAAGTCTGCTGGAGTCAGTGGTCTCTGATATCTCCTATCAAAGGCCAGTAAAATAGAAATTAGACTTAGTGGATGACATGGACTCATTAGTGGCAGCATGTATTCGAGAAAGTTTTAGCTACACTTTTAAAGTGAGATGTTGACACATACACACCGATACACTTTATTCTTCATGCTCTGTCCCCAATGCTCCATTCACTCATCCTTGCTTTCTTCATATCTCACATTAGTTACTCAGGTCTGTCTCACTTTTTGTCCTCATCGCTCAACATTTTCTTAAATTTTTACTAGGGATGTCAAGCTTAATGGAAATTAATTAATTCATTCGTGGAACGGCACTGACTCGCAATTAACGTGTGCACGTCCTCTTTGACCCTCGGCCCACACTGTAGTTTGAGGAAATGCAGCCACAAGCTGGAACACATATTGAGCAGAAATGGATAAAGAAATTGGTACTTTGAATGGTAAGTTTAGCTTCAAAGCCCTGGCAGGTGGCGCTCACAAAAAGCGTTTTTGCTTCGACTGTCTCTGTGAGTTGAGTTGTCACGAGATATGTCAACTCCCGGAGAGAAGTGAGGCGGTTGTACCGATGTGTTTTATTTACATCCCTACTTGTTATAGATAAACGCTTCTTTCGGTCTGTAATTAATTATGATTAATTCAGAGTTAACTATGAATAAAATGTGATTAATCACTATTAAAACCGAGTAGATTTATCGCCAACCACCTTGATTTTTTGGTACCACTCCGGATCTCAACATCAGTCAAAACTTTGTGTGCCTTTCTGCAAGATGTATTGTATTATATCGGATATTCAGTGTTATGTAAAACACAGGTAAATTTCATTTACATTAAATAATTCAAACATATACAACCATAAATTTCAATTATTGTTGTGTTTTTACCTGTAGTGTTTTGTGCAAGGCATGCCGTAATTCAATGAAGTCAATAAAAGCTAGCAGTCAGGCTCCTTATTGTGTGGTGTTGAGTAGATGGCTGCCGTGTTATTAACGCCCCCCTGCAGCGGCCACAAAATTGATGTCCTCCTTCATGCTACTAATCATTTATTTTCCTGCATGTAGCAATAAGAGACAAGCCATATGTGGGAAGTAGAGTGGACGACTTTATGCTTGGATGAAGTCAGAACTTTCCCCACTTCAGCTCCTAATTTAATATTGTGAACATTACATCTGAAAACTAATAAGGTTTGAGAACAGCAAGATAATTTGGGATTCTCAAGTGAATGCATAATTATTTTGTAGTTCCAACAAGGGCACGATAACCCCTCTCTGCTCCACAATGGAGGTGGGATTATTGGCTATATTTTGTTTATCAACTTGTCTACATTGTCGCAAACGCTAGGTACCACCAGAAATCTGTTTTCAAGAGTGGGAGGTCTTGCCATACAGAGATGGAAGACTGGTCTTGTGTCTGACTACAGACTGACACATTTTGGAACAAGGGAGCAAGGGATTACTCTGGAGGTAGTCACTGGCTGTAGCTGACATTTGCTTCAACCTCTGACTGAGTCTGTACCGTGCGTGTGTGTGTGTGAGGAGGCTTCAACCTCATGCTGTTCTCCGTCTGCCTCAGCTGCAATTACCAGTAGAGAAAGAAGAGTGCCCATAGGTACCTGCTCATCATCCCACTGCTGGAGCTCAGCCGTGGACAAAACATATACAGCAGCCCCTGCCAGAAACTGCATTATGGAGATTAGGGTGAAAGATTGACAAAGAGGAAGAGGGGGAAGGATGGAGATAGGTTCAATAAGAGTAGTGAAAATTCAGGGAAAGGAAATTAGTTTGGGTGCTTCCCCAGGCACAAGTGAAAGTGAGGAGAAAGATGGGAAAAGATAAACAACAATAGGATTAAGAGTAGGAGCATTCATTGTTACTACATTCATACAAACATTCACACCAGTCTCTAATCTTTCCATCATAAAAAGTAAGATGGAATATTCTAGAATCTAAGACAAGGGTCTCAAACACGCGGCCCATGGGCCAAATGTGGCCCGGAGGACACTAGTTTGTGGCCTCCGCCTTGATATGAAAGTTTAATGTTAGTGCGGCCCGCGCAAGTTTGATATGGATGCTGTATGGTATCATGTACCCAGAAAAAATTATTACGTTTGATTAATGTTCATGTTAAAGGTTAAATAACTGTTAATAGTTATACTCCCTATCCGTGTGGAAGTGGTAAGTTTTTGGCTATTTAAGTTTAAAGGAAATAACTTGAAGGCTACCGTTTAGGTCGCTAGCTCTCTAGTTTGCGAGTTAGCATGTGTCTCAAGACCCTGCAGTTGTGCAATATGTTGTAAATACAAAGAGTATAAATGTGACTATAGTCGTGTTTTGTCATGTCTACAGGGCTCTAATAATGCTTTGTTCATTTTAATCTGAAAAAAATAATTTGTCTACCCACCAACTATATGTGGTTTCTTACGTTTTTATTATTTGCCGTTTTATTATTATTATTATATTTATTTGTTACTGATTGATTGATTTTCTTTATTCTTGATTTGTTTATTTATTTTTCATCTTATTTTGTGTAGAAAAATAAAAAGATATTTGAGAACATTGGAATGTTTTATCAGAGCTTTTCTTGTAGAAAATTGGAACCAACGCAAAGTTTATTCATTTTTCTGTTTTTAATAAATGCGTTTTTTTTATTTTTTTGGAAACCCTGATGCGTCCCAGTCTCACCCAAACCCTAGCTCCAGTGGCGCCCAAGTAAATTGAGTTTGAGACCCCTGATCTAAGCAAAACTAAAACGTCATGTTATGTTAATCTGTGACTCCAAATTGTCCATTGGTATGAATGTGAGTGTGAATGGTTGTTTGTCTATATGTGCCCTGTGATTGGCTGGTGACCAGTCCAGGGTGTACCCCACCTTTCTCCCAAAGACAGCTGGGATAGGCTCCAGCACCCCTGTGACCCTAGTGAGGATAAGCGGTAGAAAATTAATGAATAAATGAAAGTGGTAACAACTGCAACAAGAACAGAACAAGAACAGTGGGTTAATGTGTTAGTATAATTTACTGCATTTAATTATGCTTGGAAATCCCTGAATATTTGTTAATATTGGACAATACAGTATTGTTGTATCGCTATTGGTAAGAAAGCCAATCATTTTCAAGCTGCATAACTATTGAACTTAATCATTACAGTTCCTGCTTGTTATTCCAGGGAAAAAGAGCCTAAAGGTTTTTAAATCATTAGAGGAAAGCTCCAAATTTAGAGGTCAAACCATTACTAACTAAAATAACTCGAGATCTGCTGGTAGATGTGTTCTAGTTTCCTCTCAAAAAGACAAATTCAGCTTTGCCCCGCTTGCCAGGAAAAGGAGCCAAGCTGTGCACAGCATTAACGACCAAAGTCGAATCAGTGACTGCTCACACCTGCAACAGTGTGCCAATATAGAGAGCAGAGGGTTTCAGCAGACTGGCACACTCAGTCACACACACACACGCACACACACAGTGGAGACTTTGTTAGCCTGGGTCTTCCTGGTACGGCATGTTTCCACCCTGAGGAGAACAGTGCGGTTGTTGTGCTTGTGGTTGCAGAATTGTCCAGACACATGTATGTACGCATGCATGCAGTCGGTCATCACACTGGGTAGCTTTCATTACGGAGAGAACTAGTAATTCACGGGAGATGGCCGCAGACATTCAGCAGCGGCAGTTTGTGGTCCACATCAAGTCATTTTTAAAATGTGGAGGAACGCCGTATGTTCTTACGAGCTTTCAGTAGCATTGAATACGCTATAATTGCAGAAAAGGAAAAAATAAATATTGTTTGGGTTCTTCCATAACTTTGCCACGAATGTTTTTCATACGCTGCCAGTTATGTATACAGTTATGTTATGTTGGAAAAATATCCTACAATAGTATACATTAACTCATTCAAAACCAAACTTTTATTAACCTGAATGCCGGAATGTATTTACACATCTTTTTTTTCTGCAAGAGGCAGAAATTAGGTGTTGATGCAACTACCCGCTAATGCATTTCGCTTCAGAGCAATTTTAAGCCATAAAAACGGCCACAAGGGGGCGTTTTAATGCGAATTTTAATGCATGCACACATGTACGCGTGCACACACACAGTTCAATTCCAAATGTGACAATTAAATAAATAGTTCCTGGTGTTATATTTGTAAGTAAATTATTATTTTGATGTAAAACAACCTGTTTTTGTGTGGTTTACGTTGGTATAGTAGTTTAGATATTGGAGCTTTCACAAAAGCGAGCTCATTTGTAGAATCAGGACAAATTTAAAAAAAAAATTGTCAATAATTTTTTAACCATGATTAGAGAAATAAGCCACATTTTTTGTCCAAGGTTTTAAAATGTTGTATTTGGAAAACAAAGTATTGTGTCGTGTCCTCAGAGGGAAATAAATCAACTCAGTTTTACCCCATAATAAGGAGCATAATTCACCATCTTTTTCTTTTCGATATCACAAAGTGGTGATTAAAGAGGATATTTATTGTGCTTTTTCCACTTTTCTGACCTATAAAGTTAGAGTAGTAGTTAGAATGTTGTATTCTCGTGTTAAATGATGCCAACGTTTCAGATAATGAGGTTTTCATATTTTGAAGTGAGCCCTGAAAGAAGTTTGACTTAGTTCAAAACACTCTGTTTTAGAGGGCATTGTCAAACTGGAGGTTTGTGATGTCATACATAGACAGGCTTCCTTATATGGGCGTGCACTATATGAGATACACTGTGTACAATACCATACTATATAATATACAGTACAGACAACCTGTAAACATAATAGATTATATTTGCTTCAGTGACTTGTATGCATGGCTCTCTGACTCTGAATGGCTCTTGGCAGTAATTTCATCTAAAGTCCCCGTTTCCACCCACGTTTTAGGCTGGGAATTTGGCGCTGCTGCCGTATCTCGCTGTTCTCCATTAACTGGAAGGAAATAGAATGACCTGACAAAATGATCTGCCAATAAGGCAGCTCCACAGCCATATGAATGAAACAGATGTGAATAAACAGCTCATTCAGAGTACTCAATGTGTTGACACACATCCCATACACAAAAAAAGCCCACATACAAGACCGCCGCTTTGCCAATATTCAGTACTGATAAATGATTTTGGACTTACTGTTCTCTGAGTCTCTGTGCAAATAAAATGCACCAGACAAGTGATTCAGCTGAAGAGAATTTGTTGAGAGGAAGGATGAACTGGAATAAAGGATTAGGAAATGATTTACAAGTTCGACTTCAAATTATGATTTATATGTAAACCCCCATTGGGAGTCCTCTCTAATAATAGAAGGGTCATTTCATCAAATTGGTTACATTTTTTTGTTGTAACTCCCTCAAAATAAACTTTTTGGTCTTTTTTAGTCTTTTTTAACCACTCTAAATCCAATAATACGCTTACTGAACTGCTCAAATGTGTATTGGCCCCTCAGACGATGATCAACTGGCCTGGGAATGCCTGGGAATATGCTGGGAGGAGCTGGACGAAAGTCCTTGGGACTTGTACAATATTTTTCAGAGGGGGTAACATAATAAAAAAGGGTAACAGGACTGAATTTTAACTAGATTGTTTTTTCCCAAAAATAATGTCAAAGTTTTAGTGAAGTGTATGAAATCCCCCAATTATGAAAATTGCTGCAATGACAGTCATTTTCTGCTTGAAAGAAAGTATTTAATCAGTCTATTTCAGAAACACACCCACATCCCTCAGGCTCGTCAAAGTGAATACAACTTGGCAAGCATTACGGTAGCCAAGTTATGTAAACCATGTAAATGCCAAGACGTGTGCCGTAGCCCCGGTAACACTGTCTACGGCAGCAACCCTGATTCTCTGTGAATTATATCTGAGAAAAAGCATATGTACAAGGTAATTGCTGGCTCAGCAATCCTCACACACAAAAAGAGTATTTTTCATCCCACTGATTTTGTCGACTTGAGATTGGTTGCAGTGCTGAGATAACTTTCAGAACTCTAAAAAAATGTGGCTCATTTGACATCAGCTGATCCACAACATTTTTCATGTCTGGGCAGCAGGAATGCATTTAGACAAACCCCCGCCATCTTAGATGTGAATAGCTTCGGCCCTTCCTTGAAATACCCGGAGCGCATAAATGCAATGTCATTGTTCATAATTATTTTTAATGGCCGCTTAGAATATTTTCATGTAAATGGTGTTTTATTAATTACCCAATGCATTAGGTGCATTTACTCCAGACTGATGTTAATAATGTCAGTTGCTTTCCTTTGTTGGAGGGGTTTGCTGGGAGCAGTTCTTGCTTGTTGAGGCTGTGTGCCTCGGGCGGCAATGACACAGCCCACAGTGTCAGTGACGAGAGACAAAGAGACAGCAAACGTCTCAGACCGCCACACATTCAAATCACAGCTTCCTTTTCTTCTCCCTTGAACCTCCTCCTCCTCTTTTCCTCCTACCCCAGGCTCCTGACCTTAATAGCAACTTCTTGTATTACTGGGAGATATATAATCCAATAAGCGCAGCACCCCTGCCTGTGGCTGGGGCCATCACACACAACAAATGCTCCCAAAAGTTCCCATAGAGCACACAATTGCACTCACACAAGAGTGTACAATTGCTCACTAAGCTGCCTTCCGATTACCTTTTTATCACTGTCATATCACGTAAGAGGCTGCACATGAGGAAAAACACTGCAGGGAGAGGGGATGTTTGCGTTTTTTTCCTCACGCAATGAGCTGAACAGGATGTTGTCGTTGCCTCATCTCCTCACACTTCCTGCCTACAGGATGGCCCCGCTTGCTATTTATAATTTTGTCCTGTAAGGGAGGAAAAATTTAACCTCCTGGTAGCCCTCTGCCATCCTTCCATTTTTAAGGCCAACCATTTCTCACAATTGCTGGACCCTTTTGGCATCATCTGGGGTTGAATAGACCGCCACCCCCACCCCCACCACCACCCCCAGCCCCCAGTCCCAGCTGCAGTCCCATAATGAGTCTTATTTATAAGTCAATTTTGACCCCATTGTCTAAGGGCTGTTTTTTGTTGTCATGCACAGATCAGATTGCATCATTTCAATATATGCACAATCCCTATAACAACATCCCTGGTTGGGATATTGGCTTCCATCCTTCCATCCTCTCACACTTTTATGTAAATCTATGACAAAACTACCCTTAAGGACTGAAAATTATGTACCAAAATTAAAACAAGTACATTATTTACATCTAAAAATATGAATTATAATCCATGTTGCATTCCAATGGTGCCTTTTGTGACATTATTCCATTTAGCTTGTGCTGCTTATTATACTTTTACCATTTAAATAAGAAGATATTTCAATCAATCTATTTTGTATAATGCTGACATAACAGTATGTCTTTGGTCTTTAACTATTAGACTCACAAAGATGACAAAAGTGCCGAAATTCCAGTTTCCAAACTACAAAAGAAGAGCAGAGTTTGTGAAACAGCAGAACACCAGGATATCTCAACGCTGCAGTCATCATCAGATGCATTATTAATACCTGCCCTACCTAATTTCCACTAATCTGGCCTGAATTGGCCAGGTACACAAGGGGATAGATTTGTTGAGCTTGGGAGCTGTCCCATAAATTGCAATGCTAATGACGTGGCTGAAAAAGCCTCAATTCTTGATAAAGGCAGATTTCATGGAGATATTTCACAGGGAATCATTTATCAGGGTCTGACAGGCAGGCACCAATTCTTCCTCTCCCCATCAAATAAAAACTACACAGACACAAAGCACCTTGATAGGCACGGATCACATCAGTGCTTGATCCATGACTATACAACTTTATCTGCCACAGCGAATTAACTTAACTCTATGGCTGAAAAGCAGGGAAATTAAATTGGAGGGGAAAAGACAGCCCACAATTACATCAATGAATCTTATAATGTTTAACGCAACTGAATCATTAGTCTGGGAAGAATTTATTTTTTTTATTCTGCAGAGAATGCATACGCTGGAAGTCGTAGATCACTGATAAAAGCTGACAAAACAATAGAAATATCACTCTAGTTGAACACAGAGAGGTCAGCGTGTACTTTACACAACAACCGAGTACTTTTTGCTGGATCAAAACCCCTCCCAACAAAGTAAGGCAATGTTGTGGTCATGAGTTATTAATGGAGTCTCTCACAAGACTGCTGTATACAAGCAGCGGTGTGGTGAGTAAAGCACTTTGTAATGTGGTCCAACATGCAAACAGCGATACACACTCACAATTAGCATAATATGTAATGAATTCAAGAATTTTGTCTTGATTAATTGTATCTCGTTGCAAAATGACGTATTGAAAAAGTATTCATCCAAAACAAGCAGAGGATCACCAAAGTCAGCATCGACTGTCAAAATGATCCTGTGATGATTTTGTGGTGTGAAGTGATTTATTTCTGCCTACCCAGAAAACAGTGAGGGACAGCAATCCTAAGTATTAACGAGGGTGATCTCGATTCACATTAACATGTGACATAAATTCTAAATATCAATAATCCAAACAAACAATTGCTAGCATTTTAGCATGATGGTTTGTCAAGCCATTGGTAATTGCAGGTCATTACTTAAAATAAGGCATTGCAAGAAGGCATGCTAAAATCATCACACAGCAACTTAACACTTAAAAAGTAGGTAATAAATATGCAAGCACAATACGAGTTTAGAATTAATTTCCTGTCATGCATTTCTTCCCAGAAAAGCATTTCATTGACCATGACATCTGAGGCACTGCATTGAATTATTAAGCTTAAGTTTAAGTTTAAGAAAAAAGTAGCGGCTTATGCACCGGAAATTATTGTATATGGTTTAAAAATGACGCAGTTTAGAGATTTATAATGCGGTTAAACTATGATGTATTTGCCCAAGGTTATTATCGTACCTTCACAATATCATACCATGTGCACCAAAGTTTTAAAAGTGTGTATTTCAAGTACCTTTTGGGTAGTAATCAGGTTTATAATGACAGCATAGACCAGAATAATGTTCAACGCTTAGTGATAATGAATCAGAGCACTTTTACAATGCTTGGTACTTTAACCCAGTTAGCAAGGTATACATTTGTAACCAAATAAGGACGTGCACAATCAATGAAAACGTATGACGTTATGTGTGCATTCGACCATCCATCCATTGTCTAAATCACTTATCCAGTCAGGGAACTGCAGCGGATGACATTAGCCGATGGATGGGCGACATCAGAGTCAGTTGTGGAGTTTATAGAGGCAACCAACCATTCACACACATATTTACACTAACAAGTAAGAACATGAAAACTATTGAGTTAGCATATTTTTTGCCTTGTAAAAAGAAGCCAGACCACCAAGACAGATTTGTGCAGACAAACTGCATTAAACAAGCGCCCACACCAGAATGAATGCAGGACTATCTTGCTGTGGAAGACTAGGACTACAAGTAGCACATTAAAGAATGGGTTGCTAAAATATATAAATAAAGTAAAAGTTCAAAGTGTTTGTATTGTTTGATATCCAACATGACCCGACTGCCCTGAAGCTTTGGGATACAGAGGGCACAGATCAGACGATAATGTAGACATTGAAACACCATCATGCCTTAGAATGCCTTTGTTGTCCATACTGTGACCTCATCTTACCAGAGCAGCCATACTATCCTTTGTTCACCTCATCTGTCTGTCTATTAATACTGCTCCCAGGGGATATTGCTACCCTGTGTCTCCTTTTCCTTATACACCTCCCCCACTCCATCTATTCCTGGAAGTCGGGATTTAATGAAGAGTTTGCCCACTGTTATTGACCTCTTCTACCAATAGGGTCTGCGCCTGTTCCCTTTTCCCATGTTTTTCTCATGTTTGATTACAGAAGCTGCAAATCATATGGATGTGTGGCAGTGCAGTGGATGCTTAACTCAAATAGCCCCCTCTATCCCTCTTTATGTTCAACACCATACTTAACGCAGCTTATTGGCTGTAAGTAGAAACATCCATCCATCTAACTGTTTGTATGCTTGAACCTATGGCTGTGTGGTAAGTTTTATGTGTAACCTAATGGCGGAAAGGATTTTGCTATCCTGCTGTCAAACTAATGCCCTGTAATTGGCCTTCTAATTCTGTGGGATAATGAGACTGAGAGCGGTGGCAAAGGCTATGCTGTTACGTTCGCCTTTAGCACCAGACAATTAGTACGCATGGAGGTAATCACAGGATGGCAGGTAGACCCTTCTAATGAGCCCAAAAAGGATTTGCTCTCACTTTCTGTGATCACAATGCTGTGGAAGTGATAATTGTTACTTAATTACATTTGTAGACTTTTTAAAGCTTTTTTGAAACCTCTTTTTACACTGGTACAAGTTTTTTTGTGTACTCGAGTCCATCTATTATGGTGAAGGTATTTGTTGTCGGGAAGGTTTTATCAGGAAAATCAGGAATTTTTCACATAATATGAAATAAGTATATTTTATCACCCAGTGTGTTTTACTTGCAACACTACAAATATATGCAGGCACATTTGTGGATCCCATATTTCTTAACTGAGGAAAAGACAGGAAGCAGAACTGGAGGTAGCAGGGATGAGGATGCTGATGTTCTCATTGGGAGTGACCAGGATGGATAGGATCAGGAACGAGTACATCAGAAGAACATTACATGTTAGAGGCCTTGGAGATAACATCAGAGAGGCCAGACTGAGATGGTTGGGACATGTCCTGAGGAGAGATAGTGAATATATTGGTAGAAGGATGCTGCCAGGTAGGAGGCGTAGAGGAAGAACAAAGAGGAGGTTTATGGATGTAGTGAAGGAGGAAATGAGTGTAGTTGATGTGAGAAAGACAAATGCAGAAGACAGGGTTGGATGGAGACAATTGATTTGCTGTGGCGACCCCTGAAGGGAAAAGCCCAAAGAGAAAGAAGAAGACTGAACAGTTGTCACCCTTCACAGAGTCTGTCAATCAATCAAGCAGACTACCCAGCATCATCAGAGAGTGACGACATTCAGCACAGTTAATAAAATGAGTTGAAAGTTGAGTTGTCATCAATCTGATGTTCAAAACGTTAAGAAACAGTTGGAATAACAATGGAATATCAGACTGAACTTTGCCACTTGGTGCATTCTATTATTTCCAATACACATAAAGGCACCATCTTGAGGTGTCTATGATGCATTGTCGTGTCATATAAAATAGTTTTAGCTGCACCACCATTTTTGTAATTCACAAAACCATCAGCTTGTGTGGGCTTTGCTGCATGTCTATGAAGTCCGTCATTTAAATATTGATTAGATTGGACGCCCTGGGGATCTGTGTGACCATGGGGATGGAGCAGGTCTCCTCTTCTCTCTGCATGCGTGGCAATTCAGGATTGTGTGTGTGCATGCTCCTCCAGGCTAAGGATGCATAGAAATATTTTCATGTGAAGTAATAACCCCAGGCTTAACCTCAGCACAGTGGCAGCATTTGTTTTTGTTTATTTTATAGATGCCCTTTGGAAAGGGAGGCAGCATCATTGCAAGACTATAAAGTGGAAATCAATGACTGGCTTTAATTTGAAGCCCCAAGAAAAAGATCATTCTTGTTTCTCACAATCAAAGCATGCCATCTGGACCTTTTGAGAAGATTTTGGATGGTCTTTCTTTTCTTTTGTTTCGTACATCAACATTATGGCATTCCTCAGATTATGTTATTTTATGTATTACAAATGCATGCTTGCTTGTATGGCTGCATATGCTTACTATAAAGGAGTGGTTGTCGGTCTACAAACGAAGTGCGATGTGACTGTGACCTAAATTAACACCTAGTCACTATAGACAGAACACATTAATGACCTATAAAAAGATCACATACACGCATTTAACAAAACCATAATAAAAAAGGGTGACCAAATCTTAACCTTTATCCCTGAATATCCAGTTGAATGGTGTCCCTGTTGATATGATGCCACCTTCCACGGCTCACACAAGGCACTGGTATGTGCCATCATCATACCACATGCTCTGCTGTTTGTTGACAGCCGGCCTTTGATGCTCATGCTCTAAAGAGAGGCAAATGTGTGATTTGTCCTCTTTTCTCACAAAGCGTGACAGTCTCTCACTATGGGCTTTGGACTTCACCTGAATAACGATGTAGGGCACATTCACACAGGGATTCTACCGGACGGAAGCAGAAAAAGTAAAACGTGCAGAGTTAAGCCATATGTTATTTTTTTTTTTTGGCTGTGTGTTTTTTGCAATTCCCAATTTTTGGTGACTTATGGTGACCATGAAGGAGTAAGATCTCAACACACGTGGAGAACAAACAAAATAATTGATTGTGGTAATGTATGTTGGGTGCATGTGTGGCGCACGACACACATGAGGGTCTGCAAGTGTGATGTAGAAAAAAAAATACATTTTGTCCAAAACCTATGAAAGACACAAATGACACACGACATACAAAGTGCATACGTTTATCATGCAACCTGAATAACACGTCAGCGCCCATAGAGTTTGTTTGACATGGCCTCTGTGACTGGTCTGCGGTCAGTCTACAGCTCGATCAGCACATCAGGGAATCATCAGGTAATTGTATCTGCTAATTGTAAATGTATGTAATATAAGTGCAAAAAGTATCAACTTCACATAACATGTGAATGTGGCAGCCACCAATGCCACCCTTTACCCATTTTCCTCCTGATTGGTTTCAACACATAAATAAGCATGCAAATAGGCCATAATAACAGAATGATCCCTGTGACCAATTAGGGTAATACAGCCATAAAACAAATACACAATGCTCAACACGGCCAGTCACACACAGATACAAACACGGCCCACTTAAAGTGATTTGCTGGGGTTATTTGCTTTGTTGCATGCTTATTTAATCTGAGAGACAATTTGTGTGCATGCGAGGGTGATAATAGACCGCTGAGTACCTGTGTGTCAGCAAATGTTTCAATAATTGCATTATGATACTGGTGTAGAAATCCCAAGATCAAGCTGCAAGGCATTAAAATATCACGCTGTCACTTTAATGGCCTCCGTCAATGGCGTGCTTGAGGATCACATATAGAGCTTAATACTACCTAATATGGTATGTCACAAGTAATAGTACTGCATTATAGGAGATACATGAAGAAATGTAACATCTGGCACAGTCTCTTGGCAAACAAACATCATTTTAGCATCCAGCAAAAGCGGCTTCTAACTTTTAATTAGCACGGTCCTTTCAAACAAAATACAGACATTTCAGGGTGATGTGGCGTATTGATTTGACTTTCAGCTCACCAGAGGCAGACAAAAGATGTATTTAATAACTCTTTGGCGTTAGGGCTGGGGAATCAACCATTTAGTGTGCAGCTAAACAGGCACTCCTGAGCACATTATGGTGTTGTTCAGAGCAGACTGTATTCATGCCTTCCTTCTTACTCCACTGGATACAATCAACCACCATGCAATCTTAATGCCGTTCTACTATCTCTTCTTGCCTTTGCAGTTTATCTTGTCAGGCCTCATCCTACAGACATTGCAGCAATTAGTAGCTACACTCCCTGTCTGATCTCCTTGTCCAATTAAACACACCGGTGCAGTGAACCTGATTCAGCTTGAGAGAATAGCTTTTTGATGCTGTAAACCAGGTCTATGGGAAATACTACCAGGCTACTCTGTTTCTACCTCTGTTATCACCGGCAAGGGATTCCGATTTATTAGTTTTCCTGTCATGAGGTATGATATCCTGTTTGATAAAGCAATAATAATCTCCTTGTCAAATGCATTTACCTACAAGTTCGCCACTATAGGCTCATTTGTCAGACTTTAAGATATGCATAACTGTGATTTAAATGCTGTTTTATTGCATCTTTTAAACATGCTGTCTAAGTAAATGATGGATACCTGAATGAGGGTGTCAGGTTAAGCTTAATTAAGCAGTCATATCCAGAGTTAGATGATCATGTTCCTCAGATGTTAATCACCATGACAACTGAAAATTAGTACAAGGTTCTCAGCTGCTGCTGCTTACCTTTTGAAAATGATGGCTCCCTTACTTCGAAAGCTTTACACAGCTTATGCAGAGCTGTTCTTACTTGACACACTTTGCATAGTGTGTCAGGAATTTGGGGTCTCTAAACTGTAGTAAACGCAAAACCAAGTAGCCATGGGTGCTAAATGAATGCAGACCACCTGCAACAAATCACTTTTTTTATCGTTCTTCAACCACAGACTAGCACACAGAACAGGTATGCTGTATATTAATGTAAGACGTTAACTATTATTCAGTTACACAATGACATTGAGGACATACCTGGGCGGCTGAATAAGCTAAAATAACGTAGCAAGCCAGCGAGTCCAACAAGCAAGTTCACCGAGCTCCCGATCTCATCCCATACAACTGAATGACAGGAGCAGCATATAGTTGTACATGACAATAAGTAGCAGGCCCAGCAAAATTATGAACAAAATTTGTATGGTTTCCATTTTTTAAGTACTGGTTCGGGCATTGTTTAAGCACAGCACATTTTCAAAAGAATAGATTTTAGACCAGTAACGGACAACACCAGTAACCGGAGAAAGCCCATGCACGCATGGGGAGAACATGCATACTCCACACAGAGATGCCAAGCGAAGAATTGAACCCAATCTCCTCATGTGCTAACCACTAGGGCACCATGCGGCTGCAATTTTCCCCATAGTAAATAATATCCATTCTAGACACTCAAAAATATTAACAAAAGGCTATATTTTGGCTACATTTTGGCTGAAAACCAAATAATACAAAAATTAATGTTGGTATGACTGTATTTGACAACAACAACTGAATTTAGGGTCAGTGTAATACCTGACGAATATTGTTGGCATGGACTGCACACCTTGTATACGTATAATGTTGTTTTTTTCCAGTAAAGCTTCTCCCAAATAAATCATTTCCAATCAATGTTTATTTTTCCCCAACTTGTTTGTTTTACACTCCTCCTTTCAACAATCTATCACTGGCTCAACAAATTCACTTTGGCTCTCCCCCATCTTGGTGTTACCCTTTTTGTCCATCGTCACATTCATGAATTTTCCAGAAATGTGACAATATTGTTATATTTCTACATACACAAACAAAAACTTTTAAGGTAGGACATACTGAAGGATTTATTTAATGTTTTATGTGTATGAATCCATTTATATGGTCAGTAAAAATGAACAATGGCTGTTAACCTTTTCCTCAGGAGAATTGTATCTATGCATACGATTTTTATAAGCGGCCCTGTTTTAATTCACAAGCACGGATTGTCATAAAAAGCAGTTTTCCCATAATAAAACAAAAGCTTGCCAAGAGATGTTAGATGACATTTTGATTTGATAGCCCCTCTCATTCATCAATCCACATTGTGGCTGTGTTCATTTTAGATCAGCCAACACAGCCTGGAGCCTATCCTGGCTGACTTTGGGGGAGAAGCGGGGTACACCCTGGACTGGCCCTCAGTCAGAGTGAGAATGAACCATTTAGACAGCAACCCGGGGTCCAATTGTGGACTGTGTAAAATGGGATTAAAGTGGAAAAACCCATTAATTTATTCATCAGATTACCCAAATTTAAACTCCCATCATGCTTGAAGTTGCTGTCCATTTTAATGCAAGAATCGATGGCAGTTGAAAAAATAAAAAAAAGTGAGCAGGCTGAAGTCTGCAATGATGACAATTACTGGCTGATCTTTTAAGTCATTCAGAAGTGTTACAGTTCATTCAAAAATCATTAGGATTTTCCCCATTTAAGTGAATTTTCCAAATGAATAATTTCTGACATTTTCTGGATTATGTAAGATAATAAGAAATAGAAAGACGTTTGATAATGAACTTAATAATGGCTGCAATGTTGGTTTCATGCATTCTAAAATTTCTCTCCGTCGACCTCAGTGCTTCTCAAATAGTGAGGCGGGGTGGGAAGACGTATCAGGGGGTGCGAATGAGACGGGTGGCTTTCACTATTCGTGTTGTTTTGCTCTCGCTAAAGTTTGGTCTCCTCTTACTAGCTCAGCAGGCGGATAACAGGTTCTCAATACCAATTTATGTACGATAAAACTGAACATACAGAAATAAAGCGTGTCAATTATGACATAAAATCCAAATCATTTTTATGTAACACTCAAAAAACAAAATAAACAAAATGCATCTACTTGTGTTAATTTTTTGGAGATTTGTATGATAACTGAGTGATTGCATGCTGGTGCCAGCAAACCATACAGTGGTTTGTACAACAAGATTGACAGTTCTGTCCCCTAGGGGGACATAAGATGACAAGAGAATAAATAATTGAGAGATATTTCTAAAGCTACATGAATACGACTGAATTAATGACTTTTCATTAAAGTCATTTTTACTTTTTACTTTTAAATTGTGTGTGCAAATGTTTTTTTCAGGCTAGCAATTTTAATATGTCTGAAGGGCAGAATTTGCTACGTATACTTTATTATGTGAATCATTCCCAGCCACCGGTTTATTTGATCCTAAAATTCTGAGACAGGCAATATAATGACCCATTTTACGTATTGTGCTTTTTGTTATGTTGCTTTTTATGTTATTTTCAAAAGTCATGTATTGCATTTCCCCCAACCCGCCAGGATCTTGCAGGGTTTGATCCATTATAGATCAGTCATAATGTCACAAGTCATCGCTTCCATTATAAGTCAAAGCATCAACCACTCTGCTGTGCATAACAGACTGCAGAAGATCAATCTATTTAAGACAGCCAAACGTCCCTTCAGGGCAATGCTTCAGCTGTCTTTATCAGAATGCTTATTCAGTCACAAATGAAGACCAGATTTTCACTCAGTATAAAATTTATTGAAGGGGAACCTTTTTTATTTAATCTGAATTGAAAGCAGAGGTGGCAACTTGAATGTTATCTCACTCTGTGAACCCCCCAAAATGAATACTGACTGCAACAATATGGTCGGGTCATTAATGAATGCTAATAAGAAAAGAGGACTCAAAGTGAGTGGAGAGAAATGAGTCTCGGTTGTGTATGACGTACGCATGTGTAAGCCTCATTACTTGGTACGGTTATAAATTGCGACTGTGTGAATCAGTGCTTCTGAGCCATTATTTAATATCACACAGGACAGGTTTTACAAAGGTATTAAGAGATTATCGTTATGAAACAGGTGACACTGCTTTTCACCCTCATTTCATTTGTCCCTTCTTGAAACAGTTTGATGAAAACAGAAATGACAGAAATCCGGATTATCATTATAATAACGCCTCATGCCTTTGTCCTTGATTGATGGCATTTTCCATTGAAATAAAAGGAAAGAAGAAGCCTGTGAAAGACTGTTTATTATTTTACTTTTGAAAAGTTTCCTGCTAAAATACACTTGTACAAAGACAGAAGGAAGATGAAAGTATAACGTATCGCTCATCTGTACTGCACATTTGTAAAAGTCAGGCTGATATCTTTATACGTTAGTCATAGTGTTGTAAATTGGTAAAATACAATAACTTAGATGGCAATGGAACCTTGTTTAACATCAGTCTGTTTCAGAAAGCCTGACATTTACTTCAACATATGCATTTTTCCCTTAAGAAAAAGCCAATTAATATGGTCCATAAAGCCAAAAATGTAAACACAAAACATGTTTTTTTGTTTTGTTTCCTGTGCAGAAAAAAAATCTAAATACATATGAATGACAACTGTATGGGATAAATTGCCAGGATTGGAGATGTGGTTGTTGACAAAGAGGGTGATATGGCAGCAAGACGGATACCACCTTCATGTTTTGCCATGAGTTATTTATTGAGTGGAAGAGTGTTTCTCACCTACTTCATCAAAAATGCTGGTGCTTGCAACTTTCATTGGCTCCATTTTGGGCTATTTTGCAGCTGTGGCCTAAGAAAAGCAGAGACTTGTGGCATAACAATGGTGTTAGTTAGCAGAGAACTACAGCGTCAAGTAATGATGACATCACAGATGGACTGAAACTGGTTCCTGGTCGGAACCTGGTCGGTTGACAAGGAGATTACAACGAAGGTTGAACTGTCCTGTAAAGGCATCACACAAATATGCTAACAGTCCCTTTCATACTGCCCCTTTTTTCACAATACATATGTTCTTGAAATCATAATAATTGTAATTATTAAGAATTTTGTGTATTTTTCCAAACTTAAAACAATAAAAGCCTAATAGTGAGAGGCATGTAGTGGGCCGATTCAGTCAGTGACATCAACCGTATAGTCCAGCGAGGTTAATGCAGCATCACGTCATCTCATCGGAGACACAACACATCAGGATGATTCATGGGACGGCTTGAGGTCAACAGAATGGAGAATGACAGAAAGAAAAAGTGTCATATCATGTTGATGCACCCTTTGTTAAAGAAAAATCATATGTTGCAGTCATCATTTCAACCAAAATCACCCAAGGTCACTGCTTTGGCTCTGAAAAGGATAAACTTCATGAGGAAATAAAAGTGATTTCCCACATGTGCATTTTGCTCTGTATTATTTATTTTTTGTGGCATGAAGGCACTTTACCCGCACTGCTGCACCCTCAGGGCAGTGCTTTAGCGTGTAGCAGAACAATGTCTTGCATTGTGCAGAACACCTGTTGTGAGTCTATGACATCATCACCAGTTGATATCACAGGTGGCTATTTGCCGCAAGGCATGCCGGGAAACTCCCCAAGCCAGTGTTTAGAGTTAACATAGTAGTAGTAGCCTTATGAGTGGTTACTTACCTGTTCATTTGACAAGATCACTGCTTCTGAATTCACCCCCAAGCCACAATTACATTGATCCTTGATGTCAAGTAGGGGGCCCCAAGTTTGAGTCCTCTGACTTAAAGACTAAATTAATCAGACTTTCCAGTGTAGATTTTGTTTACCATTGAATTATACGACATAAATACATGTGTCCTTGGATATGTCAAATACATCTCCCCACTAGAACGATTGAAGTATTTAGCCAGTAATACGGCTCGTCTCACTGACATAAAGATGTAAACATCAAGTAAATATTCTATCCCCTTCTGCTGTCCCGTGGTGCTTCAGTTTAACATACCAAAACAGCTCCTGCTGACTTCAGCCTTGTTGTTTTTGCACCATCAATATTGGAAATGATTTCGGTTGCAAATTAGTCTCATTTGGGATTATCATGAAGTAAATAATCTGAGTGTAGAAGAGTCCGCTGTGTTCAACGTGATATGATTGAAGGTGAAGACTAACATTTATCATAATTTACAGACTATAGAGTGCAGCCGTAAGAGACAAATAATTTACATACATACAGTAGTCTGCACCGGTTTATAAAATGCAGGTGTCCACATCGTAACATGAGACCACCCCTGACAGTGTGTGTAACATATCTAGTTAACAGTAGCCCACCAGAAAAGTCTTGTCTTCATTCGCCTCACGGGAGCTTCAGCATCAGAATTGAACAGCTGCACAATTCCTTCATCACAGACTTTGTCAGTCTCTCTCTCTCATTGTTGATCTAGGGGATAGTTACCCTTTTAGTGTGAGCCGTCCTCTTCATCACACAGTAGTCCAGCCTTTCGAAACCTGTTGGTGATAGTGGATTTTTTGACACACTATAAAGAAAGACACCGCAACCGTAGACAATGTTTGATTTGCGTCCGCATATTATGCAATGTCACAAGGACACGAACATAGTGTCTCATTGTGTCTGCAAATGTAAGTGCAACTGACACTTATAGAATATCATTTTTTTAATATTTAATGACAAACAACTGAGGGTCTTGTGTGGCATCTGTGGCATGCATGCACATTAGAATAATGTGCTCCTCAGTGTAAATGGATGGGAATAGAGGCTACCAACCAAGATTGTTATGGTTTGTTAAATTCTGTGATTTATTTGATTGCTGTGTGAAAGAAACGAAATGCAAATCTCCCCCATAAATATGGGACATAAAACTCAATCTCCCATGCACCACTCAATCTCACGCGTGCTTTAGCCATATCAATTTACACAAATTATATGGAGATTTGATGAATTCAGTTCTTATCGCTTAGCCCACACATGTAATACAATAATATTTTAAAAAAAAATTTAATTTTTAACACTGAACATTTTTTGGGGAATAAATGAATTTTAAGAGCTGGTTGTCAGTATGACTAATTTCACTTAGTATAAAAGTCTCTTGAAATATGAATGGTTTCACATATTGAATCATAAGTACACACTCACTCTCGATCACTGTGGAGTCCTTTCAAAGCCTTCTCTTCTTACTCTGAGCTCTCAAAAATGTGATTGAATATTGTCCCCACTCTGCAGTTCATGGCTATGCAGTGTTGTCAGTTGTAGAGTCGTGTTTATATGTGTTGGTTTGTTTTGTATTTGTGTGACCTGCATGTAACCTGGTTAGAAAGTCAAGGGATCCCCCAACGAGGCTGTTGTACTGCCTTATTCGATAGTCAAATGTACACTTTAACATCCATTCCTCCACCCGCCTAAACCCTTCTTATTAATAAAGTAAATGCCTCATTGTGCAGTTTTTTTATATAAATAAGAAAAACAATAAGCATATTATGAAATTCATATATGATGGTGTCACAACCTATTGGAAATCGCAGGACATCATAACAGTCTGACTCATGATGTCATCTTACAAAGAACTAAACTCATCACACAGCAACTTAACATTCAAAAGATATCCCTGCAAAACTCTTTCAATGTCTTTTCCATAATGCATTGTGTTTAAGCAACACATTCATTGAGGAGCTGCAATGACATCAGCCCCCCCTCTCGGCTTCGGGCTCCCCTAGCTCCCTCTGGTGTACATTGGCAGTGTTGCAGCACTATCCATCCATTTTCTATGCTGCTTGTCTTTCAATTAAATGCTTTGCTGGACTCAGGCCACAACATGCACATACACATGCGGCTTATACACCAGAATTTACAGTATTTGTGGAGGACCGCCATAATTAAATAACTGTATGGGAAAGCAGCATATTCTCTTCAGTCATACCAGCATCTTAAGAACATATTTTCATCATCGCCAGTGCAGAGTGGTGAACATGTGCTCATTCTAATCATTTCCAAACCAACAGCAGAGCGTGAACACACTAAGAACCTTTCTCACACACGCACACACTTCTTCCCACCTTCCCTCTGACTCATATCACACATCCGTCCCTCTGTACCTTAATGAGGAACCTCATTATGGACAAACAAAGCGATGCTCCTCAGTATACACAACGTGGAGGCTTCATTGTGCAGCTGAGTGTGGCGCTGCCAGCTGAATATTTTATTGATTCTGCAAGTCCGGCTGTTGATCTGTCTTGTTTACTTGTGTCATTAATATAGTCTGTGTAAAACCAAGCGCCACGGCCTATCAGTTCATCAAGTTGTAATGGCTGTTTACATTTATATTAAACAAGGGATAAGCATTGTGCCATTGACTGGGGCAGCTACAGTACACACTGTAGGTGCAAAATCTTGCAGGCGCTCACTGTACACATCATTTCACATGGCCAGCAGGACTGTTGTGTAGATGTTTTGCAAAAAAAACTATAAAATTAGATGACAATACAATATACTCGAGGGAACCATTCATTCAATTCAATGTGTGTCACATTGTGTACCGGGGTGTGCTAAAATTTACTTTAATTCCATGTACTGTATTATCATATTTTACTGGTTATTATGCATGCAGGATTGTTTTGGCTTAACTGAGCCATTATGTAGTTCTCTAATGGAGTTTTAGTGTCTAATGTAATTAATTACAGCACTTATCTGACAAGACAAAATGCAGCTTGATGAATTACATTATGTGCACCATCTTGGCTCTGGATAGCCGACTGGGAAATGGATCAAGATTATCTCACTGTTGGAAGAACAGAGACACACAGGCCGCACATCTCCTCATAGAAGATCAATTCAAGGTGAGAGTAGCCAGACTTTATTGTAGCAATATTTGTGTGTTTTTTGCAGTACAATGTCACAAATCTTATCACAAGTATTCATTTATATATCTGACAGTCCGGTGTATCATATTTGGGAAGGCATTACTAGAATATACGCTGAGGAAGGGGTCTGATGTCATCTTTTAATTTGTGTAATTAATCATGACGCATGTGCATGTCATTTTTCAAAATAGCTAAAAAATACACTATACCTATATATTTAAAGACAGATCTTTATGTGATTATTTTGTGTTACAGAATGCCTCTTTACCCTTTTAATTTTTGCGTTTTTTTTTCTTATCTTGTTTGATTTCCGCGGCACGGCCCGCGAGTGTTTAGTGCGCAGACCTCACAACTAGTAGGACCAGGGTTCGATTCCACTCTCGGCCATCTCTGTGTGGAGTTTGCATGTTCTCCCCGTGCATGCGTGGGTTTTCTCCGGGTACTCCGGTTTCCTCCCACATTCCAAAAACATGCTAGGTTAATTGGCGACTCCAAATTGTCCATAGGTATGAATGTGAGTGTGAATGGTTGTTTGTCTATATGTGCCCTGTGATTGGCTGGCCACCGGTCCAGGGTGTACCCCGCCTCTCGCCCGAAGACAGCTGGGACAGGCTCCTGCATGCCCGCGACCCTCGTGAGGAAAACGGGTAGAAAATGAATGAATGAATGTTTGATTTCCATAATGCGCCACGGACCCATGAAAACACGAGCCGCAGTCCACCAGTGGCCACCAGGCCTCACTTCGACGATCAGAAAATCACTCCAGTCTCTCTCTTCTTAGCATGATTGCTACTCATGACTCCCGCCAGTTAAAGGCTGGGCGACATGTGACAAAAGTGATTTCTATCTCATGAAGTTTCCCCCTCCGATCTCACGCGTGTATCTATTGGTGAGGTGGTCTGCTTGCAGTGTGAGCTTGGATAGAACCCCAAAGAGTCCACCTTGCCTTTCATGCTGGTGGTGATGCACAGTCACCAAGCTTGTGGAGGTGTCCTGTTTGGCAAGATGTCTGCTCCCATGTTTGATTAACAAGCAAATGCATGATTTTTGCCCTGTCCATAAATTATTAGTGGCAGGCCGCTATGAATAATGACCAAGACCCAGCCCAAAGCACTATCATCCCTCCTTGGTTTGTTGATGTTTTCCACGTTTTGTCGTAATACCCAACAGCAACTTAAGGTGTGAAATTCTGAGGTGTAATACCGCAATATTGATGTAGCAGCTGCTCTTGGGAGCAACCTATGAGCCTGTGTGTGAAAATACAATACCTTCCCTTTTTCCCTCCGCTCGGGGGAATAGACACAAGGCACCTTTATCTCACACAAACCAACGCCCTCCATACCCTGTTGCTAAATGACTTCCTTGCTGTATGTGATGGAGAAGTAAAAGGAAACGATAAGTCTAAAGGTATAAATATGTAATTTATATACTGTGTAAATGGCAGTTTCTTATGGGAATTCTTACCAGGCAAAGCTTGTGGCATACTGAAGAAACAGCTCTTTTGAGTCCAGTGAGAACCGATAAGGGGAAATTGATCTTCACACAGTGTTCCAACATGCACGTGTTTGTCATACAGCTCACGAATATAATATGTTCTTATGTTGCTTAAGGGTGTAGTCAAACTAGCCCACATAAATAAACAAAGCCATATACTTTTGCCAAGCTGGCAAACAATGTGGTTTGTAGTTGTTTAGTAGGCTCTCATATCCGTTTTGAGTGTGTTGCTTTGTGCTTTGGGATTCACAGGCTCTTGTGTCTTTAGGCGGCTGCAGCTCATGTAAAGTCATTCAACCATAGGCCCAAATGAAAGGAAGCATTCTCCCTCTGTGCATACCTAGAAGCGTGCCTGTAAGGCATGTGTAAGTGGATCACGGTGCCGTTTCTTTGCACATGAGGTACTTTGCTCTACAATTACAGTGAATTGAGCTAATCATGTTCGCATCAAGACAAGACAAATATTTGCTAAAAACCCTTTCCAGACACTTCAAATGAAGTCAATTTATGAATTATGTATTGATTTTGCTGAGTCATATGGGTTGGCAAAATATGAGCTGCGTAGCCTCCCGCCCACGTTCAATATGCAATCAGAGACACTGTATATGGGTAAAACAGGCAATGCCTAGTCCACCTTCTTGCTGATCCTTAAATGGGGGTGCAAGGTGTAGCATGCGGGGGGCTGATGCTGTCATCCAATCATGTAAATGCCAGCCGATGCACCATGACAGCTCAGATTTGAGGAACCTGAAGCATCCTCTTATTGACAAGATTTAATTCACAGCCTTACCAGCAACATTTGAACAAAACTACTGCAAAGCAACACTCATTTATGGACAGTTTGGGCTTCTAAGATGACTATACCCCAGTGCACACATCCAAGTCCATTATTTTGTGCTTGGTGCAGAAGAACTGGAAAGCCTGGACCTCAACACCAACACCTGAACTATAACAGATTTGTGACCCACCTGTCCAAATTCAGTCAATGTATTATTGACTGACATCTTAAAACAACATCTATTCAGCTACAGAGGATCGAACCAGCACCCATCTGGTTTAGAGACGGCCATCATACAACCAGAGCCATGCAATCATGAGTAGAATACCCAGAATGTTACATATACAGTCACCCCTCGTTTATAACTGTTAATTTGTTCCAAACCTGACCGTGATGAATTAATTTCCGCAAATTAATCCTGCTGGAATATTCCGCAAAATCTAAAAGGTTTTCTGTGCGGGTTATTGTGTGTAGCTGCTCTGTAAAAGACCATGACAATACAAAGGGTCGAAAAATGAGCATAAAGTAATGTTATGTAAGGTAATGTCTGAATATTTTCTGTCATTACTGCCGCCTAGTGACCAGAATACTACATATCACTTGTATTTCAATATATCATTTCTGAGCCAAGTCACCCTATAGAATAAGCTATGTTATAGTAATAATACAAAATGATCACAGAAAATGTGATATTCCTGAATATATGTCCTGAATAAGCTGAACATTTTTACATTTGAATGGTTTCAATCGGTTGTGAAGGGTGTGAGAACATAAAATAAGGCAGAATAAGAAAGTAGAAGAATAAATAGATATAAAATGGTGTAGAATTGTCTTGGGATGTCAGACAACTTCCAGTGCTATCCCCTGATCTACTCCATGTAGTGTTTTGTATAGGGACACGGCATCGCGGGAATACAATGTATCCGTCCCGCCTCATTTCCGCTGTTTAACCCTGTAAAGGCTCTGACATGAATGAATAAAATCTCTTTGCACCTCACAGATGGTAGTTTATCCAGTATGTTGGTGCAACGTTGCTGCTCATTGCTTTTGGGAATAAGAGTGTTGCTATACTGCTGGATATACCAACATCCTCCCTTCATTTCCTTCACATAATTCCCTCAGAAATCCACTTCAGGTTTGTTCAGGAGATACTTACTGGATGTCTCAATGCAGCACATATGCACATCGGAGACAATATGATATGATGTCTGGTAATACTCTAATTAATATTGCATGGCTCATCTTACTTGACTATTAATGGATTCTTGCCAGCTTGTAGGGTATCTCCATGGCTTCTTTCTCTTAAGACTCCTCCGCTTGTTATGCTGCCGGTTTGTTGTGGTGCAGCGTGTCTGTGGGTCCCTGTTTGTGTGAGATCAGATAAGAGCTCATTCGCTTGCCCCATGTGAGTGGCAGTGAAGAGAAAGCAGAAGTATCAAAGAAATCTGTGGGCCACCCATTTTTCTTATCAAAATGAAAAAGTGGTTGCACAATGAATAAGATACAGCAGCACAGATATCAGCAAAGTCATCCATAACTTTTCTCATCTAAAATGTTATCTTTTGCTTTATCGTTAAACACCCGTTTCGCTCGTGATTTGATATCCAGCTTGGAGACCTTCTCAGCTAATGGAGTCGAAATGATGAGAAATAAAATGCTTAAAGACATTTGTATCAAAGCCTATTCCAACTGTGTATATACATTGATATAATGTGCTATAATATGTAACTCCTGCTATATATACATATATACCTACTCTACCCATTTTTACAATCATACATACATCACTAACTATTCTCCTGAGGAAAATAAAAGGAGCCGTTTTTCAGCAGGAGACGGTTGTATCTTAATTAAGTGCTTTCGTCCCGAAGCGATGGGTGAAGCTCGGCTGCATCTTAGTTTGATGCCGAGCCAGCAGTCTGCACGAGATCGCATTAGTCCTGAGGGAATTGTCTTGTCTTGCTACCCCCTGTAGAGGAGCCTGGGCTGCGTGAATGAAGAACAGGGTGCACCGAGGTAGACAGAAGAGATACACAGAGATGGACATAGGCCAGACAGCCCTTAAGGCAGCTTGAGTCATGTGCCACCCACACAGATGTCACAGACCACTGACCCCACACATGAGATGCCGTCACAAAGTTTTCTGAGGTTAGTTCATGTACTTCATGTGTAGTCTGGGGAAAAAAAGATCCTGACTACAGTCACACCTGGGTTTGTTTGATTAGTTTTTTTTTTACAATATTTCACATAACAAAGCACCATATTTGCTCCTGACTCAATGTCACTGCTAAATAACCTACCATGGGGCCAAAGAAAGTTGGGAGTTCCAGCACTTTGATAAAGAAGGTCAGAAACACTATTGAATCAGATAATGCCTATAATATATATAAAACATTGATTCGTCTCTATATTTTTGTGTATATTTGGTTATGTTGAACAGATTATTTGGATTCAAATTTTCCTATGGCAAACATTGCCTCAGTTTTTATACCTTTTGATATTCAATTGACTCTTCGGAATGAATTAATAGCAAACTTTTTACTCTGCTCTATAGACCGGACATTTTTATAATTATAATTTTTTCATAGTTTTCTACATATCTAATCTGGTTATAAAGACAACAAAAATTTTGGATGGAGAGTTGAACCCCAAATTATTAAACCTGCAAAATACATTCTATATTTCTGTAGTTTGTATTCGAGAAACAACAATTTAAATGAACCAAATACTACAGAATGAAATGAAAATATGAACAACGAAACCGAATACAAGAACTCTTTTTAGGAAGCAGGAGGATCCAACGAGAACCCAAGCAAATTCCATCTGGAGAGCCGAAAGCCAATACTGATTCTATCTCAGAAACGACTGCTATAACCACTGGACCACTGTGTTATCAGTTCACATAAACCAAATAAAATCCAACATTTTTATTATAAATTGATATATCTTTTTCCCCAATGTGAAACTGAGTATTTCCTGAATGATATATTTAGTTTGTCCAACTGCTCCTTAGCATCAGAATAGCTTCTTGGGCTTCAGTATATTACTTTTGCCATCACTTCCTTTTCCAATATAGGAAGCTCGTCTTACAGTGTGGACACTATTTTATGATATTTTCTCACGTTCAGCCTTCCATCTCTTTTGGAGGTAGATCTCATGATTACTGTGACTTCCATATTGGTTTGTTTGACATTGTTCAGGGAAAGGATATCCTTTTAAAGTAGCTCCAGAGTGACAATAATCCATATGTTCAACACCTACAATTTGTTGGAATGTGCTGGTGTTTTTTTTTTTTTTTGCATTTTTTAATAGATCATTTTGTAATTCTAAAAAAAAAACAATACAAAGTGAGGACCTCTACGGTCAAACTGTCTTGGGCAACCTCTGATTTGTTGGCATAAGGATGCAACTTTTCCTCAGAAGACGCATTTAAAGACATTATGATGATATGTAGTATTCTACACCGGTCAATTGGTGTTCGTAATGTTACTGTAATATTTTGGTGAGACACACAAGCACCAGACCTGACCTCTGGAACATCAGTCTTTTATTGCAGGTTTGATCACGGTGCCGTGGCATCTCACAAAAGACACAATAATCCCTAATAAACACACTACCTACTGTATGTGACCCACGACATCATGCCCTGTCTGTCCTTCACTCAGTTCCCCTAGCATTAGAACACATTTACACCAACCCATACAAATGTTATTTATGTTTTAAATGGCTTATTTTATGTAATGGTAATGGTTTTATTTCATTTGAACATGCATCAGATTACAATTGAGTGCATCACATAATCAGTTCCCAGTTCCACATGTCCAAAAGGAGTCGGAAGAAGCAAAGCTTATTAAATCCTACCCCTCCATCTGGTACTTTTACAATCAGTAACTGTTACATTTGTTCACTTCCTGCTTTCCATAATACACTTTAAGTTTTTTTTTTAAGTTTTTGTCCCAGACCGAAGTACGAGGTGATATGACCCTACAATGACATAATGTGTATACAATGACATAATGTGGAACGCAGGAAGTGAACAAATGTAACACATTCTGCGTTCTATAATACAGTTTAAGGGTTTTTTTTTTGTTTTTTTGTTTTTAATAATGCACCTCGTACCGAACTACGAGGTGATATACACACTTCGATATACGATAAACGTCCGCTATATTTGGTAATACAAGCATAAGGTGACAATAGTGGTGCTATTTCATCTCTAGAGGGCTGTCATCAGTTAACCATCAGTTCCAAACCAGATTAACCGCAATAAATGATATATGATTGCACTTCAGGTTACTGTCAACACCTCCTTTATCCATCTCACATCAGAACAGGTAAATTAGTGGATTCTATATTCACCAATTGATCCAGTGCAAATCTGTCCACTGCAAGGCTTAAAGTAATGTCCTCACAAGAATGATTCTTTTCTACTCCCTTGTGCTTTGCCCTCCTTCTTTCAACTGTTTGATCAGTTTGATTTCCTCAAACAGAGGATGTCTCTCTGTGTATTTTCCAGGCAAACTCTCCACTCCACAGGTGACGTATCTCAGTGTACTTTTGATTTATTTTTAATGGCCGGTCCTTGAAGTATTGGACTGGTAGAGCCCACATTCTGGTCTCTTGACGCATTTTTTCTCCTGTGGGGAGTTGCCATCGGGGCTAGGGTAAATGGTATGAATTTGAGGTCGTCCTTTCATTAGGAATGCCTCTGTGACGGCTACAGATGCAGTCACTGTTTTGAGGGCATGAGTTAAGTGTTTTGTGTTTCTGCAGCTGCAGGCTAAAATGGATGTGGTTGTTCCAAACGTCCCACCAGAGTACACAACCCAAAACCCAGCTTTATAACCATTTTTTATCAAATCCATTTAGTTGCCCGCAAATGTTTAGATTTGTTTCAATTAGTAAATTAAGTAAGGGAATAAATATGTTCAATTAAAGTGATATTTTAGCTATGACATGTTACTAATAAGAGTGTACAGGGTTGCTTTAGGTGGGTAGAAAATGGTACAAGAGGCAAATTAGATGTGATTTATCTGCGTTCCTGTCTTGATTAGCTGTGTTTGAAAAGCCATTGTCTGCCATACTGGCACAGATGTCTGTCTTTTTCACTGCAGTATAGCGCCTTAATGGGAATGCCAACTGGTACAGCTGGCATCAGTGCAGTGACGGTCCATGAAGCCACCGCCTAAGTCGCATGCACACAAAGCTGCCTGCTTGCCCCACCTTCTCTGGGGACATCATAATTTCTAACACACATGCTAGCCTACATGGTTTAATCGGCCATCCACACACACACACACACCCTGACCGTGTCACACAAACACGAGGACGCATGCTGTGCCTTGATGAGCAGCTTACACAGTTGCGGTAATGGAAGACCTCTCCAGCTGTTTGTGAATGCTCATGTCTGTGTATTTGACAAGCTTGCAGGCGGTGATTTGCACTCATTTAGAGGGGTGTGATCTTAGAATTGTTATTCTTTCTTTCTTTGTCTTATTTTTTGTATGTTTCCTCAGTAAGTCTGCACAGCTGAGAGTTCTGAGAATAGTCTTATGTAACACATTAATGCGGTACTTCTTAAATAGTGAGGTGGGCCGCGGTGAACTATGTGGTAGGGTTACTGCAGACCTGCCAACATGTTCAAATTCATTGTACTCAACATGCAATTTGACTCTTGAATACGCTTGTATTGCATTTTTCTGGTTTCGATTTCGAATTCAGTCTGTACAGCACAGATAAATAAATGGATATCATCAGTTTCTCAATAGTATTTCAAATCGAGTGGGGGAAACATTTATATCCCCTACGGGGCTCATGACAGAAAATAACTGGGAACCACTGCATTAGTCTAATGATACCAGTTACGCGTTTTAATATGACTGAAAGCCTTACTACAATCAAGGCAGGGTTCATATGCATATAAATTGAATCCGACCTTCTATTTAGCACTTCATTAGAAAATGCAGAACTCTAACAAAGCTGACACAGGTCCTTGTTTCATTGAAGTCAGTCATCTGACTTCAGTCAGTAGCCATGAGTGGCTTTAAACCTGATGCCGATAGACATATTTTAATGTTTGCAATTTGCAGTTATCTATGATGGTAATATTACAGTAATGGGCGCTGGTAGGAAGGACAATAACATTGCAGCAGATGCTTTAGTCATAGTAGCAATTATCTATTTAGAGAGCAATTTAAGCAGGGTGATATGAAATCACAGGGAGTCCATAGTTAAACTAAAGGAGCCAGCAGGATAGCGGCATATATAGTATATTGATCCCAAGGAAATCTGAATAAGTCGTTGATTTAACAAAACAAGAGACCCGGTGGAAGAGATTTCTATGTACACAACCTATTAATGGTATAGAGAGGGGGAAAATGTAACAGGTAACGATGGAGGGATGCATTACTAACATGTACTATACTGCGGTCAACCCAAAATGGGAATCCATTCATTCATTTTCTACTGTTTTTTTCTCACGTGGGTAACGGGGGGTACTGGAGCCTATCCCAGCTGTCTTCGGGCGAGAAGCGGGGTACACCGTGGACTGTTTGCCAGCCAATCACAGGGCACATATACACAAACAACCATTCACACTCACATTCATAGCTATGGACAATTTGGAGTCGTTAATTAACCTAGCATGTTTTTGGAATGTGGGAGGAAACCGGAGTACCCGGAGAAAACCCACGCATGCACGGGGAGAACATGCAAACTCCACACAGAGATGGCCGAGGGTGGAATTGAACCCTGGTCTCCTAGCTGTGAGGTCTGCGCGCTAACCACTCGACCACTGTGCCACCCAAAATGGGAATCATGATCATCATTTCTTCATTTGCATAATACCACCGAATACACTTCAATGATAGTTAACTGTACTTTAAACTTCAAAAACAGGAAGGACTTCAAGAACAAAATCATATTCATAATGTTGCATATTTTGGGTCCAAACCAAGAAAGTCAGCAGTGATGTTTAAAAAATAGGAACGACTATTCGAGCTATTTCTCATAACGGCATGGGAATGACAATATGCGGCCCATACATAATGTACAAAGATAACCATCATGTGAATTGGATTTTGTCTGTTTTGGTGCTGATGGAGCATCAGGAATGTGTTATATGATGAACATGTTGAGTGTTGGCTAAGCTTGCGCGCAATATTATGCAAATCCAGTTGGAACAGCAGATCGCCTTTCTCTTGTTTCTTTATTGCTGTTTTGAATAAAGCCATCTATCTTAGCCTTTTATGACTTCTTTCCAAAGGCAACACAACTATCATAAAGCCTCACAAGCACTCAAGAGCCTCCCATTAAAGCACAAACTTTAAAACATGTGACCGGCTTCCCGGGGGCCGTTGGCTGTACATTGTAGGTTTCTCAAAGGAGCAAAAATGTCACCAAGGAAGAAACACAGCAATCATTTCTCCCGTTGCTTTTTCACTGTAGAATTTCTTATATTGCTTTGAATGCAGGAGATAGCTATCACATGCACAGCCGAGAGCCTAAACCCGGAGATAGTGTGCATTCACGTCAGACTCTGTCATGTCGGCCCTGCCTTGTACGTATATGACAAGCTCTATCTCATATGCCACATCAGGAAGGACAATATTCCATTATCTAAGGGGTATAAAGCAAACACAACTCCAGCTAGTTTACCTTAACAATCAGGTGAGGAAAATAGGGTAGAAGAAAGGGAAGCGTGAGCTTCTCAGTCAGCGTTATTGCTTTTATATATTTTTTTCCATTTGCACTTATTCAATGGCACTTCCATGGTTCTTCATCCCACCGTCGCACAGCTCTTCCTTTCAGGTACATTTAAGTTAATGTCCCATTTAATGAAAAGTGAGATAAAAGACATGCATCGTCATCATGTCCTTGACCAGAGATGATATGAATGTCATTGAAACAACCTCATTACTGCCATCAGTAGTCAAAGAAGGGAATTATGAAGAACCAGCCGGATCAAAATGTCCCCACTGCTGCAACTATATGACACTTTGACTGAAAAAACATTTACCTAAACCATTTTTATGAATAATTTCAGTTTTCAGTGCTTATTATGGCAGTTATTGGAACAAAGGCTGAGTGAAACAGAATATTGTAATACCTCTCCGTGCCTCTCAGGCTTGTTTGTAATTCTTCAGACAAAAACTGAACAAATTACCTTCGATCCGCTGACGTGCAGCCTGAGTGTGTTGCTGTTCCAGAATGCAAAATCACCTACCTCAGACGTACAAATACTTGAATCACAAGAAAAGGCATAAAAATACCCAATGGCAAACTACCAAGTACAACAACATTGAAATAATATAACAATGAATGGTCTGATTGATTTGGAAATAGAGTTGGTCAGCACCAGCCAAGAGGAAAGATGCCATAACAATTACACTAAATCAATAAGATCATCTTACCTGATTGTCATTACTTTTGTATTCATTCTGGTACATGAAACAAAATGTTTGAGTGATTGATTCAACGTGATGCTTTTTACCAAACAAAACACACACTTACTTAGTGATGTGCATTAGAAATCAGCTGACTATTGCTCATTAGTGAGAGTGCATTTATGCAGTCAGAGGGACAGCGCATTCTAGAAGCTGTCACTTATATTATACCGCCACCTCCTTTTTTATGCTTTTTGCATTATTCATCTGTAGGTGACTGGCATCTTCACAACCTTTGTGACCTTGGTCCTCCTCACTGCTGGAATCGAGTCTTAGGCCGCACGTTTTTGACTTTGGCACTATTGTGTGTCATGAGGTTGACTGGAAATAAGAATTAAATAACTAAAGCAAACCAGCAAGTTGTATTTCTCTTTTTGTTTGAGTCGTATCTCCCTTTTAACTCCTCTCTAATGATAAGAAAATGACTTATCCATCCATTTTCTATACAGCTTCCCTCACTTGGATATGCTGGAGCCTATCCCAACTGACTTTGGGCAAGAGGCAGGGTACATCCTGGACTTCACATGCAACATGCAAACTCCACACAGAGATGCCCAAGCGGAGATTTGAACATGAAAATGACTTATACCTGTATAAATGATAAACGTAAACAAGCCGAGTTAATATATAACATGAATCAAATCGTCATCGTTCATGTGTGGAAGTATTTACTCTGCAGACCGTTCAATCGCGGCACAAATTCATTCTAAACACTGAAAAATCCCTTCTCGACATAAACGGGTTGAAAAGGCAATAAACGCCGGTGAAAGTTGGCTGAATGTCCTCTAGAGATTTTCGAGAATCTGTCCAAGAGACAAGAGCTAGACTCACTACAGTCCGTTGCCAAATGTCACTGTTCCTATGCAAAATTTTAAACAAATCTTCCTGACAACACAACCACACGGTGCTCTGTTTGCTTAATTTATTGTTGGGTTCCATTGTGTTGTGCACCGCAATGATGTCACACTGTTTCCTTTGCTGACACAGCTATTGCAACCCTACTGAAAGGAGAAGCACACCGCAAAACACAGTTTAGCATTCCACACAATAATTAAACTGTACTGTTGATGTAATTATGCCTTATAGCCCCTCATGACACGGATTTGAGTCAAAATGGATGTAAATAAAACCGCAATTCCAATCCAGGCTTTAGTGTTAGCACATTCTTGACCACCTCATGGGGTTTTGTGGTTTTTATTATCCTCCATGTCTAGTTTAGCGGTGGTTTCATACGGCCTTGCTAGTGAGTCTCGGCCTTTTTTCCTAGGCTAGTGGCGGTTGTGGTTGCAAGAATAGCGAACCGGTGTCATGTTTGCAGCATCGTACCAAGACTACATCATCATGAGTGTTGAATGAGAAAATACTTTCCTGCAGCAATGATGTCGATATTTTATACTGTCCAACCACACCATATGCATTTTTTTTTACATGAATTCAAAACTATACAAGTGTTTGTTTTGATAGGAGTATTTCTGTAGACTTTGAATGAAAAGACTGGTAATAGCTTTTGATCCAAGTAGCCTCTAACCCTCCTCATGGATGACAACACTGCTTGTCAGATTCCTCCACATCCTCTGGATTCAGGGTTATCGGGAGTGTCACTGTCTCTTTTTGTTTGGGCTCAGGAGTGTGCGTGAGTGCTTGTGGGTTCACAGTCACATGCTCTTTGGTTGCCTGTGCCGGCTTTTCGTGTATTTCGTGTACAATTCATTTATCGACCAGCTTTTTTTGGTCATAAACATGTCAACGTTGCATTTGTCATGGTTTCTGTGTTGTTGTGATTTGGGTCAACATATAAATAACTGGTCATCGTAAGACATTCCATCAATAATACAAACAGCTGCCACATTCAATTGTTTTGTTGTTTGTGGGTTTGAGCCTCCTGACAGAACTCTAGACCGACACATGGACCAATCTGTGCTGATATTGTGGTATTCTGGTGCTTCATTTATTGTTTTGTCTTGCAGGGTAAGAGTGTAACGCAGGTGTGCTCATTTTAAGTGTGTTGTCCAGTTCTGGAACATAAACCGAGCAATAGCATCCTGTTTGTAAGATGACTTTCTAACCAATAATGGCGGTTTTTTTTTTTCCTGGGGTGCTTGGTTGCAGGTGCTCGTACATTATTGAGAAGTACACAGCTTTTTATCACTCTCAAATGGTACAGGGGATTTGGCAGGGTGGTGTGAAAATGGTCTTATAGAGAGAAATTGGGATGCCTTAGCCTTTCTTGTGTAGAATCGCCAGGATAGAAAAGAACATGATTTAGCCATTAAATTCTCCTCGTAGGGCATGTACAGTGCCTTAGCACTACTTGTATGGCTGAATGGATTTCACCCGTTAAGAGATCAAGAATTCTTTACGAATTTACAAGAGGAGTAAAATCATTCTGCAGAATAGAACTGGCTTTTCTTTTTTCATTTCTGTCAATATGGACTACTCAAGCAATCTTGTACTATTTTGCATTTGTGGAGGCATACATGTATACTGTACGTGGAACCTGGGTTAGCATCATTAATCCTTCATATGTGCTTTTTGTTTGATTGCAGATGTAAAATAACTAATTCATTTCAATAATTCATTAATGCATTTGCTAAAGAAGGCGAGAAACACTACTAAATTCAAGAAATAACTCAGAGCAAATCATCAGTGAAGGTTAAAGTAACCTTAAATGCTCATTTTTCCCATTCATTCATCATATATATTAATTCTGAATTGTTTTATGCATGTAAAACTATAAAAAAAATTGTTTTTTGTTAACACTTTGGAAACTAGTACAAAGAATTACAGATTCTACTGCTGATGACATCATAGACAAGCGACGGAGTTGACTTCCGGTTCCTGTTTTTATGTTTAAGCAAGCGGCAAGCAAGGATGTTTTGTGATTAAAAATAATTAAGAACACAGTTGGACTCCCGTAGTGTATTAATAACGCAACAAGGCACACAACATATTGTATGTTAACTGGACCATTTTGACGGAACTTTTTTATGTTAACTGAAAAACACTTTAACCAAGGCGTACACTAACCAAGGTTCTACTTCTCAGAGCATTGAATGACCCACAACTGGACTGTTCAGGTTGTCATAGAAGACATTTAGCCTCTCAAAATGCTTAAAAAACGTGCTTTTATCCCTTCCTAAAAGCTGAACTGAATAGAATGCTAACGTTGACTGTATTAGTGTTGTTTTGCACAACAAAAAAGTCAAATTGTTATTGTTTAGTGTGCCTTCACCTTAGAGGATAAATTCTTTGAATGCTGGACCATCCCCGAAAACAGCTGCACTTCAGTTCAATTCCCTTAGAATCAAATCATCTGGATGAATGAGAATATTCACAGGCATATATGTATATCCTCTACATCTTTCTGAAAGTTTAAGTTCATTCAAAGGACAACATGAAGACAATGTATTCACCTGTGATTTGTAAAACCGCCTTGCAGCACCTGCACCGTTTGAGGCAAAGGATATGTATGCTTCTTCCTACTGTAGTTATTCCGGAACCCCCTCTCATGAGAATTTGCTGAGATGTTCAATAGGAAAAGTCATGTGGAATGTTTATTACATTTTAGCTGACTGTTGGACAACAGTAAATCCGTACTTTCAGAGGATTTCCTCTAAAATTTTCCTCTCGTGAGAAACAACGCTTTGGGATGTAAACAAGCCAGTGTTTACTATCATGTGCTCCATGTTTGACAAAGAACTGTGAAAATATTTGTACTTTGCAACAGTGACACAGGGTTGGAAAATGAAAATGTATGTGTCTGCTAACAAAAGGTGTATTTTGTTTGTTGTGGAGTTTCCCTTGTCATGCTCTGATTCTCTCATTCTGATTGAGCTAATACTCTTATCGACCTGCCAATCAGCATACTGTAAAAGTGTTTTTCAGTGTCTTATGAGGTAAGGATACCAAAATATAGCATTGTTGTCTTTATGCAAATAGAAAACAGACAAGAGACACTAAAATTGGTTGTCTAATGTTAACATTTCCAAACAATGAGAACATTCTCAATGGTATTAACAATATTCACTCTCAAGGATCGAGGTGGAAGTCCTCTTGAAGTATTGATGTGGATCCACCAAGGAGCATATTCTATTCATATTCTTTTTTTTAAGCTTATTTCAGCTCCTTGTTTCTGCATAAGCCCTCCTTTGCCAGTCTCCTCCGTGCTGCTTCTCGGTGAGATCTGGTGCGCTGAGATCAATAATGAGTCTCTGTCTGAGTTGACAGAGAGAGAGCTGTTTGAGGCTGTGATGTGCCACTGGCGTAAGGCTTGGCTCTCCCGACAGACGTCTGGGTGCAGAAGAGTGGAATCCCTTGCTCGAAATACAACCAACTGATGTGGGGGATGGAAGAGTTTCTGACCTCCTCAATGAAGTCCATCACATAAATGCAGAGATTTGCTTATTATTTTTCTTCCCTTCAGTAATTGCACAGAATATTTAGATGAGACTCCAATGGGAGGTAGGTTTGTAGTTATTATTTTCTTTCGATATTCACTATTTAGTTTCTATCCTTGGAATACTTAGATATGTAGAAGATGCCCAAGCTTGAAGGTAGCTCTATTTGCTTTGAAAGCCCATTATCCTGTTCAATAATTGTACACTCATTTCAGCCCCGGGTCATTTGACTAAGTATTAGTTATTGTCCAATCAGTCTTTCAGTGTTTGCACTCTGTGTTTATAGCGTGTAATGAATGGAGGACATTCCAGCCCCCTGAGGAGAACAGAATGTGTGTAGAATGGACTTTTATGTTTGAACAGCTTATAGTCATTGGACATTCTATACATGCCTGGGCTGTAACACCAAGGGAGTCATAACAGCTAATAATGTAGACATTATTAGCAGCATTACACCCAGCTAACAGGGTAACTGCTGATTCATATGGGGATCAGGATTTCTTTTATTATATTTATGTATTTATGTTTTCCTACAACAGAACATTTTTTTTTCTGAAATCTTCACACCGTATGCAATACGATTTAGAAAGTTGCTGGAATTGTCCCAGATTTGAGTTTTTTTCTGCCTTTGCCCTCATGCTGACATACTATCTCATAAGATGGATTGAGTGCAAACACATGCAGAGAAGTGAAAAGAGCAAAACTACTCCTACTTCATATCAAGCATGCTCTGCTCTAACCATTGTTGGTGTTTGCATTGCAACCACAGAGACTTTATGAAGTGTTGCCAGCACATATCAAAACAAACGCTGCCAAACCTGGAAATTGCCTTCACGTGATTTTATATTTGACACATATTTTCTTGTGGAGCAGATCTCATTACAGAAACAGTGTGGCATTTTTTTTTATTTTTTTTTTTGCAGCCACTGAGTGTTGTGTTTTTTCCAAGTATGGACGTCCATACCCATTACACATTATAAATTGTGCTGTTAAATGTCTCACAATTAGCAATTGAGAATGATATGTTTTGACATGGGCTATATTATTGAAGTATTCAGTGCTTTTCATTATAATTAGCTACAATAATCAGTAAATACGATAAACAAAAGAACAACATGATAGTGTCTTCCTCAGTGACAATGCTGGCAGTGGAAGGGATACTGTACTGTATCATCCATACTCATGAGAGAATTATTCAACAGTGAAGAGCACAATCCACCTAACTTTCAACTCTCAGTCCAATCATCATGCATTATTCTTTTTTTTTCTTCTTTTTTTCTGTCCGTCTGTTCACGTTGGCTGTTGAGCGTAGTGGTTAGCGTAGCCCAGAGCTGCAACCACGTCACATGTACAGGCCACACATTTGCCTTGATCTCGTTCTCACTTGCTCCCACACACGCTGTTAACTGTGTTTTTAGAGTCAGCAAATGTGAAAACAGTCAGGCGGCAAAACTAAAGACAGGCAGGGAGGGGGGGGAGGTTGGCTTCAACATCACACGCGTTATTGCCACCATTGGCACAGGCGTCTTGCCATGGTGAAAGGTTAAAGTACAGATAAACAAGCCTCTCATCTATGAGGACGCTGTCAAGCTTTCTCTTGTGAAATAGAATTATACTTTACATGAAAATTGAAACTGAAATGTTGATATAGAGAATACAGTAATCATTTATCACCATTAATTGGTTCCAGAGCCGACTGTGGTAAGTGAGCCAACGCAAAGAAGATTTATAAATATGATTTAGAAATTGAACTTTTTTGTAGTTATAGCATATATAACGTGTTTACAACACTTTAAATAAAATTTGGATATTATTAGAGCCCTTTAAACATGAACTAACACCCCTATAGTCACCTATACACTCTTATTATACAATATCATAGACCATAATAACAGAAAATAAGACACATTAAAAATAATAATAAGACTTAGACTCACAGAGTTGTGTTTTTCTGGACTGTGTACTTCCTGTGGTGGCTATTGTCTCATCAATGTAATTTCATAGTTGTATAGTTGTATGAAATAGACGCACTATAGGCACTGTGTGTTCAGCTCGGCAGGGATCATGTCAATGGAAGAATGACACATGACAGCATGGAGGAGTGTAGTGTGCAAAAGTTGATGCATCGTAGAGAATTGGTAGCACATGTGTGCACACACACATGCACGCATGTACACACACACACAATGAAAATGAAAATAATGAAATCATTAAATCATTAAAATAACAGATAATCATTAAAATATGAAAACCTATACATGTTTGGGTGGTTTTAGTTAAAGTAGACACTGTTTTTTCATCTGTGTGATTTTGATTAAAGTTCAGATCACATTTTATGGTGATTTCATGCAGAAATGTGAGAAATTCTAAAAGGTTCAGATACTTTTTCATACCACTGTATAGCCATTGAACACTATAATCTATTTGCCTTGGAAGATCAGTCAAAATGGTCTATAATAGCCAGTATTGAAAGGGTTGTCTTTTTAAAAATGCCTGGGATTTAGTTGGTTAATGTCGGGATGCACATAAAATAGAAAAACAAATTGAAATGTGTTCAGATTAACAAGCGATCAAAAAAAAAGAAGTAGAAACACACATCTATTTGTAGCGGTCCAGATTTGTTTGTGGCGGGCCACCACATATAAAAGAATGTATGGGACACCCTGATGTGTAACAGATGGAGTCGGATTGTCTTTTCAACACCGTGACAAAAACACCGACTGAACTGAGCGAACGTAACTGCTTCATATCATATATGAAGCTAAAATATATCATATCTTAGAGTAGTATATGTGGTCAGCCCCCTGCAGCACATAAATGCATTGTCTCCCACCAGTTAGGATATTAATAAGACATGAGGTCCTTTGATACTGGGCCGTGGGCTGTCAAATCTCAACTGACATGTTCATCGCCGTCAACAATAACACCTCCTCCCACCTTTTAGCAGACACTCCTACACATTCAGCTTCCCTCTGTGCATGTGGAGGTATTTGAGACTCGACTACACCCTAAGCTTTCCACTTAATGTGTAATCCCTGCTCATCAAAACAAGCAGCCTCCCCCACACATACTGTATACATTATTCCTTTGTAGTTTTTTTTTTTTGTCAACCACCAGATGCTTTCACTTTAGCTTTAATGGAAGACAGGATCACTTTTGTTTTTGTTCTTACATTCCCAACAGCAGCACTTTCACTTTAAAAGGCTTGTTCACGCTCTTACATCTGCATGGGTTTTATTTAAGCACATTTTGGATTTTTTACACATATTTAAATGTGTTTCTCCAGCAATTATGTTATTGATGCACACTAGTGAAGCCCATCATGTGAGTTCAGTACCCCATCCGCCCCACCAAGCCCTCTCTTGCACGCACGCACACATCACAGCCTTGATCTTCAGTCTCATGCTGTGAACCCCCCCACCCCATGTGCCGCAGTAGTGACAGTTTCTCAGTTTCTTTGTGTCTTGCTTCCTTTTTTGGAGTGAAAGGTTACCATCAGGTCACTAGCATTACGCTCATTTTTGTTCTTTTTAAAGCAATAAGCAAAATGTAAATGCATTATTTGCAATGCAGCGCATGCAGTATATGAGTGTATTCCAAGGATTGCCTTGAGCATGCACATACAGTGTGTCTTGTATGTCACGCTACCTCCTCGATCTGAGAGATAAAGTCAGACTCTATGTTTCTCTCTCCTACCCCAGGCTTATTCACACTTCTTCTATGTCAGCGATGTGTTAGATGGGTAGACATGTCACTCTTCTCCCACATCCACCTTAGCTTTCGGATTGATTTTAGTCTTAAAACTGACTGAATGTGCCCGCACTGCCAGGTTCCGTGTGTTGAATAATAAATATAGTCTTCATTTGTTTGTATTAATATTCTTGCTAGATAAAGCAGGTTTATTTGATCTCCTTATCTTATTGCTTCTCACACAACAATCTTGAGGAAAGATGCTTTCGACCAGCCTTTGTTTATGCAGCTCCTGTAAGAGTGGTGATTTTTGCGTTTATGAATTTCTTTGGCAGAAAATAGACGGATTCATAAAACAGTAGTTTCTTTTAACTACTTGCATGCACAGTGCAAACTCGGATAGCATGTTTTTCATTAAAAAAATATTGAATTCAAGAAATAACGCTGAGCTAAACACGAAGGTGGTATCTGCGTTGATCTCACTGCTCCATCATGTCTTTGACAAAGATCCTGTCTTTAATGAAGAGAAACATAATCTTAAATGTTCCCTTTCATTCATCATTCATATGCATTTGAAATTGATTTCTGCATGTAAAACCATGAAAATGTTTTGTTGTGTTTGGCTTTCTGGTAAAGATTAATTGGATTGACATTATTTTTTTAAGTGACTCGGTTAGCATACGTTTCAGTTAGAGTCGAACTTTCTGGAACGGATTAATGACGCTAACCAAGATCCTACTGTAGGAAAAATTGTATAGAAAAAAATAATACTAAAATGTAGCATTTCAGGAGTCTCAAATTTGCGGACCATATTTTGTTGACATGAAGGTTTAATATAAGTGCAACTGGAAGTGCTTCAGTCCTTCCCAGCATGCTTTGTGGCTAACACAGTTATTTATTATCTTCCGCAACTTAGATCTCATAACCTTGAGCACAGTTTCTGTATAATGTACAGTATAGTGTTTAATACTGTACATAGCTTTGACTCTGCCTGATCTTGATCATAATTGGTGTTGATCCATCCCACATGAGGAGGGAGTGAATCCTTACAATGAAACTAACCTGTACACTGCTACGTAGCTAGTGTTCTTGCATCATAAACGCTTATGGAACCTGCAGCATACACTGGAAAGTACACTTTCTTCTCAGAGTAATCCATGCAATGCAGATGTCATGAATATTTTAAAACACAGGAGTTGTTTGCAGATATAAAAAACAGGATGTCAGAATGCAGGTATGATATTGCATATGAATGTCATCAGCATATATAAAGATTAAGCAAGTTCGTTTGTCATCTTTACATAATCACATCATGTGTATCACATATTTGGTGTCATTTAAGTGTGCTATGATAAAAATATTTGATTGATCTTCACAGTATTTTATATTGGTCTTCATATCCTGTTTTATGTTTGTCTTGATTGTGTTTTGGTGTTTCGCATGATTTATTTTCAATAAAAATATGTAAATGTCATCTTACAAGTTATGAGCATCTCTTGTATATCTGTCAAGAGGCTCAGTTTTCCATGGTTTGCAGTTCTGAATGGAAGATTATATTTGTGTGATTTTCTTTAGATTTTGTAATGTTTCACATCCATGAGTCACATTCCCAGAGGCTATCTTTACAGAAAAAAAGTGAAATGGAAACACATTTTCCTTTAAAAAAAAGTGTAAAGTAGACTTTTGCACTTTTAGTTTATCAAATATTCTGGTGCAATATTGAACAAAATGTGACCCAGTCATGCAGATAGCCTACCATCGCCTCCCATCCATCAGGAGCATTAGGTGTCCCATAGACATGCTTCTAATAGCAGCAGAGTAAAAGGGCAGAGCTCTAATGGATCCTTTTTGTTCAGTTAAGGCAAAAAGCTTCTAAAGGTACTATGAACTATGAGGCTTTCATTTTCCAAGTTATTTTTTTTTTACTTTTTATTTCCATGATATACTATAATTAGTGAGTGAAGTTTTGAAACATGTACGAACATGTGAAAATAAAAAAAAAATCTCAATATTAAATGAATTCTATCAAGTGGATCCCTGCATATGTGTCACTCTACGAATTTAGACATTTTTGACGATAACATTATTTTGTGCCAATCTGTAGCCGTTTATTGGTAGAAAGCCCATCTCATCGGCCTTATAACCTCAACTTGCACAGGAAATAAGTCTAAGGCAGACTCGCACAAACCAACAGGATCTTAACCCTATAGTGCCTACCTAACACACAGCACAACTGTACCACGCTGATTATGCGGTCATCAAAATCACAGGGTTTACCTTCGGATTTGAAGCTGTGGTGGTGGGCTGCCGCCGTGTCGTGCCACTGCTTCTCATGACTTTTTGATATATGAACGTACGTATGTACCTATTGTACCTATGGCAACTTTTTTCAGCAACCAGCAGAACATGAAGTGACAATATTGCAAAGCTGTAATTACTTAATGTAACATAATGGTTACATAATATTGGTTAAAACATAATGAAACAGGATGGCATTATATGTACTTTTCAAAAATAAAAACACTTTTTTGTTTCTTTACTTTATTTGCCTTTTATTTAACATACAAATGTGTCAGATTTGCCTGACCCTGTACATATATAGCAAATATATCCATTCATACAATATATTATATTATGGCAGTGCACCACAATCAATTACATGTTGAGAAAACCTTGGAAATTGACAACACACCAATATACATGCAAAACAATACTATTTGATGCTACTAATAATAATAATTTATAACCCGCAAGGTATGTGGGGAAGCCCATGCGCACAACAGGAAATTGTTACGGCATCAATATACTTTTCTTAACTATGGAATTAAAGCTTATCTATAAAATATCATGTTTTGGAGCTCATCTTCGTGCAGTCATAAAGGCTATATCCTTCTCACATTAAGTTGAGTGAACATGTACGTGTGGGAGTACTTCTATCGCTGTGCTTTCGAGCAAAATGAATTTTGGCAATGATGAATTCAAGAAGAGATTTAATTCATCTGTATCTGTGAACTGCAGTGAGTCAGATAATAAAAGCACCAGAGTGGGTTCATCCACCAGAAATAATACTTCTCCCAAAGACAGCAGAGCATGACTTGGAATCAGACTAGGGAAAGCCATTCACTTGTCTATGAAAATGGACACGGATAAGCTCTAGACTCTGGAGAGACTCCGGCTCAAAGAATTAGGGGCACGGTTGTTCGAGCCTATTGCGGCCATATCCACAAAAAGCAAATGGAAATGTTGATTCAAACGTTTCCCAATGTTCATTAACTTGATGATTTTTAGAGTTAACATTCAGTCCATGCAACGTTAAAAGTCATTATTACTTGAGAGCAACTTTCTAACCCCCATCCCCTCAGACCATCCCATTAAAGGAGCTAAATGTGCAGTCGCAAGAGGGAAATTGATCTCCATTAAAAGTGCCCTATCTTTATTAGCGCCAATGATTTTACAAAGTGGGAAAAGTTATAGACGGATAGTTCAATTACTAATGTAAAATAGCACAATATGTGGTGTTGGAATTTAGCCTAAACCTTTTGTGAATATTTGTGACACAATTTTGCTGCAGAACGACAACCAAATAAACACTAGAAATACACAGTAGAGAGCAGACTTCCACCAAGGAGGAACAATGTTGGTGTTCATGTCATCACAAAGAAATCCTGCAAAATTTCAGTCCATACTTGCACTGCAAAGCATTCATTCATGCCCTTGCATGCAACACTGCTTCATTTGTTATGATTGTAACTCTGCATTATTGGAGTTGTTCTGTGCTGTTTTTATTGTGCAAGATGGCTGTTGGCATGACTAACTGATTGCAGGTTGAGTGTTCATTGTGTGTAACTCAATGGCTTCCTGCAGGTATTTTTTGTAAGAATTTGTAAGATATAAATCAATTTGAATGACAATTGAAATAGGTGCACTGATTATATTGCATTGCTTTATAAAGAATATTAATGGTAGTATTTTGGAGTTGAATGAAAATGCCTGCTAATATATTTCACTATGTTATATTTTTACCACAGCTTGTCATATTTAGCTTTACAAGGCTAATTTCTGATGTGTTTGTAATTTGGGGGTCTCCCTTATCTCCTCCAGCAGAGAGATGTGAGGAGACCTCCTCCTCCCCCATAGGGCAGCTGGATTACGTTAATCCCATTCATTCTGTTAATGCTCTCGGTTGGACATTGGACTACTGGATGGTCATCTGCCGGACTCTTACACAAGCCGTCGGGCTAAGGTGCCATGAAGTGATAAGACCCTTGTGGCAGTATTAGCCTCATCAGCACAGTGCTACCACAACACAGCAAATCCAGTTTGCTTCCAGTGATCCCGTTTACCATTTGTCACTATAGTCACCCTAAATCTCTTTTGCACCACACCCCCAGAAGCTTTTTGTAAGGTATCATCTCTATGGCAGACAAATCCGAAATCCCTTTTCATAAATAGCTTATAATACAAATGACTATTTTTTATTGTCCATATGCAGTACGACTGAATGGCTTTGCCTATATATTAGCAGCATTTTCCAAATGTTGTATATAAGGTTTTATATGTATTTGTTCATCTTATGGCAATACATTGTGTAAGTTTGGGTCCTAGAGAGGCATTCTCATATTTAAGTATGTATTAAAGCAGGGGTCTCAAACTCAATTTACTTGTGGGCCACTGGAGCTCGGGTCTGGGTTAGACTGGGCTGCATCAGGTTTTCCAAAAAAAAACCAAAATTAAAAAACGTTGCTTTGGTTCCAATTTTCTACAAGAAAAGCTCTGATAAAACATTCCACTGTTCTCAATTATCTTACATTTTATTTTTCTACACAAAATAAGATGAAATATAAATAAACAAATCAAGAATAAAGAAAATCAATCAATCAGTAATAAATAAATATGATAATAATAAAACTTAAGAAACCACATATACCTGGTGGGTAGACAAATTATTTTTTTCAGATTAAAATGAACAAAGCATTATTAGAGCCCTGTAGACATGACAAAACACGACTATAGTCACATTTATACTCTTTTTATTTACAACATATTGCGCAACTGCAGGGTCTTGAGACACATGCTAACTCGCAAACTAGAGAACTAGCGACCTAAACAGTAGCCTTCAAGTTATTTCCTTTAAACTTAAATAGCCAAAAACTTACCACTTCCACACGGATAGGGAGGATAACTATTAACAGTTATTTAACTTTTAACATGAACATTAATCAAACGTAATGATTTTTTCTGGGTACATGATACCATACAGCATCCATATCAAACTTGCGTGGGCCGCACTAACATTAAACTTTCATATCAAGGCGGGGGCCTCAAACTAGTGTCCTGCGGACCACATTTGGCCCACGGGCCACATGTTTGAGACCCCTGTATTAAAGTAAGGTATAGTATAGGGATGGCATAGCAAGCTTTTTGTATTTAAAATCAGAACACAAAAAAAAATGCATATTCAGTTCTTTGGCTACCGTGCTGCTCAAATGCTGGTGTTGTTTATTATTTATTGTTTATAGACATGTTGTCCCCACTCATTTGTGTTGTGTGCATTGCACACACAGTTTAAACCTTAAATAGAATATGTTCATCAGAAAATGTGTCAACTGGAAAAATAGTCTATTTGTCCCAAATACCATATGGCCCCGGGTTCCAAAAACACAGCTGCGTCCATTTTTATTCCAACATATTTTATGGTTTACTGAGAGTTGAGTTACATCACTAAGCATTTTAATTAGAAATGTTTTGCTTGTAGTGACAGCGGTTTTCATGCTGTCGCCCCACTACAACTGGCAAGAAAAGGCCGTGTAAATAGCTAATGGATTGGCGGAAAGTGGCCAGCTGTCTGATGTTGTACTGGGAGCCACAGAGTGTTTTATGGCAACCTGTGGAAGTGGCACCACAAAACAGATTATATATCTAACAACATTAAAAACCCTGTATGTTCACAAGCTTGTATGCAATAATTTATTTCATGTATATGCGTAAATAAGAGGTATACATAAAGACAAGCTAAAATATGCTTTTATTGTTTGTGGTTAATTCTTCTATCAGCCCTCTTGTACACTCAGGTTTTCATAGGATTCAGCTTTTCATGGCAATCCATCCATCTATCCCAGCTGTCTTTGGGCGGATGACGGGTGCACCCCATATTGGTCAGACAATCATCACACTCACATTCACACATATGGACAATTTGGAGTCACCAATTTACCTAACATGTACATACGTTTTTGGGAATGTAGAGGAAACTGGAGTACCCGGAGAAAACCCATGCACACACAGGGAGAACATGCAAACTCAACACAGAGATGCCAAAGTGGAGAATCGAACCCAGGTCTTTCTTTCTTGTACACTGTCTAGGTTATTGTACAACCAAATTGCACGGTTGAATACAAAGTATCCACGGGTTGGTGACGCAGTTTGATAGTGAATTGATAGTGGCTCTTTTTGAGTTGACACTATAGACAGATTCAGGCCAGGGAGTGGTTTATTTGTTTATAGAAGACACACAAAATCATAACTTGGTTTCTGTCTGCTTTGATGAGGCTCTCAAAATAGAGTGGAATTTGCTTATTTTGATTTAGTAATATCTTTATGCACATTGTCAGTAATCATCAAAGTGTGATATAGATGCACTGTAGATATTAAAGGAGCAGTCGGACAGACTGATGCCAAATCGCCAGCAGCCAATAACCAAACAATCTGTCACTGCCCACGCCCAGGTCAATTTAATATCACATTCATTTAAAGATTCTTCCAAGTGTGTTCCCTTTCTGTCGCAGTTGTAGGCGTCATCGCAGCTTGACATCCCTCATACTGGTTTGTCAGCTGTCACTGTGCTGCCAGTTTTTCCAAACACCTCCTTGATCAACTCCTTTGAACATCAAGTGAGTCAGGCACCCTCCTGTCATAAGTTTATCAAATGCGTAAGCGGCAATACCCAAGCCTCTTGTTAACCTTGACTTGAACTCTCACCCTAACCACACCTTAGCAGATAATTATTTTGATATTCATGCCACACACAAGAAGGGGCAAAGCCATTAATGACATAGTGACCCAAAACTCAATTATAATATTATATCTCACAGTCTGGTCACACAGCACAAATAGTCAAACAACCACTCACACTCTCATTCACATCTATGGGTAAAGAATTTAGTGCACTGTAGTGTACCGCAGCAGTAACGGAGTGTTTTCCATTTTGTTCTGCCACCATTTCCGAGTCACACCATGTTCACCTGTTCGACACCTGGATTAACTTCCCCTAAGACCCATCTCACTGGGACGTGTGTCTTTGCCAATAGTGCATATCCAGGGGGATCTAATGCACCATTGATCTGTGAATGTGTCTGTATGCACAAACGTGTACACCATGCACAGCACATGTTGACCAGTGCATGTGCTGATACACTTTGAGGCCCAATGCCATGTGACACGCAAGCATGCATATGCAAGCGGGTTGGTGTGTGAAATGAGGCAGGTCATGGACATGGCTGCACTACTTTGGCAGATGTCACCTTGGTCGATGCGATCTATGAAGTAGAATTTACACAAATTAGGCACTGTCGCCCCTCCGCCTTCAAGCAACCCTGTACAGATCGAATCAATGTTCAAGCTCCTCGGGCTAAACAAGCTTCAAATCGATCTGCATGGACTTAATAACATCAATAATTCATATTGCTGGTTTTAGGAAATCTGATCAAATCGTCTACGTTTTGTGAACATACAGTTTCTATTTTGCATGTGACTTCTTTCTGTAAATGTTGACTGTGGACTGAGTGCCCTCTGTAGGCTAACATTTATTTCATGTGGCACTGAGGTTAAATGGAGTCGTATGGTCAACAACACTCTTTTTGGCTCACAGGCCTGACTGTTGGCTTTTCTGGTGCGGTGAAATCCCCTGTAATCAAGCGGATAGAAGGTCTGCTTTGAGAGGATTTAGTGCAATGTGGCAAGTGCCAATCTGACTGCAATCAGGATTTATGCAGGCCCAAGCTCCTGCTGGCATTCAGCAACTTTTAACATGACCCGACGATTGGAGACTAATCACAGCCATTCAGTCGCAGTCTTTTTTCTTTTAATTCAGGCTTTTTCACAGGCAATGTTAGCTAAGTTACTGAGTTGATTTATGCGTATTGTTTCCCATTAGGAAACATAGAATCCCTTGGTGTTTGACACAGACTGCCTCTATGTTAATAGGGAATGGTCCTAAACAAGGAATGAATGCTGACGAGTGTATCGTAGTAGAAATTAAATTAGTAGATTGCAATATACATTTTTTCATTGTACTTTTCTTAAAAGCAATTTGCAATAGAACATAATAAAATTATAATAAGATGTCATAAAATCATGAAAGATTACTGTTGTAACGTATCAATTAATTAGCAATAAAACAAATAAAACTAACAATATAACTAATGACTATTTTATTTTTGATTCATACGAAACTTATTTTGAGTAAGTGTGTTTTCAGTTGCACCAAACAGGTAGTGGTTGTGTCTCCAATATTTCAGAAAAAGAGGCAAAAATGTTAATTGCTGATTTCCATGTGAAAGCCATGTGTGAATATCCTGTTTTATCCTGTGTAAAACACAAAGATAAATACATCTACTTATTAAAGTGTAATACATTTTTAAATGTATTAATTAATTAAAAATATTCACATTTTGAGAGTCGATTAATCAATTCTAGCAGTTCTAAAAGTAATCTTAAATATTGTAAAAAAATTATAAAAAAATAATAATAACATTACTTCTGACTTCAAATGCCATTGTTCACTAGTGACAAAGAAAGCTCTCTCCCTGAGTTGCCTCTCCAGAAAACTCATTTGCTTCTGCAGTGTTTTGGCACAGAATTGCACATGACGAGATCAATCCTGACGAAGAGCTGTGAAAGGATCAAGATCTTATTGGCGGGGACGGCACACTGGCTTTAGTTTTTATATATAGCATTCTGGATCTCTCATCTCTCTTTTAACATTCTTAATTGTCAGACAATTATAAAAAGAAGTAAGCCACTGATTTGGATCACATGCGCTGTGATGAGTTCAATACCTATGGCAAAAAAGCACTCATATATTATGACCGCAAAGCATGCCGGGTAACTTTTGTTGCTCCTTCTCCAAACATGTTGTTGTTGTTTGTAACATTTTTGCTTGATTGCAAAATGTGTTGAGGAGGATGTCAGAAGTAAACAAGGAGTTAACATACTCTTGATATTTTTATTGTTCATGGTTCATATTGTGGTTGCAGCTGGACTACCCAGCATGCCTTGCGGATATTTGGAAATAAGTGATGAGTTTTGTTTGCCCACCCCAGTTATAGAGAATCCCTGAAACCAATGTAAAAAAAAAAGGCACAATAGAATAGGTTTGGAAGGCTGGAGGCAGTGGGACAGTGGGACACACACACACACACACACACACAGGCTCAGCCGTTGCTCCTCTGTCTGTCTATTATTGATGTTTGTCATGCAGGGTTCCCACTCAGCCATCTGTTCTCAGCTCTCCATTCCTCTTTTGCCTTAGATACTCCACTTTGGCAGGCTTGCATGAGCAGACCAGTGTTGTTTCATCAAAGTGTGAAGACTTCATAAATATACCACACGATCAAGGGGGCAGAAACCCGATGTGGGAAATGTAAAAGCAGAATGGATGCTGCTGGCTCTCTTCCAAGACATGCATTGACCATGGCCATGACTGCCTGTAATATAAACAACATTGGCAGTTATGATAGTCTGTCAATAGCTCTGCTGGTCATGTTATAAGATTTGATTCAGATATGGGATCAGATCATATTTGCTGTTTGATTTGAGTTATGTCAAAACTGATGTGCATGCATATTTGCTAAGTTGTGGTTACCAGGGGAAACACGTTCCTGGATGTCTTCTGGTTGGTTGCATGCAAGCGTTGATTATCTTTCATGGGGGACAGAAGCCACATTTGGCCAGTCTGGCATTTGGCCTCCTCTCATATATAATCCATACAGCCCTTTTCCCAGTAACACAGATATTTGTTTTATGATGTTTGTGGGACCTCAGCGACCACAACTGAAGGTTTTACCGTGAACCCTCAATGAAGCATTTAACCTTGCCGAGCATTACTTTCAGTGTTGCACATTCGTGCTCCCGCATGCACAAAAGCCAATGCATGTCACAAAAAGAGACTCATGTGCCTTCAATTATGCACTTCTCAATGACACACAGGGTCAGATGTGGGTGAGGGAGTGGAAATGGTTTTATGTGATGGCAAATGAGGTACAATATTAGTTTTGGGTTTTGGGAACCCAAGCTATCCCTCTGTTGTGTGCCTTTTTCATATTCCTAGAGGGGTAAAAGAAGCTTTAGTCTCTGGCTAGCCACAGCGTTAAGACCCCCTGGGGAGAAGGAGATGAGAGGGAAATTAATAACGTGTAAAGACTCCCAAGCTTTGACCGAACCAAAGGATCAGAAGAGGGCTGAGGAGAGTATATTAGAGGTAGGGAGGATCACAGAAACTGAGGCGGACAAAAAAAGCAGACAGAGAAATTTGACACCTAAAATGTTTAATGAACTTTTGGAGGTATGCTTTGCTGAAAGTAGCGGAGAAATAATTTTTACTTATCAGCTTTTTGAATTCATGGTATCGCTACTTAATCTATTCTTAATCTATTCTGATCATCAGATCAGAATAGAGTGGGAGTTTGATATCAGCTTGAGCAGCTTTGCAGCATCACTGTGTGAAGTATGTGCAAAGTAAACATAGTATAGTATAGTTTATTTGTTTCAAACATGAAGAAATGACATTTAGGAACATCACGTGGTTACATTTGCACAATTCAGAATGTCTGAAAAGAATAATAATATGAATAAATAATAATTTCTTCACTTAGATTGTATCATTTACATTTTGTTAGATTTATTTACATCCTGTGTGGGGAACAAAAGGCAAGTGTTTGCAGTGTTAAGAAAAAAGAAAAATGTAAGATATGATTCAAATTCAATAAAAGCAATACAGTAGGAATGTTATTACTTTTAATAAATACAAACTAGATTAGTAAAATAAAATTAATAATATATTCATTTATCATGTTTTATTTTTGTAAAACAAATAACATTAATAAATAAAATTAAATATTTATTATAGAAATACGGATGTCATATGTTTAAAATATTGAATCAGATTAACCAGTTTTCAATCGAATTAATCATAATTAATCACCATTTACAACTATTTGTAATATATATGCTAGTTTTTACTGATTTTATCAATAGAAAGGCAAATGACAGAACAGGATAATTTGTTTTAATGAGGGGTTGCTTCAAATACACCACATAATTTAAATTGAATTCACATGTTTTGAGTGTAATATCTGCGATTTTCAAGCACAGTTAAATGACGGTAAGACTATCTACTTATTCTTGTTTGTTGTTTTTCTGTCTATTTGGACACATATACATACATTCGCGCAGAATTAAGACGATGTTGTGATGTTCTGAAGTCGGAATGTCCGTGAACACACCTCAGGAATGAGGAAGTGGTGTGTTTGTGAGTTGGATATTGGTATATGGTGTTGGAATTACACTGCTGTTGATGTGTTCAGGTCATATAAAAGAGCATCAGACAGAGAGGTGTGACTCGGCATGATGCGCAAGAGTTCATTTTGTTAAAAATGTTACCCTTATTAATTACCACCATTGAGGTGTTAGTTTTGAAAGTCCTAATAAATATGAAATCATTTTTATGTAATGTTCATTATTGATATTAATTATTGAGTATGACTGTAATGTATTCATAGTTTTATACTTTAAAATATATGACTTATTTTCTTATTTCTCCACCAGCACTGCATTATTTTCCATACAAAATGAAACTAAGAACAGGATCTCGAGGTTATAAGCTCAAACAAAACAATACCAATGCATCTACTCCTCTTCAGTAGAAGTATCCTATATTTGAGAGGAACGACCTCCATAATTGCCTTTTAATCACTTTAGTAATGTGAGAACTCTTCTTCATTTCCTCTACAAACAGATTGCAAATTAGCATTTCTCGTGATGCCACAAGGCTTCATAGCAAGCGCCAGCATGCCTACATACAGAGCTTGCTTTTTCACATCATGACATGCGATTGTAACATGATTGAAACATTGACAGCGTACCTCATACTCAATGTCAAGCATTCTCTAAATTTAATTTGAAGAGACTTTTCCCTGTGATATGTGTAAGTCACGCTAACATGCCCAATGCTGGCACGTTCAAGTCTTGTCACCACGGGCCAAGCAGGATTTGGCCCTGCTCTGACCTCTCTGGATCGATGCCAGCAGATTCACAGCCCAGCTGTGTTTAGCCAGATCTGATCATCTGCCTGCCTGTCTAATTTAAATTCTTATAGCATGCTTTTTTTTTAGTTTGGATGGTACCAGGAAGATGACACTACACATTAAATAATAAACCATTTGCAAATAATAATGATGGTGGAAGTGTGCCAAATACAAATATTATTATTAGGGCTGTCAAATGACAAAAAAATGTAATAGATTAATCAAGGTTTTCAAATTAATTCATTATTAATCACCATGTCACACTGTCTGAAGTATGCCCATTTTTACTGTATTTTATTGAAAGAAAGACGAATGACAGGTTTGTATATATTTGTATGTATAAACATAGAAATTAACTGAAAATGTAAGATATAGCACACATGTCTGAAACTCTATTTACCTAACACTGGTTTCTTTAGTAGTGGTTAGCTCGGAGACCCAGGTTCGTTTCCTCTCCCATATTCCAAAATCATGTTAGGTTAATTAGCGACTCCATAGGTGTGAATGTGAGTGTGAATGGTTGTTGTCTATATGTGCCCTGTGATTGGCTGGCGACCAGTCCAGGGTGTACCCCGCCTCTCGCCCGAAGACAGCTGGGATAGGCTCCAGCACCCCCGTGACCCTTGTGAGGAAAAAGCGGTAGAAAATGAATGAATGAATGAATGGTTTCTTTAGTAGTGGTTAGCTCAGAGACCCAGGTTTGATTCCCCTCCCATATTCCAAAATCATGTTAGGTTAATTAGCGACTCCAAATTGTCCATAAGTATGAATGTGAGTGTGAATGGTTGTTTGTCTATATGTGCCCTGTGATTGGCTGGCAACCAGTCCAGGGTGCCCAAAGGAAGCTGGAATAGGCTCCAGCATACCCGCGACCCTCATGAGGATAAATAGTAGAAAGTGGATGGCTTCTTTAGTAGCGGAATGTTTGAGTGAGTGAATTTCCTGGGATTTTCCAGCACAAATGCAACAAATCCGCATTGATCACAACATTTCTATCTTGGAATTTTGTGTTTATTTAGACAAAGACATTGTGATGTCCAGAGTGTCAGTGAAAGCATCTCGCGTACTGATTAGTGACAATGAGGAAGAGTCATTGCAGTGACGAATGGATTAGAGACGTGTTTGTTTGGAGTTGGAGCTACTGTGTTTAGTGTTGGAATTGAACTGCTGTTTATGTGTTCAGGTCAGAATAAAGTTATAAAAGATTATTATAAATCATTATAAATGGGTTAAATTTAAACACTTCTTTCGTTTGCATCATTCTTTCTTTGTCTACTCAGCAAAATCCAACTTGCATGCATATGAAGGAGATGTTTGATAGCTGGCTGGCCCCTTATTGGAACCGTTTAAGCATGAACACGAACATTACGTGGGTGTTTACCCACACGCTGAGACAATCCATTATTTATTTTATTTGTGGTGTCAAGCAAAAGCCCTGTTAAGGTTGTCCCTCCATAGAGTAGCTGCCATGAATGCCCACCCTTTTCTCAAAAAGCCAATTCATCATGAGATCGGCTTGAATGAAGACACTCACCTCGAGTGGACATGAAGTGGTCGGCTTTGTCCTCACATTAACTATTCATATTTGCTCACCTTGAATGTTATTGATGTGCCACCGCCATAAATGCATGCATTGTGTTCTTACTAGTGCTGTGAGGCTGTGGATGACACACCTGCCGAGCAAGAGTGGTCGAGATAACAATTTTGTCCAGTCGAGGAGGCATCTGGCATGGCCACGCTGTTGTAAGCTGAAATACACCCACGAGTGGTTAATGAGGCGTCTGAGGCAGGACTTGTGATTTGGAGGGTCTGTTTGTGTGTTATGCGTTTTAGACAGGAGGGTCCCTCGTCGGCCTATTCTTGGCATCTCTAGACCGTGCAAGTACGCCATCTGTAGTCCTCAGCCATAAAGATGCCGTCGTATCTCATTTAAAGGCAGCATCAAATCATTTTTAAATGTGCACAGACATTTTATCCACATGCTAGGAGCAATACGGCACAAAGTAACAACAAATAAACTAAACTAAGCACACTATATATAACGGTTGTTTAGATTTAACATTATCCGACTGAGGAATAATATGAAACATTGAGAAATGAAGGGAGTTACAGCCTCAATAAATGATTATCATCAAATAATCTCAAGACTATTGAATGTACAAATAAACCCTCGGGCTTACATGTAATTAAACCTGCTCTCATTTTCTCTAAAATCAATTAACACTATGAAGGCTTCATCAATTAGTACACATTTACTCTGACTGTAATGTGACTGTAGCCTATTGTGGTACAACCACATATGAATGAAGGATTTCATTTTTATGACTGATTGTGTGTTTGTTTGTTGCAGGTGATCTCCACTCTGTCAAGGATCTCCCACCACAGCATTGCACAAATCAAAGGAATCAGGTAAATCGTATTTGTAACTGTATTATTTGAAGCATAAGATTTCACATTTGAATTTACACATAAGGCCAATTAGCGACTGTCATCTTGTTCGCTAAGTTATACTTCACATTCATTTTCACCTGTCACTCAAATGGGGTGCTGTGTTTATGTAGAGATATAAAGGTCCTGAGGGTGTAATGCCACCTGAGTCCCAGGGCTCCAATCTGGGCCGGCTCCATTCTTCTGAAGAAAATCATTCTTACTGCTTTTATCAACCCTGAAATAAGCTTCTGATTTCTCGACGTTCTCTCCAACGGCTTGGAACTCAGGGCTCACCAGCCCCGCGTAAAAAACATTTTATCTGTCTGAGTAATGAGTTGATGGTGCGCGCCCATTAGGAGCCACGCCAGGAAATGAAGGAAGGAGGGAGCGACAGAGAAAGCGAGCTCAGGCCTCTTGGCATTAATAAACACAACACAAGCTGCTGACTTTCGGCTGTTGACATTGACTGTTGTGAAGTGACAAAATCAATGCTTGCTTGACTGTGCTGGAAACGAATCTTTGTCCTCTAAGGCAACAGTCCCCAACCAGCCTGAACCCTGACCTCAACCCTAATAGCCTGGTTTGAGGTACATGGGTGACAAGTGTAGTGTTATTTTACCGGATCAGACGGGAACGTCTTCCAAGTTTTGGGTGGATACTAGGTGTGCCACAAAATTTCTCGTTCAGAAAAAAAGCCGTCTTGTGGGTACTAAGCCTGTGATGATAAGCCATCCATCAGTTCGTTTTCTCTGTAGCTTACCCTCATTAGGGTTGCAGGGTATGCTGGAGCCTATTGCCTAAATAAAACACTTGATAATTGTCTCCTGCTTCCACACAGGCAGGATGGGAGGTGTCAGCACCATGGCTCATTTGTTCCATAGAACAATGGCATGAACGGAGTGAGCTCTTTTGTCAGTTATACAGTCTCTTTGCCTTGGTGGGTAGAGCCAGTCCTGGTGGCATACAAGAGTGTAAAGTACACATAATATTCGTAATTCGTAAGACCCAATCTTGTGTATTGTCTCCTGACACCCTTAGTCATTAGTCATATTTACATTATGTAATACATAATGTTGTTCTTTACATCTTTCAAGCCAAAAGAGTGAAAATATAGTTGTCATATTAGGATCAATGACTATATCAAGCAAGGTCACATTTGCGCGCTGGCCCAAAGAAAACCTGTTAAATGTGGATGTTACAGGTCAGTGGTTACATATATACCAATATATGCATCGGTGCATGTGACAATGGCCTAGGGGAAAACCATGTTACTATGCGTTATATCTTGATGAATGGACTTACATAGATCGAGGGTGGGCAAAGTTTTTGACTCGCGGGCCGCATTGATTTAACAAAATTGACGGGGGTCTAGACTATATATTTTACAGTCCACCTGGAATTATTGTATTTGTAAAAGTGTCATGCAACCTGCTATTTGTGCTTGTGTCCCTTTTTTCAGGAGCACTTTGTAAACAGCAGACCACATCAAATAATCACATTGATAAAAAAAAAAAAAAAGCTACCGAAATCATGAAAAGGTTGGCTCAAGCCTTGATGCCAGGTTGTATGTTAAGTTTCAATTAAATACTCTGGAGGGCGGCACGGTGGTCTAGTGGTTAGCGTGGAGACCTCACAGCTAGGAGACCAGGGTTCAATTCCAGCCTCGGCCATCTCTGTGTGGAGTTTGCATGTTCTCCCCGTGCATGCGTGGGTTTTCTCCGGGTACTCCGGTTTCCTCCCACATTCCAAAAACATGCTAGGTTAATTAGCGACTCCAAATTGTCCATAGGTATGAATGTGAGTGTGAATGGTTGTTTGTCTGTGTGTGCTCTGTGATTGGCTTGCGACCAGTCCATGGTGTACCCCGCCTCTCGCCCAAAGACAGCTGGGAAAAGCTCCAGCACCCCCCGCGACCCTCGTGAGGAAAAGCGGTAGAAAATGAATGAATGAATGAATAAATACTCTGGAAAGAACGGGCGGGCCGTATTTAAACACTTGGCAGGCTGGATGCGGCCCCCGGGCCGTAGTTTGCCCATTATAGTTTGACATGCAGAAAACAATTCAAAATGTATATAAATGATGAATGGACATTCAAAGTTTACTTTTACCTTCATTGAAGATGTGATTCTTGACGATTGTGGCAGCAAGATCAACCACCACCACCTTCTTGTTTTGACCTGAGTTGTTTCTTGTATTCAATAGTGTTTCTTAAGTAATCTTAAGAATAGTTTTTAAGTAGCCTTATATTATATAAGATATAAGATATATTAAATATTCATTCTGACCTCCATCCATCTTCTTCCACTCAAAGTTTACTTTTACCTTCCACTTTTCCGGGTCCGGGTTGCAGGGAAGCCCAGACTTCTCAATCTTTGGCCACTGGAAGAGGTCCCACAGTGTGACATAATACTGAGGCAAATTTCTGCGTATGTTTTCATTGTTTTAGGGGTTTGGAGCAGCGTGAACGACCCGCCTTGTCAAAAATAAACCTATTTTATGGGTATCTCAATTGTACTGTATACTCGGGCATCATAGTAAAAGTTAATTAAAAAAACTATGTATCATTAGCTGTGAGAGCCTCTTAAATGTGCAAGCTCCTTCTGCATTTAATAACCCCGGAGAGACACAGTGCAAAAGAAATGGTTTGGAGTTGGTTGGAATTTTGGCATGCTGTCTCCACATTGTATGCTGAAAATCATAGATATATTTTTTAGCTTCAACATGCTTTGAAAGGCTCATGGGTGGTTAGAATTATATTTAAAGCTGTCTAAAACCACATTCATTTTCAACTAATTAGAATGCAAGTACTATTACTTTGAGAAAAGATCTTCTCGCCGCTCAAGGTGATAAATACCAGAAAAGTACCGGGTGGTCTCAAATAATGCTTACAGAAAGCACATCAAGCTTTCCATTGATCTTTAAAGTGACCAGTGTGCTCACAGCGAAGTTAAATCTCCTGGAATCCATGCCACAGACACATCCATCGACATTCTGTTGATCGCATCTTTGATGTCAGCTCAGTGCATCATGGCCTTGGTAGTCTATCACTGCATCAGCCTTCCAGTTCTATTTGGAAAGGAAGACTTTCTTTTGGCTTGTTGCCATCTGCTTTGTTCAGTACATGCTGTTCTCTGCTATGCCGGAAGGTGAAATGAAGTTAATTAAATAGATTCAGAACATTATTTCCCTGAATAGCAACAATTCCGGGCAAAATATTATTATTTTCATCATATAAATATTTATATATAATTCTACTTCAGAACTATTTCTTCAATGACTGACTTTGACGTTCTTTTTGGGCACTCATTACCATCATTAACCTTCATATTACATGTACATGACAGAAATCTACATACTGCCATATCTCTGAACATGTCCTATTGAGCTGTAATTATTTATTATTTTTTAAAAAAATTTAAGAGGCAAAGGGAGACTCGTGAATTTCAATTCAGAGCAATTTTAAGCCATAAAAACGGCCATTAGGTGGCAGAAGTGCATTTGATAAGAGCTTGGCAAGGATCTGACTAGAAAAAAAACACACGACAGGAAGGAGGAAGTGAAAGAGTGTTTAGGAGTGTCGAGTGCAGAAAGCATTGTAGGGAAATTTTAACACATGCATACGAACGCGAGCACACACTTAGTTCGGTTCCAAATGCGAAAACTGTAAATAGATCCTGGTGTTATATGTGTAAATAAATTGGTATTTGGATTTAACAACCCTTTTTGTGTTATTTAAGCTGGTATAGTTGTTTAGATATTTCAATTGTTGGAAAGGGAAAAAATATTTGTGTCGAAGCTGATTTTCTCCCTCAGGAATCGATATTTTCCAGAAACTTACTAACTTACTGCTAAAGAATATGCAGTCTAAAAAAAAAGGCAGAAAAAAAGGCAGTCTAATCTTTTTTTCGATGGGTTCCATGTTTAAATAGCCATAGAACACAATATTCTATGTCACTTGAAAGATGAGTCAACATCGTACTTCAGTACAACCTGAAGTATTTTTCTTCTTTCTGGCTGAGATTGAATGGGTTTACACCAAAACTCGATTTACAGAACAGAACTCGTCCGATAATTGAGGACCACCTCTACGTAAATTTGAATACACAAACAAAAAAATCACCATTCCATGTTGCTTTGAATATGCCACAGAAATTCTAAATAAAAGTATTTCACTATTAAAGATGACTTTGAAAGAAGTTCCAGGGTCAGTTTTAAAAGCCGGAAAATGACAGTTAAAGTGGCAAAGTGTGTAAGCTCGCTTGAGCCCCTGTGATTTACTGAGCGTAGCAGAACCAAAGGTGCGTCCAGGGACATGGAGCTTCCTCCATGGTCAGGTATTTGAGTCGGTTTCCCTTCTAATAACGACACCGTTGTTCTGCTCTTCGACAGTGGCTGATCAATGGTAGGAGCTGATGTTGGCTCAGTCCTGCACACGTTTGTGCCAACAATTCCCTTTATGCCAGAATTTACTTTATGGACTGTGAGGAAAATTCAACATGCTTAGGGGATTGTTAAATTTATAGTATTAATCGAAAAAGGGCTTGACAGTAAGAGGGCAAAACCTGCAAGAGTTAGGATATCTTTTCACCCACTATAAGCAGGCTTTTTAATAATCAATACATTAAGTTTTCTTCTGGAGAACTGTGTTTGTAATCATGTTTTAATGTTTTTTTTTTCATTTTGTTGTATTCCAGAAGTCACAAATATTACTGGAAAAAACATGCACATTTATGGAATTTCACAGTTGGATGGATTTTTTTAATTTCCAAATTTTGTTTTATAAGTAGTAAATATTAGGAAATCATATTTGAAATGATATCTTACTTTGGTTGAACGTCCATGAGTATTAAATCTTTTGCAGTGATGGGATTCATTGAAAAGGTACGGGACTCTCAGTTATGTTCAAATAGAAAATGAGGAAATAGAGCTGTCCCTCACAATATGGCGGTTTGATTAGCGCTAAAAATGAAGTCAAATATTGAAAGACACATGTATACACGTATGTAGTATTTTGGCCACCAGACGTCATTAATGTTCTGTTATTATTGCACTGAATGGAGTCAGTCATGGCATGTCAGATGGGATAGAGTGAAAATATGTTATCCTCCCAGTGTGGAAGTGGTATGTTTTTGGCTTTTCTTCCCCACTCCGTTTTAAACCTTTCTTGAGTTTAAAATACAGTACATTTATATTGAGGCTAACTAGTTAGCTCACTCATGGTTAAAGCTGAACTGATTTTAAAAATATATCACTGGTAAAAAAAAATAAATAAATCAAAGCTTAAACTCCAAGCATGATTGATGACAATAATTCTATGGTAGTAAAACACAATTTGGGTTTCTGAAAAAGACATTCTTTTGTGAAGGGATTTACGTGGCGTACTCGCGTTGAAAACATGGAGCAACACGCAGCGCCAGTAATGACGTGAATAGCCACGAGACAGGCTGTTAGAGGAGATCTGATGAAATTATAAACATAGTTCAATGGCACCTTGTTGCACCATTTAAGAGAAATGAAAACGGCAGCATTAGAGAGTGCTTGGCTCCGCAAAACAACACTGAGGTGATAGATACGAGGGCATGGCCCCACAAACTACTATGTAATTAAATTTTGCCCTGCGGGACTCCATTAATAACTTATAATATAGTGTGCATTTCATTGGAGGGGGTCGTCAAATGTGGGTGTGTTATTACGCTCTGGAGGAAGCATTGGAAGCTGCACTCTGCTCATAACAGTAGTGAAGAGAGTTGCATAAATCATGTGAAGTTTTCCATTATATTTTAACAACTAAAGATTTCATGAAGTTCCACCACAATTAGGAAGAAAAATGGTGCTAAATCTATGATTCAGAGAAACGTGGCCATGCATATTCTTCACAAAGCGGCAGAGATGGTTGACCTCTGGCTGCCGTGCTAAGCACTCATTAACATGATAGCTGTCACTCTGCTAATGTGAAGACTGCTGTTAGAACACACACACCTCTGGAGTCAATTCACTTCTTCTTGAGTCACTTTGTTGGCTTTTTTAGACCTTTTTGGGGCATTGTTATGATGGAAGATCCATGTTCGGTGTTGTAGGTCAGGCCAGAAGGTTCTCATCCATGATTCTCACAACACAATGTTTCCGCCTCTCTATTCGACCGTGGGGATTGTGTTGTTGTGGTCATATTCAGCATGTCCATTCCTCCATGCATGGGTGCTTACAAGCTCAATTTGAGTCTCATCCGACCGCATCACTTTCACTGAAGCCTGCTCTGAATCATTCACGTGTATATTATTTAACTCCAAACTGCAGGGTGTGGATTTTTGGTGACTGTGGTCCCTGCTCCCTTGATAATCATGAAGCATCTTCTCAACAATGGTCTTCATTAACATTACCATGAGCATTTCTGAGCTTTCCGGAGCGGGCATGATTGACTGTTTCTATTTCTTCAATTTTCAATTATTGCATCAACTGTGGTCTGTTTGTCACCATGCTTCTTGCTGCAGGGACCAGATTCATTTGTGTGCTTCATGGGTGCAATGTGTGGGGCTTATACTTCTTGCTGCTTGGTCACTTCATCAAATACACAGACGTTTACAAGCTTTAGTTAATTTAGTTTTTTTTTTTTTCTGTCTTCTTTCCTTGTCAAAATAAACTATTTATAAGGGCTATTCATGTCCTTATCGAGGCGTAAGATGACAAATACAGCATGGGAAGAAATTGCCATTTTCCTCTCGGTATTGATGTATAATATGCAAATATCCCCACATGGAAACAGGCTACTGTTGCAACAAAGTCAACACATTAAAGAAGTGTTAAGGTGAAAATGTTAAATCCTGGTAGTCAACCAATGAAAAGACGCTTACCTAATTGATATTCTTTCAGGAGTGTGGTTGACATTACTGCTAATCATCACCTTTGTTATTTTAATAGACTTGAATTGCACATAACATTGAAGTAATCGGTTGTAATTTGTTTTAATCACTTGTTCTGGGGGCAAAAAAACTATCATGAGAACCAATTATGAACTTTAGAATGTTTGCGGAGAGCACACATCTTTAGGATTAAGGATAAATCCACCCTCTTTAATGAGCTCATCAGTAAGTTGTTAGTTTTTATGTCCCTCACTATTGAGTCTGAGGTTTATTATGACTTTGGCAACAAGGATGTGAAATTTAAAGAGGGTCAAAATGAACCAACCGTTCTATATTATTGCCTTTTTGACTTGTAGTCGTCATAGTCCATCAATCGGCATCTAGAGTTTGCTGTCATGCTTTATGTTGTTCTACGTTGTCTATGAGAGTCCTTGAAATGTCCAACATGTTTGACACTGAACCATCAATCTGGAAAAATAATGTTTCCTCTCCTGGGCTTCGGAGAAAGTTAGTGATGGGAAGATGCTTTTTTTTATCTGTCATGAGTAGCGGGCTGACATGTTTTGACAATGTTGTTTATGACCGATGGGGTTCCCTCATAAATGTGTCCCACAGTGACAGCACAGAAGTGATGCACCTGGGAGTGACAATCTGACAGAAAGAACACACAGTTTGCCAAGTGTTTTTTCTTGTTCTTGAATAAAGTGTTTTTACCCTCTCATTTTGTCTTATTTTTTTGTATCAGGCCTTTCCCCACTGAGGACACAACCTTGAATGAGGACGATGTGTACCGGAGCCTTGAAGAGCTGGCAGAGTAAGTTGGCATTCCATGACACACACGGTAGTGACACCCATTCATTTGGTTTATCAGGAGACACCTCCTATACTTATATAATAATGTATAGCAGGGTGTAGGGGTTGCTAGGTGATGTAATCTTCTCAGCGGCGTGGTCTCAAGTCACGCGACTAGGACTCGAGTCAGACTAAAGTCACAATTTTAATGGCTTTGGATGCGGACTGACAATATCAACAAAGACTTTGGACTTGACTAGGACTTTAGTCTGATGACTTGATGACATTTTCAGTGAGTGTGTTGGCATTTTATTTTATAATTAGTAATTTATTAGTAATTTTATTTGACAATTAGTAATTCATAAGAGTTCTTCACTTGCCTCATTCTTGCTTCAATTGAAAATATCAAACGTAACATCTGATTTACTGAATGAGGTTTCGGACAATTGTCCAAATAGGGCAACTCAAAGTAGTTTAGTAGTAGTAGTAGTAGTAATTCATCTACAAGATGCTGATTAGACAGCACAATTATTGCACAGGTTGGCATGTGCAGTTTAAATGGTATTTGGTTTGGGATTCTATGGATTGGCGTTATACAGTGTTTGAGGCTAATGGGGATCACTTCAGACACTGACCTTTTATTGCAGCCAACCTACACAGATGGGTAAACAATAATTGAAATAAAGATAGACCATTTGTGTACGTAGCAAACGTTTTAGACTTTAGTTCAAAGTGTTTACATGACGTGTTTTCTCTGGGTTGTCCGGTTTCCTCCCACATTCCAAAAAACATGCTAGGTTAATTGGTGACTCCCAATTGTCCATAGGTATGAATGTGAGTGTGAATGGTTGTTTGTCTATATGTGCCCTGTGATTGGCTGGCGACCAGTCCAGGGTGTACCCCTCCTCTTGCCCAAGGACAGCTGGGATAGGCTCCAGCACCCCCCCCCCCCCCCCCGCAACCCTTGTGAGGAAAAGCGGTAGAAAATAAATAAATATATAAATGAATGAATGAATGGTTGTGACTTATAAGAATGTGAAAATCTAACTTGAGACCTGGCTTGGAATTGCACGTCTTTACCGGAGACATGACTTGAGACTTGGGATTAAAGACTTGAGACTTACAAAACACTGACTTTTTCCCACCTCTGAGTCATCTAATGGGCATAATTGGCCATGACAAAAAATTTGGCCACAGTGGTGATTCTCAAAAACTCCCACGCAGTGTTTGCGTGTAAACGGCTAAAACTGAGCTTTTTGGTGTATGTGTCATAAGAATTATGTGACATTATCTCATGTTTTTAAACCTTATTTATAACAGAACATGAAGGTGTTGGCTTTTATGTGCATTGTGACATGTGTTGATGTTTAGAAAAAAGATATGTGTTGTTTGGGTTACCCAGTATGCTTTACCCAAATTGCATTCGGTTTATTTGCTGAAACGGAAATAATTTAACCTTTGTATACACCTCATTCTGAAAGAAAAGTGCCAATCCAAATGGATATATAATCGGATTCACAGGGGTGGAATATTCCTTTCCCCAATTCGATTTAAGTGTCTTGTAGACAAGAGATTGAAATATTCCTGTCCATGTATACCATTGTTTTCGGAAAGGTCATTCAGAAAGAGGAAAAACTCACTTACATACTTGTTAATGCATGTTTATTTTAATACCCATATAGTAGTCCAAGTGTGTTAGTTATGTGTTAACAATTGTTGTGTTGTTATGTGTTTCATACCATGAGTAAGGTAGCTGTTTTGTGTAGTTTTGCAGCTGTGTTGTTGGTTGCAATAAGACTACATTCTTTCAGCAAGCTCCTGTGCGACTCAAGGGTGCCACAATATTGATGAACTTATATTGCGCAAACAAGTCAGTTGAGGTGTGAGCTCTGTAAGGTGTGTTAAGAAGCTGAGTTACAATGCCATTTGCTGAGCCAAATTTTCTCATGTTAACACTGAGGTTTTGAATGGCATCATGCATTTTTCCCCCCAAACAGTTGGTTGGATTCATAAGTGATAATTACAGATGAACTGATTATATCAAAATAACTAACGATATATCGTAGTTTTTTAGGTTTTCTTTGGACCAGTGATTGCTACTTCCAATTTTCTTCTACCTCTCTGCCCGTTTCCATGGTGACACCAGCAATATTCTCAGGTTTTCGGCCTGGTAGTCTCGTATGATATGGTTGTGTGGGTTTTGTCAGGTGTAAAAACGTCATACGGTCTCCTCCGTGTTGGCTGTGTTTCCAGCAGTGACACCTCAGATTAATGGAGAATAATTGGTTAACTGCTGTGAGATAGATGCCATTCATCATATGGAGATGCAGGGAGGAGAGCGTAAGACGGAAATGGAAGCATGCGGGCGGTAGACATACATCCCCTGAATGTGTGATTGTAACATTCTTTCAGTAGATGGAGCGTGTGCTGTCTCTGGATGAGAGATGAGAAGTGTCAGCCAAGCAGGGCCAGTGCAGTTTGCCTGACTCAAATCTACATAGACAGTGGCAGGAGAAATTGAATAATAGCTTGAATCTTAGGTAAACTGCATAAAATGACTTAAACAGACGTAAACAAGTAAGGATGCACCGATCAGTGTTTTATGCAGCCAATTTTGATACCCATCAAAAGTACGACTACCAGAGGCCCCAAAAATTGATAATAAAAAGGGGGGTTGCTCTGGTGCACATGCGATAATTGCAAACAACCGATTTACCGCCATTAATGCATTATTTTTCACACGTAAAATATAGAGCCCACAATCCCACAATTTTTACACGTGTATGTCTTTTTGCATCACCGATAATGTTTTTTCATGAAGCGTTGATATTTCACACTTTGTTCGGCACCATAGTTGCTGTGAGACACAAAAATGAAACATAAGTTTATGTTTCACTTAACTTCTCTACTGAGTCATATTGAGTCTTACATTATCATTCATTAGTCATGGAATGTAACGTTCGTGGGGAGCTAATATATAAATATAAATTCACAAGCAGCACCAGAAAGGCTGAACCCAAAATTAATACATTTTTGAGCGTATTTGTAACATAGATGTTTTGTAACACCCTGGCCACAAGCGGAGGGTGGAGGTGTTATTGACTTCATCACGCTGCTCTGCAACACGACTGCTCTTGACCTTTTAAAAAGACCATGTATGCATTTTGTTTCATCAATGGACACATGCATAATTGATTCATCAGCACGACCTGCACCGAACACAGTTAGACACACTTGGCACATAGGCCATACCAGTAATAACCCTGCACTCAAAGACATATTCATTAGCATGAAATATTGATGCATGTATGATTTAAAATAATACATGACTGAACTCTAAAAGTGAGATAGAGGATAATGATACTTTTTCCACATTGATGCCATTTTTTCAAACTGACATAATACTCCTCAAGAGCCTCTTAAAGGAGAATAAACAAGCAAAATCAGGACATATGGCATCATTAACACAACAGCTTGCACAGAATATTGTCATCGAAACTCAGCAAAGCAGCATCATTGAGCTTAATGTTAAAATGAAAAATTAAAAGAAATAGGAAAGAGTTAGTCGGATTCTAGATAGAATTTAGTAGCATAAAGTAAAAAGACAACAAAATGTAATGAATTCACTCTTTAGCAGCCAAATAAGTACAATTGATAGCCTCCAACCCTTTAAAGGTTTCAAATGGTTTTATCGCTCAATTCATCAATTCATGTAGAAGTGGATGTTTTCACACAGTCACGCAGCTTTAAGTAAATGTTTTTGTCTTCTTTCACGTTTAAAACAGACCACTTGACCTTGCTGCCATTGCAATGTCAGAAGGACTCGTGTCAAGTGAGGATTGAAGAATCGGGTTGTCTGAATGAGCTCACCTGTACAGTAAATGTCTGTTATTGGATTCTATGCTCCGTGAGCATTTGTGTCCGAGTCAATCGGAAGCCAACCTCTATCTAATTGAGGTCCCCCGGGTTAATGTGGTCAACCTTGGCTGTGCCTCGTTCCCTTTTGCTATGTCAAGTCTTCACATTGCTTAACTCACAGTCACTTTGGAATAACTCCATCCTTGGATTGACAAAGCATGAAATGGGGGCGGATCGGCCACATGCAGGCACCAAGGGAGTTTTTCCTGTGTAAAAAGGCACACATAGATTTCCATTTCCTAGCAAACAGTGTCACAAGCCCTTTTTGTCACCCCCACTGCAGTTTATTTTGCTCCATTAATCCCTTGGGCAGATTGACATTAAAAGTCAATAGCTTGAAAATAGATGGAGCCCACTGTGTGTATTAGCTGCTGCAAGGTTGTAAGTAAACTTTAGCCCCCATACCTGCATGAATAAAGTCATAGTAAATTATTTTTTAAATAATTTTCTTTTGAGCATCTGCCTGTAAGACATACTCTAATGCCCTGTGTCTATTTCAAATAAAAAGGCTGACTGATTTACAACCTATAATATATCCATAAGACAATATCCACTGCAGGAAGTATGAGGTTACATAAGGATATTAAGTTATTTTATGTTATGTTTTATTTATTTTTTTGTCCAATATGTCATATTTTCTTTTATTATGTCTACTGTATTCGGTAATAAAAATGTGAAGGTGACTATAGGGGTGTTATTTCTTGTCTACAGGGCTCTAATAATGTTAAAAACTGTATTTAGAAAGTCGTAAACAGATTTTTAGTGCTATAACTATGAACATATTTCATTCATAAAGAGGGAATCCTACTTTGCGGAAATTCACTTATCATGTTTGGGTCTGGAACCAATTAACCACGGTAAACAAAGGACTACTGTACGTATAAATGACGAAGGAGGGGAAGCGACAGCCACGCGACCTTCGTGTTTTGCTAACTTCTTTCTTCAAGTAGTGTTTTTCACCCCGAATGGAACGATGGTGGATTATTTTGCAGTCGTACTCAATATCTGTCCCGAAGCCTATTTGCCACTCAGAGTAACAGTGTCCTTGAACACCTCATAAGCAGCATTGACAGTCCCATGAGCACAGTGCTTGATAAATATGAAGATAAACATCATAAAATATAAAAAATAGATATTTGTCACGATTATTAGGTCAAAAAACGAATCCTACGAAAACCTTGGCGTATGAAAACAGGGGTACACTGTACTCTTCTGTGTAGAAAAATTAATAATCTACCCGTCAGTAAGGTGCTTATTTCAAAAGTGTTTCTGACACTCTGTACTATAGCTGCTGAGCAAGAGCATCGAGGTTAAGCAATGGTTCATGGGCACCTCATACAGTATATTATTATAGGAATTACAACCCCGCCCCCAAAGAACTAAACCGAATGTGCATTTAATGGAGACCAATGCGTCCAAGTTACGATGAAATGATGAGTCAATCTCCATCCCCCTCTTTGCTACAATTTATCATTGGTGCCTTTGAGCTGCAAGGCTGATTGCGTGCAAACACCCTGGACACCCTGCGGCTTGTCAATGTGGTAATCAGACAAAATTTAGCCCAAGTCATGAGTGCTCAGGATTCCATTCCTTTTAAGTGTCTTATAGATGCATTGTGATGCATACGCATGCTCATGCATGTATTGGGACATCAATAGACCTCTTCTCATACTGCAATTACACACATATATGCACAAGCATGCACACACACACATACAAACACGATGGAAACAACACACCGGCTAGACTGCACAATAGTGCTTTTATCCGATGACTCAGGAGAATCAAATTGTGGTGTGTAACCCGATAAGGGTGCAATGTATATCAGCCTAAAGATGACATCACTAGATTATTGGTAGGGTGTACAACTTTTTGATGGATACTTCTTGACTGTAATTACAAGCAATCAGTTAGGAAGGTAAATTATGACATCACACATAGTATGAACAGCCCGTAAAACACTGTAGTTTTGACTGCATTTCTATCATCTTCATTTCTATTGTTTCTATCTTCTTATAGTGTACAGTAGCAGATGCAATCTTTTTCTTTTTGAGGACAAAAACTAGTGGGACTGAACCACCAGCATCTCTGTTGGTAGCCTTTAAGACATGATTAATCATCAATCACTTCCCCACATAATAAACATTATGCTCAACATGAATTGATGAGTATGCCCATCTTTAATAGAACCATCATTGGGATCATATACATTCGATAAATGCTGTTGAGTTAACTGTCCTATAGTTGCCTGGAACCTCTTCAGTTGTAATTTCCTTTGGGATCCACACATTACAGTGTTCCCTTGTTTATCGGGGGTGGAAAGTTCCGAACACAGCCAGCAATAAGTGAAAGTAGCCAACTTCATTATTTTACAATTGTTATATATGTATGTTTTATGGGTGTATAACCCCTTACCATACACTTTATACACTTGCAAACATACAAAGACTCAGTCTAGCGATGACACAGGAGGCACGGCAGGGCGGCACCAAGGTGATGGTCTATAGCCAATCAGGATGCAGAAGACAATGGGCGGTGCAGACAGATGAGGGAGGGAAGACTCAACTTCTCACAATACAATTCTTCTTAAAGGGCCAGGCTCATCCTGTAACACAATATAATACGCTGTAATACCCTGATGGCATTTGTATTTATTAAACATTAGTATATGGCAGGACCCACATTAGAAATATATATCGCAGCTTTAGCTACCGCTGCATGCACTTTAAAATATTGGTTTTATATGTTGTTGTTTGCAATGAATTCATCAGCGGTATTAATGTCTTACTGGTATTCCAACATTGGTTCAGTAGTTGCTGTGTTGTACAATGTACTTGTTAAAAATGACTTGTGTCAAAGAGAAGTATGTACGTATTCCTTTACACTCCAAATCATTCTTAAAGTCATTTTTAGTGACTGTTTTTGTTATTCATGCATTCCAAAATGTCAAATGAAAACCGAAACCTATTCCTATTTACTAACGTAAATCCAATTAATCTGTTCCAGATACCCAAAAATATTGACAAAAGGAAGGATGGGAACGGTTTTGTAGTAGTTTATGTACAATATTTTACAAAAACTGAGAGAAAATAGAGACACTCTTCACAAGATTCTACTCACAATGCCCCCATCTCCTCAAAGAGATGCTGCACCTCTTTGATACCCCTACCATGGACCTCTCTACCATAATATTCTTTCTGTGGGATTAGACACAATTTAAGTTCATTGTCTGCTTTTCCTGAAATGCCCCTGCCATGTCATGATTCAGTCTCTGTGGAGTTTGCTGCTCTTCCACAGTTCACAAAGAAGACACCATCGGGACGGTGTCCTCCCACGCTGCCTCTTCAGTATTCAGAAGCAGCTACTTTTTTAATGAAGAGAGTGGAAGCATATTACTTTGAGTGAACTAAGCCACCTCAATTAAAACTTCAAACAGTCCCTGCATGAACATGAAGACAAAGCTGAATATTTGATTGAGAGGCAGTATCTTCTCTGTGTTTTTGCTGGCCTTTTCACACAGACCGTGAACTCTGGATTATAAGAACTCCCAACAGCAAAAGCACGGAGCATATGTTTATCATGTCATTTCATTACAATAAGCCTTTGAATACTAATGAGCGAATACATCTGTAAATTCATTCAGGAACTTGCTTCTGTCACGTGTGGCCGTTTCGTTACATTTACGGTAATAATGTTTTCATATTGCTGGGTTGAACATGACCTCACATCCAGTTGCAGTTGTCACTGACTCGAGTAGCTGGGGGTCAAACAAGCTTATTCGTTTCCACATGTGGAAGGATTTTCGATAAAGTTATGACTAAGATAGTCCATCATAAAGGAACAACAGTTGAAGAAACAACCAAAAAATACTGAGAAAAGTAGCTGCTGAACCTGTCTCTCTCATTCATTAGAGCAGAGTATGAACACTCTTCATTTTGACTCACAAAAAAAGCAAAATTGACACTAAAACCAAAATTTTAATATTGTTGGCACTGGAAAATGGTCAAGAAAATGGGAAATGCAGTAGAAAACTATAGATCTGGCATTTCCGCCATCCATCTAAATCAGGGGTCTCAAACATGTGGCGCACGGGCCAAATGTGGCCCGCAGGACACTAGTTTGAGGCCCCCGTCTTGAAATGAAAGTTTAATGTTAGTGCGGCCCGCGCAAGTTTGATATGGATGCTGTATGGTATCATGTACCTAGAAAAAATGATTACGTTTGATTAATGTTCATGTTAAAGGTTAAATAACTGTTAATAGTTATCCTCCCTATCCGTGTGGAAGTGGTAAGTTTTTGGCTATTTAAGTTTAAAGGAAATAACTTGAAGGCTACCATTTGCGCAGTTGCGCAATATGTTATATAATATGACTATAGTCGTGTTTTGTCATGTCTACAGGGCTCTAATAATGCTTTGTTAATTTTAATCTGAAAAAAATAATTTGTCTACCTACCAACTATATGTGGTTTCTTAAGTTTTTATTATTTGCCATTTTATTATTTTATTATTATGATTATATTTATTTATTTATTACTGATTGATTGATTTTCTTTATTCTTGATTTGTGTATGTATTTTTCATCTTATTTTGTGTAGAAAAATAAAAAGTAAGATATTTGAGAACAGTTGAATGTTTTATCAGAGCTTTTATTGTAGAAAATTGGAACCAAAGCGAAGTTTTTTAAATGTTTTTGTTTTTAATAAATGCATTTTTTTTTTTTTTTTGGAAAACCTGATGCGGCCCAGTTTCACCCAGACCCAAGCTCCAGTGGCCCCCAAGTAAATTGAGTTTGAGACCCCTGATCTAAATGCTCCATCTTTATAAGTTCCCAATTATTCAATAAACACCATAAAGATACCATCAAGAAAATATGATGGAAAAGTAACATATAAAAGAGTGAAAAACTGTCTCTACAAGTTGTAGACTATGAGAATAAACCCCGACATCTGTTTAAAACACAGATTTCCAGACATACGCTGGTCTTCTGACAGAGCCATACAATCCAGCGGCAAAGATAGACTCCCAATGTCAACTGCAAGGATTAACAGGGTCGTTATTACATTGCTTGCATCAAATTAATGTTCATGCGCTACACTCCTGTGGGGAAAAACATCACAGCAAAATGGTGGAATTATGCAAGAATGTATTCATGCAGACTGCCTTGTTTTAAGAACGCAGATAGACAAGTTATAAGTGTTATTTCCATCGCCTGCATTCACTATGTCTGACACAGAAGATGCAGTAAGCCTTCACTTGTGTTTGATCGATGACTTTATGCAGCACATTTGCAACACTATTGAAGCAAATAATTGCAACAGCACACACCGTTCACATATTAATCTGCCAAACATTGTACAAAGGTACTGAGGGTGTTCTGTATATGACCATATTGAATGTTTGCCCCCATCCCAACACTGAAAGTAACGCTAAGTTCCTCGTGACCATGCTGTTATAAAACAGCAATTTTCCAGGTGAAAAGTTGTTGTTTTGTTTTTTTTTTTAGATCAAATTGTAATAATCATCCCTTCATTATCTATTAACATGGAGTTGTTTATATGTTTAACCTGTTGCTTCAGACATTTTTTTGTTTTTCAAAGTGTGTTATTTTGTTTTTTTTGGTTCAGTAAGTTCCTCCATTAGACGTTTTTATCTGCAGTAACTGTCTGCGCTCTGCTGGTTGTTCACTTAATAATATCGCAGTAGCAAGCAAACAAATTAAAGGAAAAGACACACATTAGCATGACCCAGTTGAGGTAAGCCTCATGCAGCTTGATGAGTCATAATACAAGCTTTTCAAATAACAACATGATGGAGAGCGTTGTTTTTTTTTTTGATACAGTTATTTTGCTAATTTGCTTTTCTTGTCCAGTGAGCACGACCTGGGTGAGGATGACATCTACGACTGCGTGCCATGTGAGGACGACGGTGATGACATCTATGAGGACATCATTAAGGTGGAAGTACGACAACCCATGGTGAGCTGGACATCCAATCAAATCTAATCTCCAGTGTTGCAACAAAACTAGAATAGCACAAAGTACAGATGCACCTCAGGACTGGGAATCCTTACATGGACCAGCACGTACTGTATTAGACCCCACCCCTGATATATGTATATCTGACATGGAACTACACTTCTGCACAATGACAATAAATATGAGTGTCACACTGAGAAAAAATGAAGACTTGCACTTGCAATATTTGCACATGTATTCATCAGATATCATGTAATATTGTACTGATTGATGATTGAACAAACAAACAAAAACGGATGTTGATGTGATTCTCAGCATCCCCCAGCTACATTCCCTATATGTTTATGATTATTGTTCAAAATGTATTCATATAACCCCGTCTCTAGCCTGAAGACAGCTGGGATAGGCTCCAGCACTCCCCGCGACACTCGTGAGAATAAGCGGTAGAAAATGAATGAATGTATTCATATACATAAGGGTGTCAAAAGTGCATCCTGGGGCCTTTTATTGGTCCGCGGCACATTCTAAAAATATGATTTAACAAGAAAACTGGAAAATGCAGCGATAAGACTGACAAGATTAACCCAAAAATAAAAAATAAATAAATTAACCCAATAAGACTTTTGTTTTTAAGTCAAAAGAAAACCTAATGAAACGAATAAAGTTGTAATTTTCAGAATTTGATTGCAGGAAAAGTGATAATGTTAGAAAAATAACAATTAAGATTAAAATATTATGGAATTAAAGTGATATAAGTTAATCCACATGGCTGCCAGGAAGACCTGGGTTCGAATCTCTGCTTGGGCATCTCTGTGCGGAGTTTGCGTGGTCTTCCGTGCGTGCATGGTTTTTTTCCGAGTACTGCGGTTTCCTCCCACATTCCAAAAACATGCTAGGTTAATTGGCGACTCCAAATTGTCCATAGGTATGAATGTGAGTGTGAATGGTTGTTTGTCTATATGTGCCCTGTGATTGGCTGGCGACCGAAGAGCAAATAGATGGATGGATAAAAAAAACAAAACATAATAAAATATTTCATTAGTTACATTATATTACATTACATTATTACATCACCATTAGTGGTTTATTGGAAACCACTAATGATGTATTAAATCGTGGTGAGTCATGAAGTGTTTTGCAATTGATTTTTGACTGCTTTGCCTCTCTTATGCTGCAGATCAGATACATGCAGGTGAGTGATGCTGTGCTTGTGACTCACCCTACCCTGGCATCAATCTAACACCCCCTCCACTTCTCCCCACTTACTCCTTTCAAAAAAAATAGTGGGTAGTCTCCCACAGAGATGGCTTGCCAATTAGGTTGATAATTAGCTGTACAAAGCAGCTGGTCCAAAGTTTGACTCAGTGCCCATGGGAGGCAACTGTGACAACAGACGATGACGACACTGCGGCATGGCGTCATGGCTTCAGCAATAATCCCAAGAAGCTTTACCTAAGGAAAATAAATATCACCTTATTGCCTTTCTGTAATAGTTTTGACTTTTGTACTCCCAGATTTGGTCTTATCAGCATGAGTCAGCCATACTCCCCAATGTGTTCCATATGGATTAGTTACTTATCCCTCATTTTGGCAGCTCTTACCAAAGACAACATGGGTGTGTTTGTGTGCGTTTGCATGTAGTACACTCTAATACTGTATGAGTATTGACATATCAGGCATTCATGTGTGATATTACATCAGAAACACCATTTTTGTGCACACATGAAGACATTGTTATCTTACTGAGGTGTTATGCTTATTTTTGGAATATTCTTTCTTTGTTATCAATGTATGGGAGTTTGCTAATAAACATTATTTATGGTGGGGCATACTTTATCATTTTTGGCAGACTTGTAGTTAGTTTTGGCAGAAATGTTATTGCATGGGACACTTCGTATTAATGACCTCATTATTTACACCCAAGAATTATCACCACATCACCAACTACCACGATGCCTGTTGAATTTAGACTCAAGTATATCAATCACACTGTACTTACTGTAACTATAAAATTACTCTGACTGGTTATTTATTTACTTGTGTACGGTACTTGTGTCATAGAAAATGGGTATGACAGAAGATGACAAGAGGAATTGCTGTTTAGTCGAGATCCAGGAGACTGAGGCCAAGTATTACAAAACTCTAGAAGATATTGAGAAGGTGAGTGTGGACGTTTTGTCTTATTTTGTGTGTAACCAATTTAAGTAAGTCCCACTAAGCTGACCAATGGTAATGATGGTAAACCGTCTATTTTCTATACAAAGCTAAATGGGAAAATTGTAACCATGACAACAGAACTAAAACAGGAACCTTGTGCACTTAACTGTTACCAGTACTTACCCTCTTAAGGCCTGGGTCAATTGCCAGATGCAATCTCGAGTTTGTACAAAAAAGCCATCAACACAACACACATGACGCACAAGTAATTTACCCAGTACAGTATGTGGGCATACAAATAAATATATACCCATGCCAAAAAAAAACACATATATTCCTTCTGCAAGGTATGCTGGGTAATTGTGGTATGCTTTCTTTCTCCCGACATTTTCTCGCATTTTTTGCTTGAATGCAAAAAATGTTCAGGAGTTCGTCCGAGAAGTAAACAAGGAGGAGTTAACATACTCTTGATATCCAATGTTTTATTCTCCATAGCTCATATTGTTGTTGCCGCTGGACTACCCAACATGCCTTGTGGGCGTTTTGAAATATGTTGAGAATTTAGTTTTTATTTATCACCCACGTAGTAGTAGTGGTGGTTGATTTATGTGATGTGTTAACTTGCTGTGGATGGGTTTTGTTGTTGCTTTGTTGCACCGTGAGCAAATATGTTGTTCTTTATATACTCTAGATGGCCCCTCTGCAAATTTCTTATTGCATCCTGTTTCTGCAACTTCAGGATGCGCCAGCATTGAACAGAATTAGCGTGAAAATGTTATTAACGTGTTAACATTAACATAGATCGGATAGTATTTTTTAAATCCTGGTACCAGAGTGCGGTGGAATGCTTCATATTTCTTTCTGTAGCTTGTGTGGGCTTGTTCACAACATGGAAGTGTCAGCGATTGGCAGCTAACAAATGTCACAGGAAAAGATCAATAATGGTTATTATTGGATCGCCCGCTGCATGAGACACTGATCCCTCGGGCTTTGACAACATCACAAACACAGACAACAACAGTCATAGCATTAGGTACACTTAGGACGATCTAATGAGATCCAATGGATGAGATTTATTTTTTTTAAGTCTGCTTTAGCATGCAATATTCCTTCTCAGTCAGGCCTCCAAAAACTCATTTTAATAAGGAGGCATCATGGAGAGAAACACCAACTTGCTAGCACATCACTTTTTATGTTGACAGATTTCATTGGCGGTGTGATGGAGGGAAACAAATCATGTGGTCTACTAATTTCATTAAATAAAATGTGTATCCTGCATCACCCCAACACAAGACTAAATGAAAATAAACAACCTTCTTATGATCATAGGACTCGTTAAGCTTAATTGAGTTGGGGTTAATAAAGCCTTCAGTGCTTTGGTGTTGCTCTATTTGTTATTATTATGATGATAGAATGTGACAACCATAAAGTTGTGGAATGGGCATGTTTTCTTCAGGATGAGTGAACAAAGTTTCTGTTTCAAATATGCAGTGTATGCTGAAAAATCACAGTTTTCACAACTACCGTTTCGCCCTTCAGAACTACATGATCCCGTTGAGGCAAATCTTGAGTCCGCAGGACATGGAGGCTATCTTTGTTAACCTTGAGGTGAGTCACTTGGCCTGTACCAGTGTACTGTATGGATAATTTGTAACATTTGTTTAAGTAAAAATTGCTGAATTTAGACAGGGGCGGGAAGGTGCTTGTCACTGCCGTCCTACTTGAAAGAGAAAAAGCCAATGTCAGCATATTCTTTTTCCACTATATTGAAATACACAAACAGTTGCGTCAGCTAAAATCAGCAACAACTCAAATGCATTAAAGACATTTTTATACTTAGCTCAATGGATGAATGAATTTGACTGCCAAGCTCAACAGAAAGTGAGAAAGAAAAGAAATCAGTGCCTCACCAGCCATAAACCTCACCACCCATCACTGGTCTGGATAAGACTTCTATTTTGTTGTACATTGTATACAGTACCTAAATGTGTTATAGTTCATTTTAGGTGTTAACAATGTATCTTAAGAATCACAATAACCCTTTAGGTCACACTCACTATATTGAAAACAATCCTATACGAGTTTAATATACTTTGTTTACACTTGCACACTTCAATGCAGCATGGAAATGGGCCTAACCAATTGTTATTGTGCAATTGCAATTCCATATTATTCCAAACCTAGAAAATTATAATTAATGAATAATGAATTCCTTGCATGTACTCGGCGCACAGTCTCTTCTTCAAGGATATTTTGTAGAGGATATGTAAAGATCACAAAAGTGTGGTGTTCTTCCTCAGGATGTGATCAAAGTACACTTCGCCCTCCTGCGAGCCATCGACCTCAACATGGTCACTGGAGGAAATGGTCTAGGAAAGATCTTCCTCGACTTCAAAGAAAGGTTGGTAAATGTTTAATTTCACCTGTACTCATGCTGTACTTATTCAACAAATAAAATCCAGACTTACAGTAGATAGACATACAGTATATAGAGTATAATATACAGTATGTATGTATATATCAAAACTGTTTATATGTCAACTCATAGTTCATAGTTTGAACTTCTCATCCTTAGCTCCTCGAGGGTTATGAGTGATTTTTTTTTAGCTTGTGCATCCCTGGTTCCTCGGACTCTTCCTTCAGGGTTGAGAGATTGCCCTGTGTGTATTTTATGAAGCATTCCTTGCAAGGCATTGATTCCTTTTTGTCAGTCACCTGGCTTGCTGGCGGCCGTACCGTTTGTCTACATGTTTATTTTCAGGTAATCAGTACCTCATGCCAGACAATGTTCAAGCCGAGGGTGTCAACAAGCAATCCTATAATCGAGCTCAAGATCTGTGGCCAGGAAAAAAACCACAATAGTGCAAAACTGGCAATAGGCTTGCATTCTCTTGGACAGGAAGTGAGACAGCTTTCACTTTCATATTGGTCATATTGGTCTTAACCACATGACAAAAATAAAATGAACAGGGAAAGCTGGTGTTCGAACTGCCAGACACATTTATTTTTTTACAATAGATCTTCTACATCTGCTGAGCTATGTGTGGATAATTTGCATTCCTGAGGGGTGCAGTGATTTGCTTCCCTGCTGTGCTGAGTGTGGCGGCTTCAAAGGTAATGGTAATGTAGGCGATGATCAGTTCGGGCCCCGGTCATGATTCCGCAGCAGGAGTGGATATGGCTCTTTCCTTCAATGGTGCAGACATTACTGCAAGAGCAAGTACTTTGCCTCGATATATATATATATATATATATATATACTGTATATGCGTGTGTGTGTTAGTACCTGGACTTTCATACTGATAAGCATCGCATATTTTCTGCAAAGTCTGAGCACAAACTTATTCTTCAACTTTTTCTTGTGATATATACTGTATGTGCACTTTCAGGCCATGTCTGTGTGCACAAATAGCTCTAATCTCTAATCTAGTACAAAAGTGGTTGGAACTTCATTTGCACACAATCCTTCATAAACCCCAGATATGACAAGACAAGCTTTAGTTGATGCCATGTTAAAGCTGACAACTAGCTCTGCTGTTTCACTATTTTTGGGTTTAACAGATTTAATATGATTTCTTATAGCTCATGTTTTGACATGCAACAAACAAGCAGGAATACTGTGTCCTCCAGACATATTGGAACACTGAGGCCAATTTGTTCATTTTTACTGTAGACTGAAACTATTTGGGTTTGACATAAAATATGAATATCATACCAGGGAGCAAAATTCAAGACTTTATTTTCAGGTATTTATACATCTGCATGGGATGCGCATGATAGCACTTGTTGGTTGTACTTCTTCTTTTCAAGGCCTCTAACATTTCCTTCCTGATCCTATCCATCCTGGTCACTCCCAATGAGAGTGACCAAGATAAGCACTTTTTGGTTGTACATGCGAGCAAAAGTGGCTGACTGGTGTGTTTTGTTTGCCAGGTTGCTTATCCAGTCAATACCTTGAGTATCAGAGTATGTAGGATAGGTTTTGCCTGTGTAGACTGCATTTAGAGGTGAAAACAACATGAAAACCACAGAGCTGTGTTGCAATTGCATTTTAACAAAAATGTGTGTTTTGGTACAGCTCTGCCATAATTGCGTTATCATTGCCACAAAGTTGAAAGTTGTAATTTTTCACATGTTGTGTTGAGAAGTGAAAAGAGAACTATTTCATTCCTCTGATAGGAATATTTGATTTTCAACTTCTATTCATAAACAAATTGGCTGGCGACATTGTTAATATTTACATTTAGTGACATTCTCCAAAAGCGATTCAGGGTTATTTTGAGAAAACAGTTCATTAGATTTGCAGATTCTGTGCGTCACAAGCTTTGACTCCATGCATGTGATTGACACGTGAGCCCGCCTCATTATGGGCCCACCACAGTCTTGTCACTCTGTGGCCATAAACAACAGTGACCATGGGATTTGAACTCCCTCATCAGACATCCCGCTGATGTTCCCGAGGACCTAGCTGGAAATAATTAATTTGATTATCTATGCTTGTAAGTCCAAGTGACCTTTACAACAATGTGCTTGTATCATTTTTCTCCCACGTTGGCGCCAAAGATGAAAAGCCTTTTTTTCTTATTTGTCATTGAGCTGAATGCCATGCTGAAAATGTCACTGCTTTATCACGACGACTGCTCAATTCTTAAACAGCAAGAGCCGGCCTGAATGGAAAAGCACTCTCCGAGGCAGCTCTATAAAGTAAATGGGCACCTAAGCACCCTCTTGTTGCTATTCTCATCTGCGACATTTCCCCGACTCATTTCCGAAGTAATCTGGCTTCCTGATTTCCTTGCAATGCCTAATCATGACCACCCAATAAGGCTCCTCACCAGAGCATTTCAGCGCTATTTTCTCTATTTCCTGTGTGCCAAATAAGTTGAATGGAGGTGAGAGGTCTCCCAGTGCTGTGTGTCAGGGAGTATTAGCTGTCTCTACAGCTTGTCACTTCTGGTTTGCTGGGAGATTTCCTCAGTGGTCCAACTCGACTCCGAGACGACCTACTATGGTGGAAGGGACGTGGAAGGGCGCACTTATTCAAAATTGCATTTTCCTCAAAATAACATGTCCAACACCAGTGGCATTATGAAAAAAACCAGGGAAGAATACAGCACTGGGAAGAAGGACACTCCTGAAGTTTTATTCATCCGAAGACGCAATGTTGCAAGTGAATTGAGTCTACAGGCACTTGTACTTGTTGCCAGTAAATCCTCAAATTCAGCTCACACACACAACTCCAAATCCTGCAATACCTATTGTACATGATATTACACATAGAATTTGAAAAGATAAGGCAAGGGTGACAAAGAGGTGTTTAATCAACTATGTATTTATTTATTGCAAAAACAAAACAGGCTTCTGTCAGCTAACGTAATTGTCATGCGGAGAAAAATTACAGGGTTTTTCTGCCTGACGAATAGTGTGTGACATATGTTTTGACTTGTTACCAAATATGATTCCTTTTCCTATGCAGGCTTACAGTAAGTACAAAAATATACCAATTTTTTGTGGAAGAAACTCAAATTCTTGTAAAAACATACTGTATTCTTTGACTGTGCAATGTTCCATCCTTATATTCTGTTATCCATAAATGGAATAATTTAAAAACCATTTTCATTACATCAGCAATATCCTCTGTTACTATAAACATTGAACTTCTGTAGCCTCACTTGTATGCTTTTTAGCAACATTGCTTTGAGTGACATCAGAATATGCCCAATTTTTTCCACTTGTGCAAACATAGAAATTGATGAGTAGTTACCTCCTACTGTGTGTGCCCAGACTTGGTGTCAAGACAAGCGTATGTGACGGACTAATTATGGATGGCTCGGCCAAGGAGTGGCTGCATGCTGCAATGTGCTTATTAGCCCTTTGGCTTCCATGACTGGAAGTACCAAGATTCTGACTTCAATGAAAGACTGTAATTAAACTGTAAAGATAGATGTTTTTGTTCTACATTTCACTGAGATTTTGTTGGATTTCTTCATTTGTGCCAGCATTTCTGGTTGTCTTGCAAGTATGCTGAGCATGCTGAATGTTAATAAAATGACATTTTTTTGTAGTTAGAGCAAAGAAAATCTGTTTATGACTTTTTAAGTACATTATTTAAACATTACTAGAGCTCTGTAGACATTACATAACACCCCTATAGTTACCTTTATACTCATTATTAATTTTTTTTACACCACATTGGAACTCTTATGCTGCAGGGACTCGAGACAGCCGCTAGTTTGCAAGTTAGTCTTCTCAACTGATGATACGGCTTTAATGATGAAGACACCCGCCTCCACTACAATACTTTTTAACTCTGACATACTGGAGGAGGAGCTAAAGAGACTGGTTTCCCAGAGTGCTGTTCACATCTTAATCAGGCACATGAAAGCCTAGAGCCTCATTGCAGGGGGGTCTTGCTCAATCTTCAGAGATTCTCCATTGATCATCACTCGCGGATCTCTGTGCAGTCAAAGATGATCACCAAATGAAGTGATGTGACAACACTGTTACTTTTAAAGGGGAATTTTTGGTTTAGTATCTGCCGAAACATGACACGGCCTGGAGTGGAAATGCTCACTGGGCATCAAGCTTTAACAGGCCATGCATTCTGGTCTGATTGCACTAGAATATTGCTATTAGAACATACAGTAGCTATTATGATCACACAGTATCTGTGGAACTCTGAGTACCATCCACTAAAGCGTAGAGCTGCTCACAGATCTATGAGAGGCTTGATTCAACTTCAAGGTTCCAGGATTAGACTATGAAGCTGAGGTGCCAACTCGAGCGGGGACTCTGTATGTGCCAACGCCCTACTTAGACTCAGTGAATGGGAGAATGTGTGTCACGTGCATTGGAAACCACCATTCAGGGATGACTTTGAGCTCCCCCACCCAGATTGAACCGCTAGATCTATGTCAGGTTTCCTTTGTGATAACTAATGAACACAGACTTCATATCCTCACTGTTTAAAATTAACACTCACACACACACCCTGATAAGAGGATCTTAACCAAGCACCATCTTTTATTGGCCTTCAGTCATTACAGTTTATTGGCAAGAAGTCACCCCTCCAAATATTGCCCTGGGATTTAAATCTCGTCATTACTTATTCATGGTATTCACAATTCAATCCAAATTATTATCCATTTATTCACACATTTTTTTTAAATCTGCCAGCCATTGTGGGAAATTGTTCTGTGGTTCACTTCTCACATTTTCTTATAAATCTTAAAATGAATGTGTAGTACATTGTCTTAACCGCACTCATGGTGAGACATCTATTTTGTCCGTTTTTCACCATTTAAAAATCAAGTATTCAATCTTTTTTTTATATAGATAGCTAATTATTTATCAGACTTTATGAGTTCAGTTCTCAAATGTATTCCACCCTGGGTTAAGATGTATCATTTCATGTTCATGTTTTAACATTTTCCACTGTGTAAAAATTGTGGTGCTTATTATTTTGTGTGGGATTAAAGTTAAATGGATGTAACGGAAGAACCAAACAAAGGTCTACTTAAAAAAATATATGTTTTGTTAACCTGACGGAATTTCTGCAGTTTCTATTTCAAATGAAACAAACTTTATTGAATTCCGTTGAAAATGTACGCCAAATGTTGCCTTGGTTTGCGTACATTTTCAGGAACGTTGCTCACCATTGAAGCATTTAATCAAATGTCATATAGTCCAAATACAAGATACACAGCATCATAGTTTTGGGAATAAAATGCATTTAAAAACATATAATCCCACACTCTGTTTCTGGCACAACAAGGACACATGACGATATGTTTATGGGTTTAATGAGTTGTGTCTCCGCAGGTTGTTGATCTACGGCCAGTACTGCAGCCACATGGAGAACGCCCAGAAAACACTGGATGAATTAATAGCAACACGAGAGGATGTCAAGATCAAAGTTGAGGTAATGTTATCAACTTCACAGCAACATTTTTCTCAATGTAAAGCATTGACACTGAACCAAAATGGAGGTCACACAACAATATACATATATATTTAATGTAAGCAATGCTTACTATGTATTACCCCAAATAAAGTGAAATTGAAGTATTATTATTTGGACTTTAAAGCTAGTAGTCAACGGGGTATGCTGGAGCCTATCCCAGCTGACTTTGGCTGAGAGACAGGGTACATCCTAGACCTCCTGAAAGGAGAGGATTGTGACCCCAAAACAGAGATATCTCCAAATCTCACCACATACAGGAGCTTTGTATGTTGTCACATAACACAACAACCCTCCACTGTTACTACAGAGTTATGGAGGCCGGATGAAAACACACACAAGCCACTATGCGGGAGGCTTAAATGCTGTTTCTTTTGGATGCAAGCCATTGGGTTTTGTCAAAGGAACCTCCCAGTTAGCATTCAAGGTATTTGTGTCACAAATAGCTGGCACGACAGGAGCTTTTGTTCGCTGGAAAAATAAACTGACCTCATTGTTTAGTAATGGAATTTACCACAAAGTAAGGAAATACGGCTGTGACTGCAACAAAGCGGAATGAACTCTTAACCAAGAATGCTTGTCCCTTAATATAGTAGGAAAGACACAATGCTGAATTATGTAATGTGTAATGAAGTGTTACGTGTGTGGTTGTTTCACAGGAATGTACAATGAAAGTGCAGGAAGGCAAGTTCAAGCTGCAGGATCTTCTAGTGGTTCCCATGCAGAGGGTACTCAAGTATCACCTACTATTAAAGGTAGGTGGACAAGTGTGTCCTCATAGACAGAAAGCAAAGCATTAATTAATGGCCACTACCAATTTTTACCCATTCATTGAGGGTTTTGGAGCATAACCCACCTGAACAACAGAGCCATCCACTGGCCTGAACGATTCACTTCATGAATCCTTTGGGCCTTGCAACATTGCTACCACACCGTTCATTCATTTCATTCTTTTATTTTTATTTTCATTTTAATCTTTTATTTCCTCGAAATATTCAATTATTTAAATATTTAATTATTAAAATTAATTTCTTTCAGCAACTTTGTATTTTGTTATCATTGTGTATATTACTTTTTTCTGACTTAAGTTCCCAAATAAGCTTTCTGCTCAACAGTCCTTATGTATGTTTTTTATTATGTATATAGATCTACAAATAAACATACAAAATATCTAATATATGTACAAAATATACTATAATAAATATACTGTCTCATAAATCATTCATTCATTCATTTTCCACCGCTTATTCTCACAAGGGTCATGTTGGGTGCTGGAGCCTATCCCAGCTGTCTTCGGGTGAGAGGCGGGGTACACCCTGGACTGGTCGCCAGCCAATCACAGGGCACATATAGACAAACAACCATTCACACTCACATTCATACCTATGAACAATTTGGAGTCGCAAATTAACCTAGCATGTTTTTGGAATGTGGGAGGAAACCGTAGTACCTGGAGAAAACCCACGCATGCACGGGGAGTACATGCAAACTCTACACAAAGATGGCCGAGGGTGGAATTGAACTCGGGTCTAGCTGTGAGGCCTGTGTGCTAACCACTCGTCCACCGTGCAGCCCCTCATAAATCCTAGGTATACTATTATAATCATACCAGATTCAATAGGATTATCTGATGCAGTTGCTGATGAACTACAAATTGGGAATTGTCGGTTTTTAAGCAGCCACATTCACACCACCAGGTTGAGTTATGAATGACCCAAATAATGTTGTTATTCTTAGGGGAGGCCTGTTTTTATCAGTGTGAACCAAAGCTGGTGAATTAATGAGTTCTTCTCATTACAGCTACAAGACCACACACTGAATCCCATTTGGTGTGAGCAGTTTTTCAGCCTTGGGAGGTTGAACTGCTCTTGTTCAATGAATGATTTATGCTTTTAGTTATTTATTCCTACAAATGGCAAATATTTGTGGGACTGTCGGGTGTGATGCTCACCTTGAGCTTGCCAGCTTGGAATTTATATTGGATAAAACAAATACTGTAATAATCAGAAAAAAGATCATTATTCCCTGTACTTCTCTCCCATTGGTACCATGAGCAATGTAACCTTCGCCATATATTAATTGACTTCGCATCTCAACCATGCATGATCATTAGAGTTTATGATGTGTTGCATAATGGACTCTGGTGGAGGCCAGTGCTTTGTGTTCGGTTCAAGCAGTGCTGTGACTTCTCTATTAGTTTGAATTGAACCTCTGCAGGAGACTCAGCACGGCACTAAGGTCAAATCAAGCGTGCACTAATCAGATTAAGCTCACCCCATTTCACTGCTCTTCACAGCTTTTCAGGAAGACGCTGCTGTATACTGTGACCATGGGGTATATCATACACACAAGTTATTTGTGTATGTACAACGTGTCTGTGTCTTGCCAAAGGACACGTGTTCACATGATGTAACGCTGATGTCATCACAGCAAGAAATCTTGTTTTCATTCATAGTGTGAACACACCTAAAATACATTCTGGTCCAGGAATGTTGAAGTATTTTATAGCTTTTTTCATAAATGTATGACAATATATATCCATCCATCCTTTTTCTATGCTGCTTATCGTCACAAGGGTCGCAGTATGCTGGAGCCTATCCCAACTGACTTCAACCAATCACAGGGCACATATAGACAAACAACCATTCACACTCACATTCATACCTATGGACAAATTGGACTCGCCAATTAACCTAGCATCTATCTTTATTTCAATTATTGTTTACCCATCTGTGTAGGTTGGCTGCAATAAAAGGTCAGTGTCTGGAGTGATCCCCATTAACGCCAATGCAAAGCAGCCCAAACAATACAATTTAAACTACACATTTTGGTGGGACCTTTTATTGTGGCCAACCTCTGCAATAATTGTGCTGTCTAATCAGCATATTGTAGATGAATTACTACTACTACTAAACTATTTTTAGTTCGACTATTTGGACAATTGTCTGAATCCTCATTCAGTAAATCAGATGTTATGTTTGATATTTTTAATTGAAGCAAGAATGAAGCAAGTGAAGAACTCTTATGAATAAAAAACAAATATGACCTCGCAGATCTAAAGGTTGGCCTAAAGGGATATAAAGAAAATATGACTCTGACTGCGGCCGCACGGTGGACGAGTGGTTAGCATGTTAGCCACACAGTCAGGAGATGGAGGGCATCTGAATGTGAGTGTGAATGGTTGTTTGTCCCAGTCCAGAGTGTACCCCGCCTCTCACCCAAAGACAGCTGGGATAGGCTCCAGCATACACCCGTGAAAGAAAACACAGTATCCAGTCTTTGCAGATGTGTAATGTGACTTTGTGACATCAGTAAAATTTACATTTATAGGAGTATCATCTGTTGCACATTATCTGTTTTCCAGCATCTTGCGATGATTTATGGCGCTAAATCTCATTGCAGCGCAACGGCATTTCATACATCACTACGGCATTTAATTACTTGCCCCTCGGTGGAAGAGAAGCAAAGCAATTGCTGATCATAAAGATGCGGAACGTTTGTTTGTGGAAGAGCACAGTTGTGCTGTGGTTCTTGTTGCTACAGTTTCAGAGTTGGAGTTTTGTTTGGCCGACCCCAATGTCTGGTCTGATTTTTTTTTTTATGTACACTATGTTGCTGTTGACACCCGGCATCTTATTCCGAGCCACATCATTGACACTTCCTTAATCAGAGTAAAAAGCAAATACCATATACATCAGCAACCCCCTCTTGATTTTAACATCAATCCAAGCGGTTGTCACCGAACAACAATCAAATAATACAAGTCTTTCCTCATAGGAACTTCTCAGTCATTCAACAGACCGACCAGAGAGACAACAACTAAAGGAGGCACTTGAAGCTATGCAGGTATGTTTTTTTTTATATGTTTTTATTTTACTAGAGAGCATGCAAAATCATCATGCTTCAACCTGCTTTCTCTTTTAGGACTTGGCCATGTACATCAATGAGGTCAAGCGTGACAACGAAACACTGAAAAAAATTAGTGAATTCCAAAGTTCGATAGAAAATCTTGTAAGTATTTTCACTTGATAGATTCAGGATTCGCAAACAAATTCGAAGCCCAAAAATCATCCATTTTGTGCTCATATTTTGCATAATTATGGTGTTTTGCTGGCAGAAAATACATCTAATTGGCCATACACTGGTAATGCTTGAGTCAAGTCTGCTTGAGGAGGCGTTCTTTGAATGCAATGAATCAGCTTGACATTTACACCCTTACTTACTCATCACAAACCAACAGGAGCTGATCAACCCAAATGCCTACCTCACTCACAGTGCAACCAAAAACACAAATTTTAAGGTCCTACTGTATTAAATCTGTGGCTCCTCATTAGGCGTTTTATATGGATAAGATGGTTTTGTGTCCTAGCGGGAATTGCATCATGTATTCTATATCTATTTAGATTCTCTGTGAGTTGCAGGTGCAGTTGAATTATGTATAGGTCCTCATTAGTTCTAGCAATCAGTGAATTGACCCTGACTGTCTGTGTGACCTAAGCAGCAGGTGAAGCTGGAGGAGTACGGGAGGCCAAAGATAGACGGAGAGCTGAAGGTTTGCTCCATTGTCAATCGTACGAAGCAGGACCGGTGAGTCTCATAGCATCTGTAAAAAGAAAACAATAAATGCACATTACAGATGATGATTATGATGTGTGTGTGTGTATCTTCAGGTATATATTCCTGTTTGATAAAGTAGTCATTGTCTGCAAGAGGAAAGGTTATAGCTATGAGCTCAAAGAGATTATTGAACTGCAATCGTATAAAATGTCAGATGATCCCATGAACAACAGAGACATGAAAAAGGTACGTTTTATCAAAATGCCAGTTGATGTTACATGTAGTGTAATCAATTGTCCAAAGGCTGATGGCAATTTCATACGTAGAACTTAAAAGTAATGCTTTGGCGTGCTAGTTGTGCTCGTCCATGCTTGAACAACCATGTAAATGCAACAACAGTCATTTAGGATTCATTAAAATGTAGAGCAGAGCATAATGCAGCTGGTCTAACATGGCTTTTTGTTTTAAATTTGCATGTCTCTGTCCATGTTGCATGTGTAACTGGGTGTTTTTTATGGTGTCTTTCTTTTTGCATGCTTACCAGTCAAGTGGAAAAATGGTAAGCTCAAGTGACTCTTTCATTTAACTCATCTTCCTATGATGGCCTAGTTCTGGGAGTCGTGCTGGTGTTTTTTTGGGTGTCATGTGGTGATTGCACGCACCTTACTTGTAATGGCTTTCAAGCTTTTGTACAGATGCATTGCTAAAGCATGTCAAGTCTTATTTAGAGGTGAAATAAATGGACCTCATGAATGTGCTGCATTTTGTTTTTGTGCATTAGTGGCCATATCGCATTTTTGCCTGATCTTGCTATTGAATCAACTTATCTGACTGCCATCTGCTGTTTGCTCGTGTTTTTCCCCCCAGTGGTCTTATGGCTTCTACTTGATCCACCTGCAAGGAAAGCAGGGCTTCCAGTTCTTTTGTAAAACAGAAGACACAAAGAGAAAGTGGATGGAACAATTTGAAATGGCCATGTGAGTTTTACCCTATGGTTGAAAACCATAATACCAAATACATTCAACCTTGTATATTTTGTACACAATATATACAAGTAAAAAGTGTCCCTCCTCAGCTTTTTTTCTTTCGTTGTTGTTCGTCTTCCAGGTCCAACATCAAGCCTGAGAGAGCCACAGCTAACCAGCATAACTTCCAAATGCACACATTTGATAAGAACACAAACTGTCGAGCCTGCAAGATGCTGCTGAGGTAACAAGAACAAATATAATGTGGTTGAATACGGCCTATTATTATTTAGAATAGAAAGAAGAATATTAAGAATATTTTCTAAATATTGCCTAAATCAAGCATTTTCAACCATACAAATAACAAAATGACACAAAAAGAAGACATGCAGAAGATGAATTATTCTATGTAGTATTTTACACTGGTCACTACGTGTCAGTAATGTCTTTGATCGCCAGAACAACAGGCTTTTATTGCAGGCATTTTTAGACACGGGGAGGCTTCTGGAGCTGAATCTAATCTAATAATTACAGCTATCAAATGTTCATCCGAAATTGGTGGAGAACGTCAAAGTCAAGCAGGGGGGGTTTGGAGTGGGAGGAACGGGGTAACCCCCTCAAAGTAGACACCAACATGATGCGATTCAACAAGAAGTCATGAATACTGTGACAAATAATGAATAACGAATAAACGATGCTTGTAATCAAGATTTTGATTTTAAATTTTACATATAATTCATAATTTGCCCATTTTTGGGGTGGAAAAATATGCATTACATCACAGATGATGTGATTTTTAACCTAGCATGTTTTTGGAATGTGGGAGGAAACCGGAGTACCCAGAGAAAAGCCACGCATGCACGGGGAGAACATGAACGAGGGTGAAATTGAACTCAGGTCTTCGAGCTATGAGGCCTGCGTGGTAACCACTCGTCTACCGTGCAGCCTGTTTAAATAAAATAACTTTTTAAATTGAAATATACTGGTATTGAATGTTATAGTATTGTACATGTATACATTACTATAATAGTATGCTACAGTGTACATACAATTTTCATAGGCTGAAGCCAATCTCTAAAGCTTAACCAGCTTTTGGCTCAACAAGCTTGAAAAAATGTATTTGAAAACATCCTTCCGAAGGCTGACCGTGGATATTTTTTAAACATTACCCTTCCCAACAACCCCCTGCTGTGTCCCTGGACACACCCACGGAATCACCACGTCTGCCTCTGTCTGCACCAGACAGAGCAGAGCAGAGTTGGCTTGGCTAAACTGTGCTCTGTACTGACCCACAAATTTCATGGCTCGCCTGACCTAAATTCCTGACCATTGGAAAAGGCTTGGACCAATATTGTCACTTCCTGCTGCATGCTAATTACTCCTGCCGCCCGCCGGATCCTGTTGTAATTTATGGCACTTACTCTTCAGGATGACAGTGTGTGAGGAATGCAAATGTTGCAGAACTCAACTCAACTGCAAATGGAGGGGCGGGGGGGATGGACATGAATTTGGATGAAATACTCATCACTGATGTATTTCTTTGTTTGTGTCCTGCAGGGGCATCTTCTATCAGGGTTATTTCTGCTCTCGGTGTGGGACAGGAGCACACAAAGAGTGTCTGGAAGTGATCACCATCTGTAGGATCAGTACGTCTCTGTTCATACTTTATCACATTCCAGCACATCAAATACCTGGCTGTAATGGAATCGAGTTGATTCTCTGTTTCTATTCCTGATAATTTATTCACACCATTTTAAAAAATTTTGTCATTTATATTTTGTACACTTCCTGTGTTAAAAGACATAACAGTTCTGTTTCTGACTGTCTCCATCTCTTCTCTTTCATTCCAGATCCTCATGACTTGGTGAGTAGGGTTGTTATATGTATTAGTCATCACCTATGTTAATCATCATCTGCAATTATCTTAATGATGCTCTATTTGCTCCTCATTTATAGGAACCCGGCATGTCTTCAGGTAATCTTGACACCTCCACCAGTATGATCATGATACAATATGAACTGGTTTATGCTTTATAGTGCTGCACAGCTCTCTACTGGCATCTAGTGGAAAGAACTGTTAGCACCACCTTAGTGTTCTTATTCCTATATTCTTATATTCCTCTATGATCATATACGCCTCTTATTTCTGACTTGAAATGAAATATAGTGCAAGGAATACATCCAGTAATCTCTTCTTTAGCATAATTTGTGAAAGCTTTATTATGAAAAACATATTGTGTTTGCAGGTCCTAAAATGGTAGCAGTCAGAAACTACCACGGCACACCAACACCTCCAGGGAAGATGCCTTTGTCATTTCAAACAGGAGACTATATCGAGCTGCTGAAAGGAGACCCTGACACAACGTGGTGGGAGGTAAAGGACATGGATGTTGATGTTTCTGTTTGTCAACAATATATTATTTGCAATAATACAATACAGCCTGTAGGTTTTCTTGACTTCAACTTGCCATTAGTGATGATAGCTGAAAATGATTTTTTTGGTTTGATTTCTGGAGGTGACAATAATTGTCTTCCAGGGAAGGCTGATCCAATCACAAAAGAGTGGCTTCTTCCCCAGTTCCTGTGTTAAACCTTACCTAGACCCAAAGGTAAGTCAGTCAGGCCGACCAACTTTTGAACTATTCATTTCTGAACGACTTTAATGTGGGTGTACCTATTTGTCTTTTCAGCCCTTTCAGTCCTTATCCAGCCGGCAGTCATCAAGGGATGCAGATTACTACGGATATCCTTGGTAAGGACCCTTGACTTACATCAATCATTTTGTACCACTTGAAGGATTGGAGAAGCTGGAGCCTATCCCAGCTGACTTGGTGTAGTACAGTAAATCTCTGCATGTTTGCAGATTTCTCGTCTCGGTTTTAAATTGCAGATAAATTATTTTTTGAAGGTAACTTCAATAGCAGTTGGGAGAGTGGTGCTGCTCTGAATCCAGCAGAGGGCACTGTCTCACAAGTCAGTTTACTCATCCAGCAGGAAGATGTTTTGACAAGACATGATATTATGTACAGTCATGGCCAACAACATCAGCCAATGTTTTGGCCAAAGATCCCACGTTTTTTTGGCAATGGCTGGTTAAATTACCAATGAGCGCACTGGAATATAAGCACCCATCAATTTTAAACAGAAAGAAATTGTACCTATATCGGCTGTACTTGTCTAGAAGCCTCAGGTGTCCATACTGTAACAAAATATATTTACACAGAAGGACACACTATAAACCTTGTGGTCCTTCCCAATGTCACACTCCATCTAGCTCCGATGAGTGAGACGTGATAATTTTTTTCACCAGAATATAAGCAGTCCAAAGCAGAAGGTGTAGTAATGCTACACTTGATCAAACTTACTTAAGATTTGTAAGATAAAAACACAATTGTTGCATAACACTTCAAAACGCGATATTAGTGTCCACTTCACTACTACTACATGGGAACTGTACTTCTTTTAGTCATAAATTAGCCACATCATTGTTTAAGCTACAGGGTTCAAAGAGTGTGAAAAAAGTAGTGACTTTTTGACCTGATAGGCTGATTTGGTTGTATTCCATACAGGCATGGTCAAAGACAGGCATTTTTGTCATCAAGCAGTGAGATTTTGTATTTTGTTTGTCAGTCCTTGAACGTTGCAGTGAGATGCAAAAGTAAAACCTTTATATAACTTGTACATTGTGTTCATCTGTTCATCACACATTCACCTGCTATGATTCACCACTATGAAAGAATAACGTAACATTTTTGCTATTTTGCATTTTGCTAATATAATACAGTGAAAGCCAAGGTTATCATACCGTCAGAATATCATACCGGCCCATTCCTACCTACCCGTGACTATTCAATGTGACAGATCTGTCAAGACATTACCATTAGATGAAATGACTTTGTACTTGTCTCTGCATTCATACCCTGCTCCTCTTTATAGGTTTGCCGGAAACATGGAGCGTCAACAGGCGGATAACCTCTTAAAATCCCACAGCAGCGGGACCTACCTCATTAGAGAGAGGACGGCTGAAGCAGAGAGGTTTGCCATCAGCATTAAGTGAGTTTCTTCTTTTACATGGGGGGTGGGACTCTCAACAGAAAGGCTTTTATCATCAAGTGTTTCAGAAAAAGAGACTGTGGTAGCATGTTATCGTTAATTAACACGCTGTAAATGACTTTCTTGTTTATGGCTGTTCCAGTGAAAGAAAGTAACCCAAGCCTCTTTTACACTGAGAGCTTCTAAAACGGGAAATATTATTTATACCAAAATGAACATGCAGGTCAGAAATATGAAGAACGGAATGGAATAGAATGGAATGGCCTTTATTGTCATTATACAAGATGTACAACGAGAGCTTCTCCTTTCAGTGCAGTAGTCAAGTAAAAAAAAAAGGATATAAAAGTAGAGTAAAAAAAGACAATTTAACAAGATATATACAAGATATCCAAAATATACACATAGTATTGCACAGGAGCATATGCAGGAGCAGACATATTGCAGATATATTAATTTTAGTGCAATGGTAAATTGGTCATAGTGCAAATAATGACTGGTGTATACAAATGAAAAGTCACATATGAGTGTATTGTATTGGGTTGTTAAATAAAATAAATATGATTGATATAAAATAAATATGATTGAGAACATATGAAATACAGTTATAGGAAGCTGAAATGTGTGCATAAGAAAAAAAAGAGTCTTGCACACTGGAACGGGGGAAAAGACTTACCACTGTCCATTTCGTAGAGACTGATCTATTCATATGTTATACTTGCTCAATATTTTCCGACATCTCATTTCACTTTCTTATTTTTTTCGGATGTACCGCAATCAGTAGAGTCTGCCTTAAGCCTGAGAAACATCACGAATGGCACACATTTAACTAAAAAGAACAATATTGCACCTACTTTATGTGTGTACATACGTCCTCTGCCTATGTATTCTTCTGCCACACACATTTTATATACTGTAAATAATGTATGGTAGACAAGGTCGCACCTGGACAAAAATTTTGGTTCAGCCTTGCCACCCCATTATGAGCCTCCTCTTTAAAAAAAAATAAATAAATACAGCACATGGCCATGGTTGGGATCTTATGCACAGACAGCATCTCAGTTGTTATGGCTTTTATTTACACACATAAACCCACACATAAAGTTGTATGAATAATTTTGTGATACCATTGTTTTTCCTAACAGATTCAATGAAGAAGTGAAACACATAAAAGTCATTGAGAAAGACAGCTGGATCCACATCACCGAGGCCAAGAAGTTTGAGAGCCTTTTGGTAAAATGGCATACTTCTAATAAACACTAACAATCGCGAATGAACCAACTACATGTACTGTATTCCTTGTGTTGTACAACAGGAGCTGGTGGAGTATTATCAGTCCCATTCACTCAAGGAAAGTTTCAAGCTACTGGATACCACATTGCGATATCCATACAAATCACGGGAACGGTCGCTAACAAGGGCCAGCACGCGCTCGCCAGGTAAGCACTCTCACGATGTAGAATGCTAAGCTATGAATCATATATTTTAATGTTCAATATCGTCCCCACGCCACGCCCCTTCAGTAATCAGAGGCGATCAGAGTAATCATCTGAATTTGCCTCATTGTTTGTTACAAAGGGCAGCACGGCGATCGAGTGGTTAGCGCGCAGACCTCACAGCTAGGAGACCAGGGTTCAATTCCACCCTCGGAGTTTGCATGTTCTCCCCGTGCATGTGTGGGTTTTCTCCGGGTACTCCGGTTTCCTCCCACATTCCAAAAACATGCTAGGTTAATTGGCGACTCCAAATTATCCATAGCACTTATAAGCCAATATATTGTAGTCTAGTCTCTGTTAAAAGTCTACTTTACGTTTTTTAACAAGTCCATAGGGCCATATTTACTGTCTTCTTCTACCGCTGCTTCATTGTGACACGTATGTCTTGCTGTTGCCACCTGTAGAGTGGAAGAAGTACTGCATGAAAAAGCACTTTTCTTCAATGGTTTACATTATTTGGGTTTTTGGTGGAGCCAAATGAAATCTTTTGGCGGGCAGGATGTGGCCCACATGCCTATTTAGAAATCCTGATATTTCTTAACCGACAATCTGCATCATGCAGTCACTCCATAGATATATAGGTCTGCAATTTTTCTATAGTAGCAAAGATGCATTTTCACATCTTTACATCTTACTGTGTAATAAAGTACATCAGGAGACATTTCTACCTTGGGAATTCCTCAAATCAAACTGGAAAAAAAAAATCCGGCCTCACTTAAGAATAGCTATGGGAATGTGAATAAACACCATGAATGAATATTTTAGCCCAGACTAACAGCATCAATAAACGTGTGAATAGTTCATGAGAATGTCGATAAACACATCTCAAGTGCACTTATCATGTTTTCTCATGAGTCTTTTTGCTCCTGCAAATGTGTTATTTGTCGTTTGTTTGAAATGGAAGCAACACTACGGTGCAAGTATTCAAAATCTAATCAGCTTTCCTCCCGGACTGTCAACATTATGGGGAGGGAAAAGAATAAATAACACTGAGTGTATGAAATGCTACTTGTCTGTTCTCAGCCACGGGGGAATGCAAGTCTTGCCACTCTCCTTCAGTCAAACCTCAATTCATAGCACAAGCCTTCCTAAAGGGGGCGCCAAAGATCCCAAGTTGGAGTAGATTCTTTGCACTCACTATTACTTCCTGAATAATATACATTTTAATGTATATAGAACGCAATGAAATGTATATAAAAACAGAATTCTGAAATCTGCTATGGACAAGAAAGCATACAAAGTTGTGCAAATGTGCTGCAATGCCCTGCAACAATCTCATATTCTTCCTTAAGTTTGCAGTATTGATTTTAACCTAAAATTACATATTCACAATCAGTTAAGATCGTCTCTGCTATTTCCATGGCAACCCTTCTAAGCAGTCTGCAATAGTATTAGGCGCTCACATATCTCGCTCAAGACAAAATATGGCAGTAAGTACTGTATTAATGATGTTTCTGTTCATTGGCTTGACCTTTGGGGCTTATGAGTGTTTATTCTTCAAGAATGTTTGATTTTGGTTTATTAAAACTACAAATATAATTATTATATTAGTGTATATTAATGTGCATTGACTCTAGCGACATCCTTCTTACAATGTAGGAAAGTAATGGTCGATGAATATGTATAAAGGTTTAAAGGCCAACAAATAAAAACCTGAATGAGAGACATGCGTGGCCTTCGTCTTTTTTTCATTCTCTGGCTCTGCATGTGCATCAAAACATTTCCTCCCCTTTTATGTCTTTGTCTCCTCATCTCCTTTCTTTCCTCCTTTCAGCAGCCACCTGCGCCTCCTACAACTTCTCCTTCCTCAGTCCACAAGGCCTGAACTTCTCCTCCTCTCCAAGCTCAGCTCCCTTTTGGTCAGGTAGTCGCTTCTGTATGTCTCTTGCACTTTTCATCTTGCGTCACATTTTCATTGTTTTTTTTTTTTTTTTATCAAGCGCCCACGCTGACCCCAAGCGCACTACTTCTGCTCTGCTTTGTTCATCTTATTAATGGCACTCCTTTCCTTTTCAGTCTTCCTACGGTCGCATCCCATCATTAAGTCAACAAAAGAACAGCATCTTCCACTCCATAATGAAACCATACATTATTAGATACAATGTGTCACATGTAATGGCTGTTTTTTTTTCTACTGAGTATTTTGACCTCGTGCTCACATTCCTCCAAAACAGTGATGGTCATCTTTAACTCATTCAATCTCAGCCATTTTTCAAAAGCCGTCCCTCTCGGTGCTAGCCATTTTTGTTTTGATTTCGACTGATTTCTCAAGGCACAAAGAATATTGTGTTCTTGGACTATATAGACGTTATTTATACCAAAGTAAAGATTAGACTCTCATCTTTAATCAGAAAGATGAGTTCTTTATTAATCAGCAGTAGAACATAGGTAAGTTACAGCAAAATATCAGTTCCAAACAACTGAGAAAAAAAGGTTTTGGTGAAAAGATGCATTTGAAGCACACGTGTCCATGCGTTAAAATTTTTAATCAATCCGTAATTTTCTGGTCCTAGCCTTTTCACTTCCTAGTTGCTGCATAATGTTTTTTTTACCTGGCAAATATGCTGTTTTTCCGGGTTAAAACTGTGCTATTGTGGAGTTCCATCATCACCTCTCTTGCAAAAAAAAACATAAAAGACATATAAATACATCTTTGGGAGCCAGAAAAAGGAAAAAATATAAAAAATAAATACATGTATGATAGCGAATTAGTTAATAGTCATGAATTATAAACAGTCGATTAATTTATTAATCAACTGAGCTTTCGGTTCTCTTCTCTGTCTTACATTTGCAGTGTTTACTCCTCGTGTGGTCAGCACAGCAGTGGCCAGGTATAACTTTGCAGCTCGAGACATGAGAGAACTGTCACTACGAGAAGGAGACGTTGTCAAAATTTACAGCAAGATCGGTGGAGACCAAGGCTGGTGGAAGGGTGAGGCCAACGGGCGTGTGAGTAAACATTCAGAGTTCTTCTTTGTATTGCCATCGTTATTGTTTCCTAGACATTTGTTTATTCGTTGCGGTCCCGCTACCTAATTAGGCTTAAGAACAAACACCTTGTTTGACACAGAATAAAAAGACAGAGCAGATGGGATCAGGGTAACTCACAATTAATCGAGGGGAAAGACTTTTGGTGACATGAAGGTATGGATTGCTCCCCTCAACGAGTGGCGGGTACTGTTGCGTCCCTACAAAAAGAAGCACCAGCATTCATTTGTAGATGTAAACATATTTGTTTTGCTTTTCATGCTTTCACGGTCAATAACCAATTATGCTTACGATGTCATTATCACAACAGATTGCAGTCCGTACACTCCGATGCATATGAAAAGATTATTCATGTAGATCATTCAGTTGTATTTAAAATGGTGGGCTAAGCCAGTGCTTTCTCCTTCTGTTGTATTTCTTTCTTACAATACTTTGTTCACCTGCTATGCACCAAAGCACACAGATAGTCCAAGACAATGATTGTTCCCCCAAAGACCAAGAAAAAGAGATGGACATTTCAGTGCCAGTCATTAGAATGCATAAATGTCATATCAAAATTGTAAATATCCTATTATTTCCGCCTCTCAAATGTGAATATTTTTAATTTTCTTTATTTTTGTGTTTTCGGGCAAAACAAGATAATCAAACACATGAACATGATGAACATGTTTGCCTCTTTTCTTATACGTGCCAGACCAAACCACTAACGACTGTTTGGTTCGTATTGATTTGGTCTGTCTTAGCACTGACCCATTACTCTGAAGCTTGTCATTTCAATTAATCAACCGAGAAAATAATTGTTAGTTGCAGCCCTAATTGATCAATCACGGAAAATATATATTCCTACATATTGTTCAATTCCACATAATCTGTTATTATTGTACACACACATACAGTATCCACAGTACGTATACTGTAACTTTATAACTTGAGCAGCTATATGAAATGTTCAACAAGTAGGAATAAGCTGTTGCTTGGCAACAGCTGAAATAGCGCTTGGTTAAGCCTCGAAGGAAGATGGATGAGGCTGCTGCGTGAGAGCACGCAGTGATATGAAAATAATGCAAATGTCCTTCAAGCATCAAATGTATGCATCATTTTGTTCCGAAATGCATTAAGTGTTTTTTTATTTATGTGTCAGTCCAGCCAAACTGCTTATCAAATGTCTGTCAACATCACTTGTCCCATATTTTTACTCCTTTACATAGTTTTATATTTTAATACGATTTGTTTGTCTTTTCAGATTGGATGGTTTCCCTCGACCTATGTGGATGAAGAAGGAGTCCAGTAAGGGCTCGATGTTTCAAAAAAAAAAGAAAATCAGGAACCATCTATCTGCTGATCTCAGAGAAAACTCCTCACTCTACAGGAAATGTTTTTGTTGATGCTTTTGCTGGATCGCAAGCACCTTTCCTCCCTGTCTTCAAGTATGCCTCAGCTTTGCTTGTCTTATACTTTTAGCAGGATTCCCCATTTGATTTCTGTATAGCCAAGAGGGGAAAACGTGGCTTGCTGTGTGAGGCTTCATTGAACATGGCAAAAACAAACATGTGCATAGCTTTACGTCGAGAAAAGAAAAAGCCTTTGCAAACCTCTGCAAGGTAAAATAAATGTACAGTATAGATAATTTATTGAATAGATATTATTACCATGACTATTGTTATTGTGGGGATTTTAGCGACAACAAAAAAATCTGCAGAGTAAAGTAAAGTAAGAAGGGGGAAAAGAGACACATGCTCTTTTTTTCCCACATTGACAGATTTTGCCTTAGTTGTCATGGTGATGCCTTGTGGGCTGACTCCAGTGGAGGGAAGAGACTTTGTTGCCTGGCTCGGCTTCTCATGTATGCATGTGTCCATGTGCGGCCCACACAAACACAATTGTACAGTTCGGTGCCTTTGAAAGAACGCTTAGTGAACCTTGACATCAGCCAGTAAAGAACATTACCATCGCTAACAAGGACCAGTTGTGCACATGCAAAGGGAAAAACATGCAAGACTCGACATCTGAGTCCTTGAATGCAACACAATAATGTGTGGACTCCAGGAAATCCAAAGTCATAGGATCAAGCACTCTCGGTTCACATTATTCAAGGATGTCCTGCGGAAGGGAAACAAGACCACCTCTTCACGCTTCCGTCTTTTTATCCACAAATGGAACCAATAAGTCTGCATGGAGTTTCATTTCTTTGTACTTTGCCTTATTTTTATTTTATTTTTTACAGATGATCAGATGTTTTTGCTCCCAGTTGTTACGTGTGAAATCCTCGTTGGTGCTGTGTCGACTGGTGACAATTAAACTGCCATTAAGAGAAGTGTGTGTGCTAATAGTTGAGGGGGTGTGATTCAGTGCCAAGTCTTTCCATCTACATCCAGTCCAGTCACTACTTAGCACTGTAGACATCAAGGGTGTCCAAGTGCCCCCATTTTCAGCATACGTTTTTATTTATCCTGGCCGTCGGCACATTTTAAAAATAAAATCAATTATCACAGATGGTTCTTATGTCACAAATTAGTTCTGTTCTGTGTGTTTTAGTGGCAATTTGATTTTATATCTAAATTTAACTGAAATTAACATGGTGCACACAACACATTAAGAACATGGAAAGTGCTGTAATAAAATGATAAGAAGTACAGACAACTGGAAAAATGCTCAATACAGTCGTCCCTCATTTGTTGCGGTTACCCAATTGTGATAAGTACATTTCCACTAAGTAGGATTCAATATTAATGAATGCAATATTTACATAACTTCTTTGAATTGCTGAATATGTTTTATTCCCTAAGGGATATCTGCAGGGACATAACAGACGGCTGCCACTAGCATAGCAAGATAGCGAGCTAGCTAGCTAGCTAGTTAGCCTGTCCAATTTACATATCCTAACGTAAGAAAGTATTTCAAACAGAGTGGAGAAGAAAGACAAAGAAACTAAAAACTTACCACTTCCACATGGAATGCGAGGCAAACCTTTTTTTTTCCATTTGATCTCAGCCATGGCATGTTGGCTCAGTTCTACTAGCTCAGTAGCCAGTCTCCATGCAGTGCAAAAGGTAAAGTAATGTAATATCATGTCTCATAACAATACTAATGCCTATTGCGATATACCAACCATGATATAACGAGGGGTGACTGTAATGAGATGTGTTTAGTTATCGCTCTCCTTTTCATAGTAGATGATGTTTCAACATTGATGTTTCAATATTATTCCATGTAGCTTCGATTGAGGCACACGCCGTATTCATCTGTGGCATCAGAGACGAGAAACGCGCCGTATCTTTGCACTTTGTGCAGCCTGCATTCATCCGCCGTGTGTGCTGTAACTAGTTATCGAGGTAGTCTAGCGTATATACGCCAAAGTTACGTTTTTAATTATGGATTGGCTTTAGAATCTTTAATGCTGCACCCATGCTGGAAGAAGATTGGACATCCCTGGTGTACATCCATCCACATAGATCCAAATCCATGTAGAGTGTCACTAGCATACAGATTTTGTTACTGCTGTATTCATTATACACTTGGATGTATTTTATACCTTTTCACACATTTCTGGTATTTATTGACAGTCTCACTCAGCTACTTGCAGTACGGTCATTTAGAATTACTTTCTGTTCTGTCTGCCACCTACACAAGTGTCTGTGCAGTACTTCTTGGAAATATCCATTGGGCAAAAAAGAACCACAATGCCTGGATGGCTAAAAGTAGCCGTTATGTAATGCAAATACATTTAATAATGAGAATGGGTCAAACATGTTATAAAGTTATTAAATTTCTGAATTGCATTCTCACTGAGAAGTAAAGTGCGAGCATTGAGCACGTCCACTGTGGATGCTTTGCTTCTTTTTGACTGTCTATGATGCAAAAAGCACAGTCTATTATTGTTGAGGGTGGGGGTTTGGGGGGGATGCACACACAGGAGGTTTCCATGTTGTCTTGAGTCAGCGGCGAGCTCATCGCTGTTTATGTAGTGGACAAGAACAAGAACAACCCATTGCATGTAGCTATTTATACTTCAGCTCCTGTCAGCACATCCTCACAGAAAAATATGTACGTCATCGTGTACATTTTTTGAATGGTCGAATATTTCCAAATGAGGTCTATCATGAAATAAATATTTCTCTCTTTGTTTAGATTTGAGACTGTTTTTTTTCTTAATTGCTATCAACGATACATTTAAATTATTATATTATTAGGATCTATTTTCTAGTGGTTGATCGAAGACACAAGAAAAAAGGTAACATTTTAAAATGTCATTAAATAATTTACGGCGGTCTCGCGCAGACCTCACAGCTAGGAGACCAGGGTTCAATTCCACCCTCTGCCATCTCTGTGTGGAGTTTGCATGTTCTCCCTGTGCATGCGTGGGTCTTCTCCGGGTATTCCGGTTTCCTCCCACATTCCAAAAACATGCTAGGTTAATTGGCCACTCCAAATTGTCCATAGGTATGAATGTGAGTGTGAATGGTTGTTTGTCTATATGTGCCCTGTGATTGGCTGGCGACCAGTCCAGGGTTTACCCTGCCTCTCGCCCAAAGACAGCTGGGATAGGCTCCAGCACCCCTCGCGACCCTCGTGAAGAAAAAGCGGTAGAAAATGAATGAATGAATGAATTATTTTGTTAAAATGTATCATTTATACCAAAAACACAACATATTGATTTATATTGTAATAATTCAATTTGTTGAAAAATTTAAACTGTATTATGGAAAGCGGGAAGTGAACAAATGTAACAGTTACTGATTGTAAAAGTACCAGATGGAGGGGTAGGATTTAATAAGCTTTGCTTCTTCCTACTCCTTTTGGACATGTGGAACTGTGAACTGATTATGGGATGCACTCAATTGTAATTTGATGCATGTTCAAATGAAATAAAACCATTACCATAAAAAGAAAGAAATGCAAGCATCAAAATGATGCCTTAGCGTGCAACATATTCTTGTTTACTTGCTTTTGCAACCTTTTCACCTCTTTCTTCACTCCCCCTGGTTTCATTCGCAGTCTCACACTGGAGGCGAGCAAACTTTGGAGCTTAAAAAAAACTGTTGATGATCCCTGCTGTTCTTCTCAAAGCAGAGGCTAAAGGGTGAGTACTTGTCTAGTGGACAGAGACCATATTTCTGTATACTTGCATGATACGCCAAAGACCAGTCGTGTACATATCAATAATATGTTGAAGTTTGACCTCTGAACAGCACATCGGCTTGTGAGTAGGAGAAAAGCACATCATTGCTGGAGAATGAAAAAACATCTCCAAATGTTTTAAGGGTTTTTAATATAAATGCAATTTTGCAGCTATGTCAATATAACCAAAACCCTCATTGCAATGATAAGTGCCGTTGCCATGGATATCCCACATCAGCTACTTTATTCATTTATCCATTTTCTGACACTTAAACCATACAGCCCACGTGTTGGCCCTGGTGCTTATGTAATAGATACTGTAGATCAGTGTTTCTCAAATAGTGGGGTGGGTCCCTTTGAGGGGTACGGTGACATCTAAACTACAGTGTTGCCATTATTACGCAGTATTACTACGCACAGATATTGATATCAATGATCCGGATGGTGGTTCAGTTGCCATTGCTCAATATTGCTTGGAGGAATGTCCCTTTTTATTTCCTGAAAATATCTGTATATATAGTTTGTTAGTTAATATTCAGCCTGAAAGTCTGTATTGCCTTACAGGTAGGAGTGTTTTGTTTTTTTTTTTTTAACAGCGTACAATCCTGGAACTAATTTGAGCTGCAGTATGACTCATCTTGTACCTTCCCCGTCTCAGGCAGTGTTTGTGTGTTTACCTCCGCAATCCATGAAATGACAGATATGAGAGCAACCGGTGTCATTTCTCTCCCATGAGCTTCTTCTCTGTGATGCTTCATTCGTCTGAAGCCTTCTACATCACAGACATTGAGGAGACCACATGTCAAGATTATGGCTTGAGGAGCTCCTCTGTCTTCTGTCCGCCCACACAGCACACATTTCAACGTAAAAAAGAAGAAAAAAAAAAAAAAGAATGGGGGTTTTTCTTCACTTCTTGTGAACCACAACATTTTTTGGAGGGCACTTACTATTTTGCAAATAGTGTCATAGAAATGTCAAGATGGCGGGTCAGTGACAGATTGTTGTCGCTGGAGGAGCTTGTCATGCCGCATTCTCTTCCAAATATTTCCTTTTCGGGCAATTCCATGATTTGAACTTTTGTAAGGCAAAAAGTGGTAACAAATAAACAAAAAAACATCGACGAATCATTTTATCACTGTTTTTTTCAAAAGTGACAGAACAGAATGGCTACCACTCATTGTAGAACTACACAATCGATTCCCGATCGATGGTGACTGTAGGTATGAAAGTGAGTGTCGGTTGCGAGATGTTGTACGTTGCCTTTTACGACTACATTTTACCACATGGATCCGGTACAGCTTCCAGTATACGTGTATAAATCCTTTAAATTTAGTGGCTGCAGCTTTAACACCGGAAATAACAGTACTGTACATTATTGTAGTATTTAGGTTACAATTTTGTCACAAATTTGTTCACTTGTTTGACTAGTGGTTTGTCGGTCATGAACGAACGGGTTATTTTTTGTGAACGAAACGAACGAGATCATCACCCCTAAAATACCCGTTCAGTCCGTTCAGTTGCAAATGCTTTTTTTTGATTGTCTGGAGAGTCAGTTCACCGTTCCTTTTGCAGGGCGGGACTATCTGCGTGCTTGCCTGTCTTATCCTATCGTAGTGTCTCGCTCTGTGGGTGGGTGGGGTTATCTGACTAAAAGACTGAGACCGAGAGATTGACCGACACTGTCAGTGACCTCGTTCATTCCGTTCACAAAAAAGAACTAGTTTTTTTGACCCGTCCGTTCATGACCGACACACCACCATGTGTTGTTGCACTGTTGAGTCAGAACGTGAACATGAGTGAACGGACTGACTCGACACGGCTGACCGGGTTTATGCACAGGGGGAGATCACAGGCTAACGACCAATTGACCGAAATGAATGAAACGATCCGGTTCACTGAAATGAACAGTGTTGCCCACCACTAACTCTGACTACTTGCAAGGCATGTTGCCAGCTTATATATTAAACGTTTAAATTTAATACTGTGGAGGCAACTGGTGAGCCCGATTCAAACTCTTAGCGGGCTGGATGTGCCCCCATAGTTTGCCCCCCTCCCCTCCCAACAGCTCCTAATTGTACCTGATTTCATTGGGGAATTGTTCCAAGTTAGGCCCTTTGTTTCCAATAATGCAGTCCAATAGGATGAAGTTAAGAATCAGAGAACAAACAACAATGCAGACAGATAATCGGATTTTGTTTGGAGCTGGAAAACAAGAATTACAACCAGGATATAGTTTATGATAGTTATTTTATTTTGCTCTGGGATAAATGATTAGAAAGACACTCTTGTTAAAAACTGTGATGTTACTTTGCTTCTTTGATGATGCATTTCGACCGGATTTTCCCTCATTCTGTGTTCAGGTGCCCTTTTCAGTAGCATTTGATGTTTGGTGCCAGTTGGACACTCTCCCTGTCAGTCTGTGAATTTCTGTATTTGAATTGATTAAAATCCTGTTCAGAGTACTCTCGATTCTTTGTTCTGCCTGCTTTCATGATTTGACATTTCTCTTGCATTATGTAGGACACACTGGTATCAAATGTTCCATTGCTGCCTTCAATGTTCTCCCTCCGGGTGGTCCCACAGTCACCAGATCAATTATTTTATGTTCCTTTGTCCTGTTCACTTTTATTTAGGATTTTTACACTGATTCCTCATTTAGATGACTCTCAGTTTTTCATGTTAAACTAGAATTACACTCAGAATTAATCTCATTCTATTTCTTTAGCATCAAATTCTATAGATTCATAGAAATCCACTCAGTTTTGTCACTTGGGATTCATGTCTTGTTGGAACAGCAGTGGTTCAAGAGGTATAGTGGCCCGAGGGTTGTTGGTTTGAATCCCGCTCACCCATGAAGCCTCCAGCAAGTAGAAATACTTTGCCACCACCAGTGTGGGACTGTGGACCGGATGAATAATGGGCTCAGTGTGAATCACTTTGAGTGTGTTGCAAAGCACTATAAATATCCAATCAATTATTCAAAATATTCACTGAGAAATTTGGGGACATTTCAGTAATAACATATCACACAGGGTGGCTATGGAACCGGGAGGGTCACAGTTTGAATCCTTTGAATATCCGAATCATTGGGGCGGCATACTTGTGAAACAAATCCAGCATTACTACTACTCACGACATTAATTTGGGTTAAGTAACTTCTTGCCAGCTGAACCATAATCACCCATGCAGTAATAATCCAATGGGAGGCTCTTACCTATTTGCTTATTTCAATCAAGGCGGTGAGGTTGTTTTTTTTTTGGCCAGGCAGTGTCTTATTTCTGACTACTGTCGAGGTGCCCTTGGGTAAGTCACAGAAAACTGTAGGCCACAGCACACCTATTGGGGGTGCCGTTTTGACCTTTGCTACCTCATCTTGTGTGAAACTATAGACATGTTTGTTGAAGTAAGGAAGGTGAACCACTGGTGTTTCCCCAAAAAGTATGGCTTGTGTTTTTAGCATAGTTCTGAAGGTGCAACTGAATTGCCGTAGAATGATTCGGAGGTGACTTTCTTCATGCTGCATACATAATAATCAAACATTTTTGGCAAAACGTTCCACAAATTTGAAACACTTATATGCTAGGACTACGTTAAAAAGCCATAGCATTTCAGTATGTGGAATCAAACTATGGAATGGATTGAGTAAGGACCTCAAACAATGCACAACGATGAGCCAATTCAAGAAACAATACAAGCAGTTGATGTTTGCTAAATACAAGGATGAAGAGTCTTGAACCAGTCATGATGTGCTATATATATCACTATATTGACACTTACTATGGTACACATTATGTCATTGGATGCTCATATCACCTTGTACTTCGGTACGAGGTGCATTATTTAAAAAAAAAACTATTATAGAAAGCAGGAAGTGAACAAATGTAACAGTTATTATGATTGTAAAAGTACCAGATGGAGGGGTAAAATGTAATAAGCTTTGCTTCGTCCTACTCCTTTTGGACATGTGGAACTGTGAACTGATTATGTGATGCACTCAATTGTAATCTGATGCATGTTCAAATGAAATAAAACCATTACCAAAAGTGAAGCATAAAGATGGTGACCTCTTGACGTGTGAGTATGAGTCCTTGCTGGGTGTTTTGCCTTACGTCTGCTTGTTTTCCAGTTGATCCGACAGCGCTCTGCTCCGACAGCATTGTTCACTTGGCAAAAGTACATTCCTGCAAAGCTCAGCAAGAGGGTCGCAGCAGCTGGAAGAACACGTTTCCACGGTTAAGGTCGGCATGGTACACTTTGGAATGATAAATGCTGATCTGGCTCCTTCATTAAATACAGTATTTTTGTGGGAACCTGTTCTGAGCAGTAAACTTACTACAAACAGCCCTGACATTTGAATATAGTATTTGAGCCCGTCGGATCTACTCTGACCCCACACACCCCCAGCATGGACAAGGCTTACACAACCAGGTTTAGAGACAGCTACTTCCCCCTGGCCATCAGACTGCTGAATGCCAAATAAGCACCTCTACCTGCCCACACACATGACTTCAAATTATTATTATATATTCAAAATTATTTAAATTATTTGTGCAATTTACTGTTCATGCTGTACATTGTTGTTCATATTTGATGTCATCTATTTATTTTCTTTTGCCTCTTGTATTATACGGGAGCCAGGCAACTCCATCCATCCTTCCACCCACCCACCCATCCATCCATCCATCCATCCATCCATCGTGTAATTTCACAATTACAGCCCAACTTTAGGCCCTTTTCCAAGCTCCCTTGTCTCTCAAAGACCTCAAAAACCTTTTTATCGGAAAGGTTTTTCAGTCTGGTTTGAAATCTTTCCATAGTACTGAATCTGTGCTTATATTATATCCTCCTGGCTACAGACATGGAGACAGACGATAGCTGCGTTCACACTGCAGGGTATGATGCTCAATTCAGATGTTTTATTAAAATCCCATGTTTTGATGTGGTTGTTACCAAGAAAATGCTACTGGTAAATGTGAACGCGATGACTCACCTGCTCAAAACATGACTCTCACGCATAACTGTAGCCTATGTTATTTTAGTTCTTTTACATTTGACACAGTGGATCACAAATTTTACATATCGAACCATTAAACTCCTCTGCTCCTTTGGTTTGTGGTGTCCTACAGGGCTCAATTCGTTGACCCCTGCTGTTTTCTTTGTATCTGCAGCCCCTTGGCTACCTTTTTAGAATACAATTGTTTTCCATTGTTGTGCAGATGATACCCATATGTGCTTGTAAAGCAGAAGGACACTTACTCAATGCAAAATTTGCTGGACAGACTTGAGGAATTATGATCTAATTCTTAGTGAAAATCAGACTGAGGCCCTAGTTTTTGTTCCTGGTGCTTCTGATGGATCCTTCCCGATGGATATGTGCCATCTAGTTTTACAAGGCTACAGTCACAAACTTGGCTTTTGGACGTGCAGATTACAACTTTTTTCATGTGAAAAAAACTAAGAATCTTCTTTCGAAAGATGGCTCGGAGACAGTGTTCGATGGCTTTGTTGAAACTCTGCTGGATTTCTGTAATTCATTCTATGTTGGTGTCAGTCAAACCTCTGTCTTGGCTGCCGCACGCATTGCGGAGGGAGCATATGACTCAATTTTAGTTCATATTGATGTTCTTTTGCCTTGAATGGGCTTGCTGCATCATACATATGCCAGTTGTTCCATCTGCACGCCCCTTTCTGGTCACTCAGATCTGTGGATCTCATTCTGCAGACCTTGATTCTGGCTAAATCATTTGTTGCATATTGTTGTATGTTATTATATGTTTTTTTTGTGTATTTTTTTTATTTTTGAGCATCTTGTATCATGTACTTTTCAACATGTTGAGCCGTGGTTGCTGTTTTACTAAGTCCAAAACAAATAAGGCTGACTTGGCTTGGCAGTCTCCCCCAATCTGGAGACATTTTACAGACCCCCCTGACGTGTAGTAGCATGATGACTTCAGCAGGGGTCACACTTACTCTGTGTGGCTCCATTGGGGAGGGGGGAACTCCAGCCACTCTGCTTCACGCTTGTTTTATGGGAGCAGAACCATTAGCAGTCTGACAGTGCAGAGACACAGCCTCTCAACCCTCTTAAGTTCCCATTCTTCCACCCAGCACTCAGGCATCGATGGCTTTGCTGAAATCAAACAAATAATATTTTATTATATTTTTGCATTGTACCTTCTCCACAATGAAGTCCTTGAAAGAGGTGGGCACACAAAAAAAATATGACACCAGTCGGTTTCCAGGAGTTGAAAATTTTAATCTGAAAAGTACTTTGAAAGCAGCTTGGTGGACACTTGAAAAAAATGTACACTTGTCAGTAAATACTAGGTGACTTGCTTTTTTTTTCAGAATCATACAATGCAACAATAAATAGCCAATAGGGACTGCAAAGGTTTGAAAATACAAGTTCCTGGGTGACATCTGAGTGGTTGAAAACTGATGAAAAAAACATTATTTTGGAAAAAAAAAAAAATCACTTTAAATTTAGTGGGTGCGCTTTATAGTCCGGAAATTACAGTCATCTAAGCTACACTATTGGGTCACAATCTGCCGTCAAAACACAGAGTTGTGGCTTGACATGATGCACATGAGTTAAATGCACACAAGTCATTTATCAAATAAATTAATTACCACCGTTAATGCACTATTTTGACAACCCTAATTAGTATGCTTTACCTGAATTAACCGGGTTCCAACTTATATGTAAAAATAAAAAGGGCGGCAACATGTGACCCAATTAAACCTGATTAATTATGGTAATGGTTTTATTTCATTTGAACATGCATCAGATTACAATTGAGTGCATCACATAATCAGTTCACAGTTCCACATGTCCAAAAGGAGTAGGAAGAAGCAAAGCTTATTAAATCCTACCCCTCCATCTGGTTCAGTCAGTAACTGTTACATTTGTTCACTTCCTGCTTTCCATAATACAGTTTAAGGTTTTTTTTGTTTGTTTGTTTTTTTGATAATGCACCTCAAGTTCCTCAACCCTGACCTTATATACAGGGTCAGGCAAAATGAACATTTGTAGGTTAAATAAAAGGCAAATAAAGTAAAGAAACAAAAATGTGTTTTCATTTTTGAAAAGTACATATAATGCCATTTTTTTCATATAATACCATTTTGCTTTGTTCCTTTATAATGCCATTGTTTTTCATTTCTTTTTTAGTTGCTGCCATGAATTGGACTGGTGACCATCTTGCTTTGTAACTGCAACAAGCGTTCCATTTGCGCATCAATCTTGGTAGACATGATCCCGTACCAGCTCGAAACACCATCTTGTTATGGGTTACCAACTTCAGAGCTACTGGATCTGCATTGAAACGAATTGCAACAGGCCGACCTCACACCGTCAGAACTGATTTAATTTTTAAAACATAATGAAACAGAATGGCACACTTTTTTGTTTCTTCACTTTATTTGCCTTTTATTTAATCTACAAATGTGTAGTATCATTTTGCCTGACTCTCTAGTTAAATATTTATATAGTGTATCTCTACCCAAATGAATTCCAGTTCATAAAGATAATGTATGCCGTTATTAGTCCCACAAGGGGAAATTCCAAGTTTACAGCAGCAAAAGCAGAGTAAAAAGCACACAAGAGCATAGAAAGTGCAAAATCAAGGGCATACAAATCAAGCGTTATATACCCTATTTACAGCTGTGTACATGTTGGTTATTGAAATTGCATATTGCATGGTCATTGTATAGAAGTTATCATTAATGGAACTCCTTCGCGCAATGTGTGTTGGAGGGGACAAAATACAAAAATACAGACATTGTCCTGTGGGCAGCTATAAGAAAGATATTTTGTGTAGTCTCACAGGAAAACATGCATCGATGCAAATCCCAGGAAAATTAGAGAGGTACTCATCTGAAGGAAAACTCTCCAACTCTCCCTGATTGTACAAACATGAGCACCATGGTAACCACACACCGTCGATTATACCACAGAGGCTTGTAATGTTTTTGCGAGGCTCGGTAATAATGTTCTCTCACAACATAATATGACATACGCATTACTACATACGCACGTGTGCTCATTACTTCTTGTCTGAGCTCAGGAATCTTGTACTACAAAATGAAAGGAAATACATCCAGCGTGGGCAGCTAGGGAAGAAAAGTATCCTCGAACAACTGTAGCTTTGTTTGAACTTCATGTTCTTGAAATTCCCACTGAAAAAATGATGGAATCATAAAACAGCAGATTCTTCAATATTTTCTTAATCTATATATAATGCCAAAAAGTATAAAGTATACATTATTCTCTGCTTCTACACCACTACTACTATTTGAAACTTGTAGTCAAGGTTTACAGAGGCAACACCTGACTGCAGACATCATGTAAATGATCAAGCAGCATTGGTTTGTTCCACTTGCACTACCTTGTCCATTTCAACTCACTTTCTCTAAACTCTGGTGGATTATTGTGACCATGACCAAATGAAACATAGTTCATAAAAATAAAATAAAAATAAATAACTTATGCCCAATGTTGCTGCCCAATGTTAACATTAATCTTGTGGGAGGAAACCGGAATACCCGGAGAAAACCCACGCATGCACGAGGAGAACATGCAAACCCCACACAGAGATACCAGAGCAGGGAATCAAACCCGGGTCTCCTAGCTGTGTGGCCTGCGGGCTAACCACTATTCACTGTGCAGCCTATCTGGGCAACTTTAAAATGTACATTAGTTGAGTAAGGATGTGTGGTGTTGTTGTATGGACTCCAACAAAATCCTTCCAAACTTCCAAAAATTATAAATATACTAAATCCCCAAGGGGTGCCACCCCACTATTTGAGAAGCACTGCACCAAACAACACAATGCGGATTTGTCTATTCGCCCATCATTTTTTTAATTATTTTAGTTATCTGTAAAGACACACACACATAAACAGGTTGTCATAAAAGATCCAAGATATTATAAAATGTAAATAAAAATGAAGATGTGCTTCAACCTACACTTAAACAGTTTCTTGCACACAAAATAGTCGCTCTCATTTGCTTGAGGTCTGTGGTTTCACATGATTAGGAAGACAAGACAACAAGCAAACAAGGTCTTAAGGGGCAAAGAGACTGGTTGTTCAGCTGACAGCACAGGGCCAGCACACTTAGTATAATGTTTACTGTAATAAATAACAGAAATAAGATAATGATGTAGTAACTTCATGGATAAGTCACTGCACTATAACAGTGAAACATGTCCTGTATATTAATTACTTTCTTTCACCAACAACGCATCTATTTTTGACACGAGACAAACAATTTTTATCGACATCCCCCAGCTGATAAAAAAGACTTGTCTGGGATTGAGCCAGCTTAACTCCCCTTCCTTCCTCCTACTCACTTCCAATTTTGAGACCTGGGTCATTGTCTGTATTCTGAGCACAGGCTCATAGTTATTCAGAGGAACAGTATTTGTCCCAGTGTATGCATCCCTGTAAATCATGTCGTGGCTGCTGTAAAATGGGAAACAAAAAGACATGTGAAGATATTTATCAGAACTTCATTTTATTCTGTATGCAACCTGCAAAGTTTTGGAACAGCATTCAGCAGGTAAAATTACAACCAAAAGCAACGCGGTAAACAACATTATTATGTATGAGGGGAATGAGGTATTCAAGAGGCAAAAGCACCCTTTTAAAAACGCATCATGCTTCCCAAATATTGTATATATTGTGGACAAAAAACTAAAGCTAAAAAAACCCAACAGGCGAAAACTGCTTGAGATCAATTTGCATCTCGATGATGGCATGTGCTAAACATCCCTGTCAACATTTGGAGTTAAAAAGCAGGGGAAAATAAGGGGGATAGAAATATACCCCCCTGGTGGAGTGACCCAACTGCCACCTGTTTTATTTTAGTGGCAGGCTTCATTTTGGTGGTCTGACTATGGGCAACAAGATGTGTTACAGCCATGTTGGCTGAGTGTTTTGTTTTTATTTCATGGAAGTTAAAATAAACAAACACTGCTATTTATTAGGGCGGCACGCCGGTCGAGTGGTCAGCGCGCAGACCTCACAGCTAGGAGACCAGGGTTCAATTCCACCCTCGGCCATCTCTGTGTGGAGTTTGCATGTTCTCCCCGTGGTTTTCTCCGGGTACTCCAGTTTCCTCCCACATTCCAAAAACATGCTAGGTTAATTGGCGGCTCCAAATTGTCCATAGGTAATTGTCCATGTGAGTGTGAATGGTTGTTTGTCTATATGTGCCCTGTGATTGGCTGGCGACCAGTCCAGGGTGTACCCCGTCTCTCACCCCAAGACAGCTGGGAGAGGCTCCAGCACCCCCTGCGACCCTCGTGAGGAAAAGCGGTAGAAAATGAATGAATGAATGGAAGTTAAAATAACGTTGAAAAAGGGGGGGAGCCAGCGAAAAGCAGAGGCTTGACAATGTCATGACAATGCAGAGATGGGACCTAAGTGGCGGTAAAAGTATTTCATTAAATAACAGTAGTATACCAGAAAAAGGGGTCAGGCAACAGAAACATGTAAAACATGCATGTCCCAACACCAGACAGACGCCAAAGGCTGAACTTAATAATCAAACATAAATTAGCAACAGGGCAGCACGCAGACCTCACAGCTAGGAGACCAGGGTTCAATTCCACCCTCGGCCATCTCTGTGTGGAGTTGGCATGTTTGCATGCGTGGGTTTTCTCCGGGTACTCCGGTTTCCTTCCACATTCCAAAAATATGCTAGGTTAATTGGCGACTCCAAATTGTCCATAGGTATGAATGTGAGTGTGAATGGTTGTTTGTCTATATGTGCCCTGTGATTGGCTGGCGACCAATCCAGGGTGTACCCCGCCTATAGAAAACCCCGTGGTAGAAAATGAAATGAAATGAAATTAGCAACAGATGCGAGGAATCAATAAGTCAATGTAGCAGATTACTAGATGAGACAGAGGGAACTCAGTGCCTCACCTCCAACTTACAAAAACAACATACAAAAACATAAAAAAATGTTCGAATGTAAAAAAAACACATGCTTATTTTGAAAAGAAAAACGATGGTTCACTGTTCAGGCCACTTTGTTTTTGTTTATCGTCATGTCAGAGTGGGTTAGGAATTCCCACGTCTGTCCCTCAGGGTTTTTTTTCAGCACATGAAATGTCACAATATAGACGATCAGCAACACTGAGTTAACTGTCAAATCAAATAATGCATTTCACTACCAGATTTATACACTGCAGGCTAACAACCTATCTGCGATTCTAATCCTGTCTCTTAGAATTATACAACAAACGTGAGGAATGCCGAAAAAAAACATCCACACATCCGACAAAACTGTCATAGATCATACTGAATAGTTTCCACCAAGTGATCACTGATTAGCAAGAAAATTCTAATTAGCTTAATTTTTTAATTAAGTTATGACATTTTGGCAGCTGCACGGCGGACGAGTGGTTAGCGTGAAGGCCTTAATTGGTGACTCCAAATTGTCCGTAGGTATGAATGTGAGTGTGAATGGTTGTTTGTCTATATGTGCCCTGTGATTGGCTGGCGACCAGTCCAGGGTGTACCACGCCTCTTGCTGGAAGACAGCTGGGATAGGCTCCAGCATAGCCCTGCAATCCGAGTGAGCATCCATAGAAAATGGATAGATGAATAGTTATATTTATTATATGGAGTGTTTGAACACATTGTGGAGCCTACAATAAAAGCACTATGTTGGACAGAAGACAAGTTGGACTTGACGGCCAAATCTTAAAGAAACAGTGACCCATAACAAGAACCCCCACAGACGTTATGAACATTTTTTCCCTGAATAGAAACAAACAATCATAACTCTCACCCACCTATTTTTCTATGACATAGTCCTCGTGGCAGACCAGGGCCCCCCTGCTTACTGAGGGCGCCATGGCCACTCACCAGACTTCCAGGCACAGATGGCCACTCAAGAAATGTCAGTGGAGTCGAGCATGGAGCAGGGTAACCTACTCTAGCAATTTGTGTGCCAATGGGATCCTCCAGATGGTAGGTCACTAAACTGAACCACCAGGACACCCGGCGCCGCTCCGACCAGTAGGTTCCCGGCTTGTTGTGGTGGTTAGAGTGTTTGACCCGCACCCAGTCCCCTGCCAACTGGAAGGGACGCTGGACATAGCATTCATTCATTCATTCATTCATTTTCTACCGCTTTTTTGTCACGAGGGTCGCAGGGGTGCTGGAGCCTATCCCAGCTGTCTTCGGGCGAGAGGCAGGGTACACACTGGACTGGTGGCCAGCCAATCACAGGGCACATATAGACAAACAACCATTCACACTCACATTCATACCTATGGACAATTTGGAGTCGCCAATTAACCTAGCATGTTTTTGTAATGTGGGAGTAAATCAGAGTACCCGGAGAAAACACAGAGATGGCCGAGGGTGGAATTGAACCCTGGTCTCCTAGTTGAGGTTTGCGCGCTAACCACTCAACCACCGTGCGGACGTGCATCAAATCAGCTATTCATCTCTTCTTCACTTGCTTTTAAAAGCTCCTCAAAAGTACCCCCAAATGTTATTTGGTTCGTGGACTAAAAAGTGTCTGGGACCACTGGTCTCGAGGGTTTAACTGTCGTCCTCTGCTAAATACCCGCCCCTCCCCCACGCAGGCCCTGATTCTGTTGTTCAGCAATTTATTTAGCCTTTTCAACCCCTCATTGCTCTCTGGATGGCACACTGCCGTCCTAATGTGCTTAATGGACCGCCTTAACAGAAGTAACGCAAACTCGGCTGAGCTGCATCAGGAGGGTCTTTTCTGTCTTCTGTTTCATGACAGCAACAGACCTTTTCAGGAGGTCAGGCACCAGAAATTTCATCATGAGTCTGTGCACTGCACCTCGAGTGGTCAGCAGCATCGTCAGCACTTGATGGTCGGTGCGTATTGGTGAACGCCCTTCTTTACACGTGGACTCACAGACTTCCAGAGGCAAGTCAAGTCTCAAGTCACTTCCCTCTCACACACTCGGTACGTCTGCTGGCTTTCGAGGCATTGCACTACGTCAGTGCAGCACCCATCCATTGCAGGTGACCAGAAAAGTGTGACAAAGTAGGTGTGAACATGAGCTGCTGCTACATACTGAGAGTAAGTCTGTCAATCCTACATCTCGACTTTGTGTTTTCTTGCTATGAATCATTTGATTTTCATCACCTAAACATAAACAAATTAAATGTAATTAATAATACAGTTGTTCTAGGACGCTACAAAGACATTTTACACGACTTTCGACTCAACTTCTATTCTGATGATTAAGGGAATCATCAAGCCCTGAGTTGACTCTTTGACTGCCATGCCTGTGGTTTATTGACTGGCCAGCAAAAAGTATTTTTGGCAGCATGCTGTATGTGGTGGTCAGCTATGTAATTTAACTTTTCAGAGCACTCTCATTACAGGGGATGTTATTACAGCCCTCGCCCCTTTTTGCTGGAAGAGTTGGGACTGTACAGCAGGCTTGTTCTTTGGCCAGGAGCCATGCTTGCGGCTGTTTTCTTCACTGGAGAGTACTTCAGGTACAGCTCACATGCTTCCCTTCACTGCACGTTGCCCATTTGAGAGCTTTATCAAAAACATCAAGATTTGCAATAGTTTTGTTCATTCTCTGAAAGCTTGATGAGAACCTGAAATATTTTCTTATTTTACATGCCTCGCTATTTGTTGAAAAATTCTTCCTCTAAGAGAAGTGTCGAGACAAGGTGTTGTGTTTCCAGCGTTATATCTGTGGCACACACCATCCTCCCCTTTTTTATCTGCAGGGATTTTGTTATCAGGAAGTTGGAGCTATTTCCTGGAGAAATTATTATGCGCAGAATTATGAGCATGACAACAGGGCAGATGCAGTAAATTCAGGATTAAAAGTGAAGTGGAACGGGCTTCCTCCTTTGAGTCTTTTATCATCAATGAGACAAGACAAGCAGTTGTATCAGTAAGAGATTAGTGGAAAAGAAGGAAAAATATATCTCACAACCCAGTTAAAATCTGTTATTTATTAACTTCAGGGATGATGTATATTGCATGAATATCGTTTTTCCAGAGAAAGTTACATTTTGAAAAAAAATATTGCAGGTGTCCTGGAACCTGGTGAAATTGTGTCTATGTACTTATGAGCATGTATCCCAAAGATGATAAATGGTTCATAGCAATATGAGAAACATAGACGTTCCGCAAACATATATGCTCTGCAAAATCTCAAAATTGAAATTCAGACTAAAAAATTCTTTATCTTGTATTTTCCTGTCTTTTCTGTCTCAAACATAGTTTTTATGATGAGGTGGCACCACTCCACTCCGCTTAGTCATTTCTAAGGCAGTGTTTCCCAATCAAGGTGCTGTGGAAAATTATTGTGTCGGTCTGCCACTGGAAATTATCCAATTTCACTAAATTGGTCTGAAAATGATTTTCTACAAATGCATTTGTTAATGTATCTATTCCAGTTACGTAGAGTCCCAGACAGAACAATTAAAAGCTTCTCTCCCCTTCATGGCGGAAAGTACATAATTACATGTTTTTGTGACATTTTTGTTTAGTGGTGTGCTGTGATAATTATCTAATGTAATTTTTTTCCCACACTATAGCGCAGGCTATACTGTTAACATGTGCATTATAATTCGGTGCACTTTATGTATGTGTTAAGTACAGAAATCCCATAATTGACACTGCTTTATCATGCAGAAAATATGGTACCTTGATTGTGAAGGTTGGGAAACACTGTTCTAGGGTGCGTATATTTGCTTACTACTTTGAGAAAAAAGACAGAAAGAAAGGAGACAGTCTTTTTATCGATTTTAATCATATTAAATCAAAGGCAGGGGAATGCAAAAAATGCATCAGTGCAACTGTTTGTCATGTCATGACAAATTCAACCAGTGCTAAAAGCAGAGCTCGGCAGCTTGTGAAAAGCACACTGGCTGAGGACAGAGTCACAGAAACTGCCCGGGCTAAAGGAATATTGTTCCAACTATTCCTCACCAACAGCAAATAGGATCTGATGCCCCTTTCAGATGCTCCTTATGTGTTTGCCACTACAAAATTAGATTATCGGGACTCAGTTGAAGGCATTTGTAACAGTGAAAGGCAGAAGGACACTGGAGAAACTGCTCTCCATCATGAACAACGCCACCTACTAATTCCGTCAGACGATATAGAGGAACAGCACTCATTCTCCAACAGACTCCTGCAGTTCCGTTCCCACAGTCAACGCTACAGGACTTCATTTATTCCACATGCCAACCAGCTCTACCTCAACCTACCTACCTCAACCAAAACCTCAACTGACTATAGATTGCTAAGATTGCTATATATGTGTAAGACCTCTCACATTTAAAAATATGTTAAGTATGTTAAAATTGTCATATGTAAAATTTGACTTTTAATCCTCACTTCACATTCAATAATTTGTAATCCAGGAGTAAAGTTTGAGAATACCCCAGTATCTTTTTTATGGCAAGTCGGGCATCCCATGCCCATGTTCCCATATTTAGCTGTCATAGCGGTCTCTCCACAGGGAGGCATCCTGCTGTGTGGCAGAATATGGGCAAGCTGGGTGGAAGAAGGTCTGTGGAGGTTCTGCTGTGAAGGCCATATGGCAGGTTGAGTACAGTGACAACTCACTCGGGGAGTAATGAGGCGCAACATGGAGATAACTGCTTCCTCAAATGGGAAACAGACCATGCTCTGCAAAGGCGACATTGGTTCTGCCCCACTGTCCTTTCCTTATCACAAGCCGAGAGGCCACAAAATCTCCCAACAGAGCTTTCCTCTGGTTCCACTTCAGGTAGCTGTGTATTTATTTTGCTCCATAATGCATGTTTTCGCTGTTAGACCATATATTGTCACTTGAATTACAGGATGATCCAATGTAATGCTGAATTATATAATATATATTATTCTCCGGCGGCACGGCGGTCTAGTAGTTAGCGCGCAGACCTCACAGCTAGGAGACCAGGGTTCAATTCCACCCTCGGGCATCTCTGTGTCGAGTTTGCATGTTCTCCTCGTGAATGCGTGGGTTTTCTCCGGGTTCTCCGGTTTCCTCTCACATTCCAAAAACATGCTAGGTTAATTGGCCACTCCAAATTGTCCATAGGTATGAATATGAGTGTGAATGGTTGTTTGTCTATATGTGCCCTGTGATTGGCTGGCGACCAGTCCAGGGTGTACCCCGCCTCTCACCCGAAGACAGCTGGGATAGGCTCCAGCACCCCCGCGACCCTCGTGAGGAAAAGCAGTAGAAAATGAATGAATGAATGAATATTATTCTCCAGTGTCTGCAAACTCTCTGCATGTGTATGTTTAATTTGATGACACGGAATGGCGTAATGGCGGAATAAGCGGAATATCATAAAATATTTATTTTTGATAAACCGCTACATTGCAATTTGAACATGCTTTTTTGAAAATTCATCAATGAATGACTGTTGTTTCATGGTTTACTATTGACTATCAGTCCAAAAAATGTAAAGACAAATTATATGTAGTATTCTGGCAACAAGGTATTACTAATGTTCTATTGATGAGACATGACATTAGATTAGAGTACCTTCACACTGCATAAAGTCAGTCATGGCATCAGAAAAGAAGTTCTCCCATTCCATGTGGAAGTGGTACGTTTTTGGCATGAATGTGAGTGGTTGTTTGTCTATATGTCCCCTGCGATTCACTGGTAACCAGTCCAGGCTGTACCCTGCCTCTCGCCCAAACTCACCTTTGAAAAATATATTTTTGTAAACATATTTTTAAACACTTTGTACTTTGTACTTTGTACTTAACACTTTGTAACTGTACATATATAGAGGCTGGCATATCTCATCAAGCGTTGAGCGAAAGGAAGGGTTTACCTTTGACATTTTGCTAGCATATGATTGAAATTGAAAATGTATTGACAGACAGACATGAACACACGCCCCTACACAAACAGCTTTGGGTGCTTTAGAATCTCGCCATCCATTTTCTACCTGCTTATCTTCATTAGGTTGGTGGGGGGTGTGCTGGAGCCTATCCCAGCTGACTTTGAGCAAAAGGCGAGGTACACCCCAGACTGGTCACCAGCCAGGGCACATATAGACAATCATCCACGGTCGCATTCATGTTTTTGGAATGTGGGAGGAAACCAGAGTACCTGGAGAAAACTCCCCGATGGAGATTCAAACCCAGCGACAGAGTTTCTTTATTATTTTACAATCTTATATTTGTGAATATGCTTATTCAGTAAAGCTTGATTTCTATTTCTGTGCGACAGCAGGATGCTGAGTGGGTCAGAGCAACAAGCCCCCTGACATGTTCTTGTTGCTGAGCTGTGATTGTCAACTTCACCCCTGATTTGACAGGTCACTGTGCGTCTGTCGAGTCGCTAAATGAAATTTTCCCTCCAGCAGAAGGCTTTATATTATCCTTCCCTCTCCCCACCTTGGTCAACACTGGCAGTGTGTGTGGCCATGCAGATAAATGTTGGCTTTACCTGAATTTGTACTTGTGTGGATGTGGTCGTCAGCATGGTTGGAGTAAAAGACAGATTGTTATTATCAGTGCATTGTGCATTGTATCAGTGCAGTGTTTAATAATAAATAATAAATTAATAAATATAATTCATTCATTCATTTTCTACCACTTTTTCCTCACGAGGGTCGCGGGGGTGCTGGAGACTATCCCAGCTGTCTTTGGGCGAGAAGCGGGGTACACCCTGGACTGGTCGCCAGCCAATCACAGGGCACATACGTACGTATAGACCAGGGGTCAGCAACCTGCGGCTCCAGAGCCGCATGTGGCTCTTCAGCCTCTTTATTGTGGCTCCCTTTGCGATGCTTGAATATTTTTAACACCCGAGTGGGGAAAATGCACGTCTTTTGTAATGAGTTTTAAAAAATCCAACTTTGTCTGAAACCATGAATGCATCCTGAGTGAGTTCTGACTGCTATCCAGTTCAGTACATGAAGGAAAACAAGTAATACTTACCTACAAATCTAAAAAATAAATTTGAGATAATTTAAAAACAGCGGCATGGGAACTTGTTTTTACGTTTACAGTAGTTTACATATACATTTATGTAAGTTTATCTCCAAAACTAGCAAGAGTACTCCAACTCGTCTTTTCTTATCTGAACTACTTTGATACCCCCAAATTCCCTCCAATGTTGTTTTAAACATACTATATGTTTTGCGGCTCCAGGCTATTTTTCTTCAGTGGGCATTGGGTAAAATGGCTCTTTTCATAGTAAAGGTTGCCGACCCCTGGTATAGACAAACAACCATTCACACTCACATTCATACCTATGGACAATTTGGAGTGTGGGAGGAAAGCGGAGTACCCGGAGAAAACCCACACATGCACGGGGAGAATATGCAAACTCCACACAGAGATGGCCGAGGGTGGAATTGAGCCCTGGTCCTCCTAGCTGTGAGGTCTGTGCGCTAACCACTCGTCCGCCCGCCGTGCCGCCCTAATAAATAGCAGTGTTTGTTTATATGACATTGCTGAGGCTATGGGATCATTGCAGGGACATAACAGACAGCCGCCGTTAGCATAGCATTCTACCAAGCTAACTAGTTAGCCTCTCCAATTTACTTACCGTATTTTTCACTTAGGAAAGTGTTTCAAATGGAGTGGGAAAGAAGGAAAAAAAAAAGGCAAAAACTTACCACTTCCACATGGAATGAGAGGAGAACCTTTTTTCATTTGATTTCAGCCATGGCATGTGTTGTCTTTCAATATTTCTTGACTAATAACAGGCCAGGTCAACTATGAAACTGAATTATTTTGGAAAACAACGTGATATAGTAAGGGAGGGTAATACATATAGCGAAGGATGACTGTATTGCTATAATTGCACTGTATCATCAGTGATTGTGTAATTCTCACTCACGGTTCTCACGATTGAGCTATAGCTCTGACATGGTCAGTTGAACCAGCAGTGGGTAACGGTGTGTAATAATAATGTCCACTTGATGTAGTCTACAACAGCAGAGCATAGCAGATAAACCGAACATACGTACTTTCAACAAGTCCGTTTTCTTTTGCACTTTTACATTCATGATCACAGGGGGTCCTTTGAACGAGAGGCGGTGTCAATCAGTTGCATAAAAACAGAGTTGGCTTCAGATTTGAAGTTTGAGGAGCATTCCTGCTGCTTGGTGGCACAGTTGGATTGAAACGTGTGTTTATTCCAGGCTTGAAAGGGGCTGAAGCCACTCAATGTGGGGCTTTGGTTTGTGCCTGTTTGTACTTAGCTGGCAACAGATCCGTCACTCAAAGCCTCATACTCAGAGTCTGGATCATGGCCAGGAACTTTAATGAGACAGTGCTGAATTATGCAGCATGAACTTGCTCTGGCAACTTGGAATCCACAGTGTCACACTGTGGCCTTCTATCACTCAGGGGAGCCTGACGGGGGTCTTAAAAGCCAAAGTGAGGCCAAACATTGAAGCATTGCCACTCCTCAGAAGTTGTGAGAGAAGTAAATTAATTACGAGACCTTAAACATGAGGCAAGAGGTAAATGTTTGTTGCTCCTGTTTCACCTATAAAAAGGTTGAGAATGTACGTACGCATATGGGGAATTTACAGTAGATTTTCTCTGATCTTGTACATACCTATCAGCCTGAAAAATACTGATGATAACAAACAAGATGACCCGGGTATCACTGATGACTAATCCTGGCCATTTTTTGGAAGTCCCTTATATTGTACTGTATATGCTGAATGCAGACCAATAGTCAATAAATCAATTAATTGCACAGTAAATAAAATAAAAGTCGATAATTTGGCCAACCTTGATAAACTGACATGTACATGTATGTTAGTTTTCTTCCTCCCTCTCGACCAAACAGGCTGGATGACAAGAGGTTTCACACTGAACATCTGCGTCAAAAGCAGGGCGTGTTGGTTCTATAGCAGAATGAACGGAGTGAACCATAAACGAGTTCACACACCGTTACTGTTAAACTGTTTACTGTTAAACATGGAATAATAATGACATAATGTGAATGAAACTGTCATCATGAGGAGATTCAGGCAACCCCGATTTGAAATACTATTGAGAAATCGATATTATCTATTTATTTATCTGAACTGTGCCGACTGAACTCGAAACTGAAACCAGCAAAATGCAACAAATCGAGGAGTTGTGAAGAATATAAGCATATTCATAAGTCAAGTTGCATTTCAATTATGTATTTTAATTAATACTGAAAGTCCTCCCTGTTCCAATTGACAGCACCCCCCCCCCTTCTCACTCTTTGAGAAGTACTGCTATCAGTGAAACAAGTGTCTGAACTAATGAATTTGGGTTTTTCTGTTTTTTTGTGGTTAATTTATTATTTTGTTTGTTTAAATTCTTTTATTCATTCCAATTACAATGTTAAATACTCTTGAGATATTTTTCAAGTTACCTTTTTGTCTGTGTATCAAAATACTGAAAGACACAAGATGCCAACCATCTGAAAACATTGTGTACTATTTTTTCTCCTTTTTCCTAGGTCTTGGATTGATATTCTTATTCCTCCATCCATCATAAAATAGATTTTTTCATTTTTAAACCATTATTGCAATAGCCCTCTAACCTCAACTTGTTATGAACTGCTTAGAGTGAAAAATTGAACAATATAACTGTGTGACATTTGAAGCTGTGATATGTTTTAGTTGGTGATTATTAGTATGGACGAGTGACTTCATCCATCTCAATGATCGTATGTGTACTCGGAGTGGGCGGGGCATAAACCAGAAATGGGTGTGCTTTGGCAGAAATTTATTTTTTTTTTGTTTCTTCAACTTTTTTCTCATAATATTTTGACTTTATTCCTAACCTTCCGCAACCTTCATCCACACCATTATTTTCCAAATTTATTTTTTTTTATCATAGTACTATATTATGATTTTTTTTCATGTTTTCTGCAACTTTATGCAAGTAAAATGGTGTTAGTTTTCCTCATAATATAAGTTACTAAATATACATAAGTAACTTTTTTCTCTCAATTTGACTTTATTCATGGGAAAAAAATGCAGATTTTTCCTTTTTGCCTGTTTTTTTCCCATGTCGAAATATGTTTTTAGTAAATGTTGATGCTCCTTCCTTTCCTAAGATAACCCAAATTTATCAACATTTATTTTGTTTGAGTTTTGGTTTTGTGAACATATTCCAAGCATGATTTGAGTTCCTGTTATACCCACCTCATTATTGTTATATTCAAAAGCACTTCCAGATGGTAGATCTACAAATGGTAGAATACGAGCAAAGAGATCTGGAGGCCGTTTGTCTTGAAGTATACCACAGTTATGATTCAAAAGGCCAGTGACCTGCGAAAATCAAACAAGAATCAATAATGCCCTGTCATGAGCACTGCCTTTCAACAGGAAAAAAAATCAAGACGATGGATTCAGTCGGACAGAAAAAGGCAGTAAACAGACTTGAAAGGTGTGTTCAAAAAAGTGGTCTTGTGTCCTGTCTAAATAGGAACACTTGGAAAATGGCATTCTATCCTGGAGAGGGAGCATGCTGTCAAAGAGTGTGGAAAGTAACTACACATTTTCTCTCAAAAATGTCTTCTTTTTTGAGATGAAAATGAGCTGCTGATTTTGGGCATGAAGAAACTGTTCTCTGATGTTGTAACCTGCATTAGTGGATGGGTTGTTTGGTCTCTCTAATGTAGAGGTCATCACACCCCTTACCACACTGAAATAAACAACAGCTGAGTTTGCTTCTCAGTAGCTTGTCCTTGGGATGAACCAGCTTTTGTCTGAAGGTGTTGTGGGTTTCAAATGCATCAGAATGAGTCCAATTGTCCCAATTCAACCTTGCAGATCAGCTCCATGTTTGATTGTAGTTATTTTTAGTTTTATATGAACCACAGTAGGGCAGCACGGCGGTCGAGTGGTTAGCGCACAGACCTCACAGCTAGGAGACCAGGGTTCAATTCCACCCTCGGCCATCTCTGTGTGGAGTTTGCATGTTCTTCCCGTGCCTGCATGGGTTTTCCCACATTCCAAAAACATGCTAGGTTAATTGGCGACTCCAAATTGTCCATAGGTATGAATGTGAGTGTGAATGGTTGTTTGTCTATATGTGCCCTGTGATTGGCTGGCGACCAGTCCAGGGTGAACCCTGCCTCTCGCCCGAAGACAGCTGGGATAGGCTCCAGCACCCCCGCTACCCTCGTGAGGAAAAAGCGGGAGAAAATGAATGAATGAATTAATGAAATTGTCCATAGGTATGAATGCGAGTGTGAATGGTTGTTTGTCTTCATATGCCCTGTGATTGGCTGGCAACCAGTCTCGTCCGAAGACAGCTGGGATAGGCTCCAGCACATAATCCAGAGACCCAGGTTCGATACCCCCCTCGGGCATCTCTGTGTGGAGTTTGGATGTTTTTCCTGTGTGTGTGTCAATAGTGTGCATAGTGTGTCCATAAGTATGAATGTGAGTGTGACTGGTTGTGTGTCTATATGTGCCCTGTGATTGGCTGGCGACCAGTCCAGGGTGTACCCTGCCTCTCGCCCAAAGACAGCTGGGATAGGCTCCAGCACCCTCCACGACCCTCGTGAAACACAGCGGAGGCAGTGCTGTCATTCCCAATATGTAGCCTTTATAAGTCATTTGTGATGTACCAATTCTGTTGCAAACTTTGCACCCACCACCATGCTGGGTACTAAGAAGTAACAGTTCCTGGGACAGCGCCCAGTTAGAAAGAAAACTTTTCGAGGTCACAGCCCAGTTCCAGTTCATTCAGTCCTGGTATGCCTCCCTTTTTTCTATTGCGGCTGACATTTAGGATTCCCTACGTTTGTTTCCTTTCCTTGTCAACATCAACTATTGTCTGCTCGGTTAGCCAGCAGCTGTTTGTCAATCTGGAAGTAGAAGTCCCAGAAGACCTAAGCTCTCATCCTTTTTACTTTCTGAGGTATGTCCCATTGGGACAAAAGGAAAGCCAGCCCAGATGTTTCAGTTCCCTTTCCATGCCACTTAGTGTCTCACCATATGTGCTGTTACAATTTGCATATAAGTCCACATGTATGCAGCTTGTTTCCTTTATGTGGAAATGTATTGGCAAGCTATTAAGTGCAAAGGTGGCCGGACACCAACTTTTTCGTACTTTAAGTACTATCTGAGTGAACCCAGTCATTTACATATTCTTGATTAATTATTATTCTATATGAAGTTCAAGGTCAGTACCACAACATTTTTGTGTCAGAGTGAGTGACAATTCTGTCACAAAACTACAATACCCTATGATATACCTCTTGGAGCCATTGTCAGCCAAACATGTTTCTGACAAACAATGAAGTGAAAAAGTTTCCTTTTCTTAATTGAGCCTATATTTCAGACAAAATAAGTGTTGTGTTTCACCGTGTTAAATCCATTTGAGGCCACTTATCATGTCAGAGTTTTGAAATGTTGTGCTTTGGGCTCAACATTTCCCTTCTGCATTTTGAGAATTGTTTGGAAGTTGCTGACAGGTTCTTGACAGTTTCTCAACTATACTTGACATCTTCCTCTGGATTCATTCTTAAAAAACGCAAGGCTTTCAGCTCCGTTTTGCTTCACCTGCCTTTAGCAATCAGAAAGATTGTGAGTCTTCTACTTCATGTACTGCTCCTCATCATGGTGCTGATGAACCTATTTGACTCCTCTCTTAAAGAAGTAAATGCTTTACAGTTATGAGCACTTTGATTGACTTTGTTGCTTAGAAGCATCCCAATCAATTAATGTACTATTCCCTTGGGATTGGTCTTTCATGTCAGGGAAGATGCATTCCTGAAAAAAAAGTAAATGGGTGTATAATGTTTTCTCACCCGCAAAGTCCCATTAGCAACATTTTCCTGCCTGAATAGAGGACTTCCTCAACAAGAACTTTGATGTGTATCAAACAGTAATTACCTCAAATGCAAATATAAATCTACTATGTGAATCACTACAACGTTCACAAATTCCAATCTAGGATATTGTTTTTGAGCAAAATATTGTCAAAAATATGTGTTATTAAATGCAATATATACATACCCACTCACAGTTGAAGAATGGATTGTGGTTATTTCAGAAATGGGACACTACAGACAGGGAATCCTTTATTCATCTTGTGTGTGTTTGTTTTGTCTGTAGAACGCACACAAAAAAGAAGCTCGGCACATCACAGAAGGGTGTGGAATGATAATTGTACCTGCTGCTGAAGTTTATAATGACGTTCTAGTTAGCAAATATACAGCTCAAACCATCAAAACTTTAAAGTTAAGTTTTCAATTAGCCTTCTGTCCCTTCCTCTCCTCCCTCCACTTATCACAATGTTCATCAGTTGTTAGTAAATAGGAAAGAGATGCTACATGTTTATTTATCCATTTCATTCATTATTTATTTACATTTATTTTCTGCGTGTAAAACTGCAAATATTATCTATAAAATGTGGTTTTGAACATATTTCTAGGTTTCTGGAATGGATTAATTGGATTTATTTTCTTTGGAAAAAAATGCTTGAAAGCGGGATAAATCAACATTGAAGGTCACATTGTGTATTTGAAAACAGGAACTTATTCTGTATTCATTCGTCATTTAAATGCATTTTAAGATGTTTTAGGCATATAAAGTTATGTTTGTACAAAAAAAAGTTGTTTTTTGTTAATATTTGTGCCTGCTGATGACATCATAGACTGGAGACGTAGCTGACTTCCAGTTCCTGTTTCCATCCAATAGGATGCTTACAAAGATGTTTTGTGATAAAAATACATGAAGAGTTCAGTTGGACTCATGATGTACATTAATAACATATAAAGGCACACACCATATTGTACGCTAACAGGAGAATGCATGCAAACTAACTGAGGCAAAACTGTGGCGTCCAAAAAAAACATGTAAATGGGGTAGACACTGACCATGGTACCACTGTTTTTTTCAAGGTGCACTTTTGGAATGACATTTCCAAACTATTTTTGGAAATTTAAAACGGTTAAAACAAATGTATTAACAGCAGTGCAATGTAATTGGCCACCTTCTACATTGACCGAGTTTGGTAAGCAACAGACAACATGTCTATTCCAGTGAGTAAGTCAGAGTAACTCTAATAGAATACTCTAAACAGATACTTTCCAAACCAAAACAACCAAACAGCTCAATCATGGCCAACTCCTCCCACCCACTGCATGCACAGGAGGTAATCACCAGTAGCACGTTCAGCCACAGACTTATTGTACTAAAGTGCATGTCTGAATGCTTTAGAGATTGTTTTAGTCCAGCTGCAATCAGACTCTTACTTATTATGTATATGTGTAGGGTGCTTTGTTTGTGCTGGTGCTGCCCCAACAATGGAATTTCCTAGAAATGTTAAATAAAGTATCTACTTTATTCCATTCTAACATCAAATTCCTCTCAAATTATTGAAATTTCTCTCCAGGTAGTTAACTAGTAGGGATGAGCCAGATACTATATTTTTCCCTTTTTCACTTTTCTCTTTAAATCAGATTCATGAGATTAAATACTAAACTGACGAGAGAAGCCAATTATATATACTCCAATATACGTATACTCTGTATCAGATGCCGTGGCTTTTTGTGGTTGGCTGAAAAATGTAAACTCATTAGTTGGCATACAGTAAATAGTAGTTGCTGTCTTTGTTTATTGCATTTGAATGTGCCTTACACTCCTGTGAGGTTTTGGTGACATAGGTGCCTGTCAGCCAACTTACCACTGTGCTGGGTGCGCTTCACCTGCGCCGAGAATAGACTGGAGCTGGCGAGCTTTCAGTGCACTGTCAAAAAAATTTCATTGCACCAAGCTAAAAATTGTGTGCGCCACCACGCCCATCTTGGCAGAGCCTACTTTAACAGATTACCAAATTGGCTGCGCACAGTGGTGCGCTGGACTAAATTACCAATGCACAGGGTGCGCCTGCTTTGCCACCCTGCACCACAAAAATAGAGCAATCACACAGATCAATCACAATATTTCTGATTGTGAATAAGTGTCACTTTCGATATTGTCTGAATATTGACAAACAACACAGATAACTAACCCAGAAATACTCTGAAGTTCACAGTGTGTGTCAATGCAGACATCAGCTCGTTTTGCAAATACACTTTCTTGACGCAGTAGATCATTTGACAATTTTGCCAACATGGAGATCCTACCTGATACGTTTTCCAAATGGCAAGGTAAAGGGGACACCATTATGATGTGGGCTGTTTTTTCTTTTAATGGAACAATGGAGCACCAGATAGTACAAGGGCATCAAATGGCAGATGACCATGTAGAGATGTTGCAGGGATCCCTCATGACTGAAAGCTTTGGGTTTTTCAACAGGAAAATGCAGCAGTTCACAATGCCAACCTGGCAAAGGACCTCTTCCATACCCAAACCAATTGTTGAGGTGATTAAAAAGAATAAAATAGCGACTCATTACGCTGTCCTTTTTTGAACATTTGGTTTCTATTGTTTGTTAAATGGTTGTTTGCAATAAATTGCTTACTCAAAACTTTCTGTCTCATTTGCACAGAGTGTAAAATGTAAATTCTTGCAATTTGTCATTTAATTAGTCAACCCAGAAGTTGACAGGAACACTACGGCAGTAAGTCATCGTCTTTGGCAAGCAACAGATACTTTAAAACAATACATTAGCGATTTTGGCCTTTGTGATGCATAGCGCTCTATTCACTTCACCCTCAGTGCATCCTTCTTCTTGACAGCATTCACCAGGTTTTCATTTTTCCCATAGTGCCTTGTTCCCATTTGGAACAATCCCAACATCCCGCAAAAGATTAAAAACACAATATTTGTCATTATAGCCAGGATATGATATTAGTCACATAGAACGTAGTATTCAAGAGCAGTTTATCCCATTTCAACCTTTGCCAGTTCTAAACACAACTGGACTCATCACTTTCTCCAGCAATACACATTTTCTGAAACACCACACAAACCACAAAGCTCCGATAGATTTATAATCTAGGTAATTTCTAGAATACATATTTCCATTTTGCTCTCTACTGTAAAAAACCCTGTCTGGTCAAGATGTTGTCATCTTTCATTACTGTGTTCTCACTTTGAACAATGGAGATTGTGAAAAGGAGGTGAAGAAGCGTGTGCAGGCAGGATGGAACAGGTGGAGAAAAGTGTCAGGTGTGATGTGTGATTAAAGAGTTTCAGCCAAAATGAAAGAAAAGGTATACAAAACTGTGGTGAGACCAGCCATGTTGTTTGGTCTAGAGACAGTGCCACTGAGGAAAAGACAGAAAGCAGAACTGGAGGTAGCAGAGATGAGGATGCTGAGGTTCTCGTTGGGAGTGACCAGGATGGATAGGATCAGGAACGAGTACATCAGAGGGACATGTTAGATGTTAGACGTCTTGGAGATAAAGTCAGAGAGGCCAGACTGAGATGGTTCGGACATGTCCAGAGATAGTGAAGGGTAGAGGTAGAAGGATGCTGGCAAGTAGGAAATGAAATACTGTATAACCTTATTTTCAAAAAAGCTTCCAATACAAGTGCGGCCAGAGCTGGTGAGCTACAGTTCATTCATACATGAATTCCAATATTTATGGTGGTATTGTAACAACCAGTGCAGCTGTGGTGAATTGTTGTTCTGCCGCATTGAGCTTTAATAGTTACAACATTGCAGGATATACTGCATGCTGCTAGAACTTACATAATTAGGATAGATTTGGTTGAGAGCTAATTGCAGCATGTGCCGTCGTCGCCTCTCTAAGACATTAACGATCATAGCCCTGCACTGAGTGGCGCTTAATTCATATTTTCATAGAAAACAGAAAGCTGCTTACTATTTAAGGATAATATTTATAGAGTCATTAGGGAAATAGAGAAGCAGTAAATATAGTTTATCTCCACTGAATCATAAAAACTGCAGTCTTAGCAAATTAAAAAGACCACAATTGGAAAACCCTCTGTTATTGTAAAATGACAATCATCTTTTAGTTCTAAATCATTTATTTCTGTTTTATACAGTTTAATTCTGTATGTCTTCCACAGTGGGTGTCGGGTCATTTTGCTCAGGTTCTTTATAGATTGCAAAAGAACCTGAAGCATCATGAAATTTTAATTGTTTCCAATTCTATTTTGCTATTTACAACCACATAATTAATTAACTAAATGCTTGCGCACCTTGTTAGTTGAATGAAGTGCATCTACTGTAATGAACATAAAATCATTAGTGCCCACACAATGTTTTACTGTATGGTGCCAAAAATACTTTCGGTTTGTCGGCTATAGGATGTGCTTTATTTATGACCTTTAACGTTTTATATGTTTGTTCTCAAGTAACCATTTTGATAGTGACTTGGTTTTCTGAGACCTATAAAATCAATGCAGTGCTTTCATCACAGTAAAAGACTATTAAGAACTATTAAATGGATGACGGATGAAGTCACACTGCCATTGACAGGATTATTTGATTAAATTACATGGGTGGTGAATCTAACAATACATCAACTTCCACGGTAACAAATATTTGAATGGTAGAAGACAAATGTACTGAAATTTACAGTAGTGTTCTATTTTAATGCTACACCGGCATTCATAAAGTAGCTTTTTAGCAAAGTTCGAATACATCTTTCGGATTGGGGGTTCGGTTATATAAAAACAGCTTTGGTATTGAACGAGTTAATCCATTCAGGGTTCGATCAGGGTTTTAGGATGCTGATACCGATCATCCATGAGCGAGATGGTAATAATACAAATACATTGGAAATACATTTTTAAATAATTCATGTTTTTAATTCAAGGTAAAACCTACATGTTTTGAGTTATTTCTTGAATTTGATAGCGTTTCCCACCTTCTTTATCAAAATGTTGGCACTTGCGACCTTCTGTGGCTCCATCATGGATCATTTTGCAGCCTGTCAGTTAACAAAGAACGACCTGAGTCCCCTGCTAATGACATAATAGACAGGCAACAGAGCTGACATCTGCTTCTTGTTTCCATGTATTAGCAAGCTAATTGTCATTCCCTGCGTGACAGCTCGAGAGTGACAGAGTGTTGATTCCTTAGTTCTGGTTTTCATGCTCTTCTTTTACAATATTTCCTGTTTTGTTCCGCTCTGTTTTCTTCTGGTTTAAGTCCATTTTCAGGGTTAACCCAAAAGTACTCTAACTGGGGCGTACACAAACTGAGGTCCCTTTTTAGTTGGAGCCAATTAATTCAAGCAATAGTTTCTTGTTTTTTCACATGATAAATAAGGTGGGAAATGTCATGCAAAATGAAATACTAAATCACTTTGACACAAAATAAAAATATAAATGCAGTATTAATACAGTATTAATGCAGTATCAGTACTCCTGCAGTCAGCATGCCGATTGCACACTCTCCCAACACGTGTGTCATTGTGTTGTGCATGTTTGGGAGTGGCCTTTTATTGTGGCCCGTTTAAGGCACTTAGACAGGTATGTGAACAATATTTGAGAGAAATTGACTTTTTCTGCACCTACAAGAAGTTTTTTTTAAAATTGGAACTCAAACTTAAAAAAAAAATGTTTTCTTGCATCAAAAATGCGATAACATTACCAAATAACCTTATATACCAATAACCTTAATATATAAGGGAAAATACATCAGCTAGATTGTGATAATAATAAGGCAGGCACAATCACAGTCAATGCAACGCTTTGCATATTGCCTGCATATTATTAAATGTATTATATGGCTCAATGGGAGGCCATGTATTTATATCAGCACACCCACAGAATGGACTCTGAGCTTGCAATTAAGTCACAAACATATTTTCCTTTCAAATGCATCTGTATAAAATCAACAACTTAAAGGAGTGTTCATACAGTTTGCAGACTTCCAGACATTGTAGCTAGGTAGACTAGCACATAATAATTCAATAATTCTATCTGCCTTTAAAGATGAAGACTCAGTTTTCACTAAAACTGTGAGAGAAGGGTGCAATTAGCAATGTTTATTATTCTAGGTGTAGTTAGTCGTGACTATTAAAGTGCTCATGACAACAAATCATGTTAATCTTGTCATTGTTGCTGTGAACAATTACATTGAATGGCATATGTGTCATGCCCTACCGTGACACCACTTGGCTCCAGGTGAGCAGCTCATTGGTTTCTCTCTGATGGGAGGAGCTACCCGGCCAGCCACAGGTGTTTTCAATCACCACCTCTCCTATTTAGGCACACCTGTGGCAGCAGGAGGGTTTCGTCGTATTCTTCCTCATGGATGCACACCACATGCTTATTCAACCTCGTCTTTTTGCCTGCCACCCTTTTTGCTGCGACGCTGTGTTTTTTCTTCCTCTGCTTGACGCCTTCCTGCCAGCCAGGTAGCTGCTCCCTGCTTGTAGCCTGACTTAGCCTTACCTGAATTTGTGTAACCTTGCTAGGCCTTTTTTGTGGTGCATTTTGTGTTTTTTCTTACCGCACCATAGTTTTTTATGGTTGCTATTACTGCTTGTTGAGCCTGCGTGCATCCTTTGGGGGCCAACCTACTCCGTGGTGTGACAATATGTCCCGGGTGTGTATGTTAACATATTTATATTTGTGCAAATTTTTTGTCACAAAAACTCATTTCCTGTTATGTATTCTTTTGATATTATGCCTGCTTGTTGAGTTTGATAATTGCAACATCATTATTGCGTTTAAAAAACAAAGTTTTTTTGGTATTATTAGAACTTTCAGAGACATTGCGTACATAATGTTGACAATATTTAGCTAATTTTAACTTAACTTAACTTAATGCTTCCTGCGGTGAGTGCAAAATAACCAATATTGGTGTACTGGAGCCTATCCCAGCTGTCTTCGGACGAGACTGGTTGCCAGCCAATCACAGGGCATATGAAGACAACCATTCACACTCACATTCATACCTATGGACAATTTGGAGTCGGCAATTAACCTAGCATGTTTTTGGAATGTGTGAGGAAGCCGGAGTCCCCAAGGAAAACCCACACATGCACGGGGAGAACATGCAAACTCCACACAGAGATGGCCGAGGGTCTCGGGTTTCTTAGCTGTGAAGCCTGCGTGCTAAACACTCATCCGCCGTGCAGCCCCTCAAAATAACCAATATATTATTTAAAATGCTATAGGAATTGTCACTTATCCAAAGGGGGGGGGGGGGGGGGAAACAACATTTTGGATTAATTATTGAGACAACCCTTACATGTAAGCTCTGAATCACTACTCGGGTCATTTAACATAAATGCATTGTAATCCACTCAAGCATATTTACTGTTATGTTAAAGCATGCAACAATGATACTGTACCTTTCATACAGTATGTCATTGGAATGTTTAGTACCATGCATTCTTTCACACACAAACAAACTAGTAAATGTTATTATTTGTTGAAGGACTGACATCTATGCCACTTGGTTGCCAGTCAATCGCATCTGTCATTTAGACAAACAACCATTCACACTCACATTCAGACCTTTAGAGTCGCCAATTGACCACCATACATCAATTTTCTATACCGCTTATCCCTTTTAGGGTTGTGGGGGTATGCTGGATCCTATCCCAGCTGACTCTGGACGAGAGGCGGGGTAACACCACAGGCCACATATAGAGAAACAACCATTCACACATTCAAACCGAAGGACAATTTCGAGTCTCCAAGCGACATGCATATTTTTGGAACACGAGCACACAGAGATGCCCAAAGGGAGATTTGAACATAGATCTTCCTTATCTCCTGACTTTGTGCTAACCACTAGTCCACCGTGCGGCTCTCCTCCTAAAATATAAGTTACACTTTTGTGTCTTAAGAACCCCTGTCACATCACGTCACAACCTATACTATGCTTGCAGTGTGAATTGATGATAAAATTACCATCTTGCTCATGTCTCGATACAAATCCTCTACGGCAGCCTCAGGACAGAGCATCACATCCGTCTCACCTGTCACGTGTTCCCAAAGTTGATCATTTTGTCAAACCAGTGGTGGCTGAATCATCTCTGCAGGTTATGTAAATGATGTCTGGGCTGAAAGGATTTCAGGGATAAAAGATAATTATAGAGCAGTGATGTGTGGATGACTGCATCACATGCCAGCAGTATATTACTGAGAAGCATCAGGCTTACAAAACGACACGCACTGAGGTTAAAACAATAGTTCCAAAACTTTTTAGCAGAGCCACCCAATAACGATAAGTCAAATAATAATGTTCACCAGTCCAGTGTGTACCCCACGAGTCGCCGAAGTCAGAGGAGATCAACTCCACCAATGAACATGAAACTATGAATTACTGATTGAAAAAAATAACTGCACACTTTTGAAGTACTTTACATTTTTTATTGTTCAACATTTGACAACCAAGGTTAGTGCACTTTGAACAAGGTACTGATTTAAAACAATAGCGAATGAAAATATGTCTGGAAAAATAGCTTTTTTTTGCATGATAATTCTCAATTTGTTGAACTTATGCTAAAAGAACAACCTTGAATATTTGTGAATAAGCTCTACATCATCGATGTGAAGTGGACCCACTTCTTTTAATGGTCCAATATATTGGTCTAATAGGGCCTTTGACAAATATTTGGGCACTTGTTCATCCTGCACAACTGAAGCGAACTCGCATACTTGCAGCAAGTATCACAAAATTGCCATCTCTAGTTCACAAGTGGAATGAAAGTGACGGGTTGTACATGGAACGCAAGATTGGTCAAATTGCGGTGCTGTATGTATCAACGCTAAGCAGAAGTGGCTGAGGCATTTTATATTTCAAAACAAGCAAAAACTGTTACCTTTAAAGTTATATTTGGTTGTGTAGTGTTTTGTTTGTGTTAAATAGCTGCAAATTTACAAATGCACACATCCCTATCAGCAGTGTAGTCTATCAACGGTGACCCACCCCCCAGCTGGTCTCCTAAATTCAGTTCTGGTCGGATTTTGATGATGAAAAACATTGTCCAGGTCGTAATGTAGTTTGGCTCCGCAAAACAATATTTGCATCACAAAAATGCCTACTAAAAAGAAATCAGACCTCACAAATCGCTCTGCGTTATATATCTCTCCCGTCATATTCCTGCGCCTGTGCATTCTTGTGTATGTGGTACTATGTGGTATTTTTTTCAAATAGGCGTTTTTTATGATGCAAGTGTATTACTCTTTGAGAAGGCAAACTCCTTACCTGTGAAATCCCAGCGGCTACCTGGAACTACATTCTTCATCACCGAAATCTGACCAGAAATGGACTTAGAAGTGGACAGAGACCAAGTCACTGTTGATAGACTACACTGCTGATGGGGATGTCATACAAATGAATGTAAACTATCCCTTTAAAGAAAGCTGAAATTCCCATCACTACAACAGATCAATAAAGTGATCAAAATAGTAAGTCAAAGAATCCTTAAGATCATATTCTAAATGTTTTAAAAAATTTAACTTTACTGAACTAAAGGATACCAAAAAGATCAATGCATAGACCGAACATTAATCACAACCTTTTTATGTTGCGTGTATAAAATCAATTGCTGTTAAAGTCTTTGATGTAGGCACATTCATCAGCGTTATTATATGATGCAACAATGATGCACTCAGCGTGTATAAGAGACTAAAGGCTATTTAATGAGCGATGTGCATGAAGGAATCAATATGGCAATGGAGTTTACTTGGGTAGCATATCTACACCCACTAGAATGCAGGTTATTCAAGGAATACGTCGTTTTTAGAGTAACTGTTGGTAACTCTGTGGTTCCACTGGGAAACTTCAATGTCCATCCGATTCTAAACTTGTATGGTGCAGCTGGCTCCAGTACACCTTTGGCTGCAGGCCTATGATCAAATATGTAGTTCTATCATCAGACCTGCGTCCACATGTTTTGTGCCCACAGGTGATGAGAGGGTCGAGCTGTCAAATGGTGATAAATTGGAATAGATGGAGCCCAAAGTACACATAAACCTTGTCATCAAACTATTTATGTTGGGTTGGGTTCATTAAGCTATTTCAGTCAATTGTTTGACCTTCTTCCTAATTATATTCTAGGGCCAACTGCTGACCTATAGGAGAACAAAGCAATGTCACATGGTTGGCTGTGACATTTTGGTGGCCTGGAATTTGTACCATACCAAAGGGGAAGAAAACACAACGTTGACAAACGCATCAACTGATCTGGATCAGGGTGTCAGGTAAGAAAACATTGTGTCTGACTTCTTTTTATCGTTTATTTGATATTCCCTAACACTCTAGTTTTCCACCCCATCTCTCAAAAAATATTTGGTAAAGACAGTCCCTCTTTAATTATTCAAAAGCAGTATTTTATTAATGCGTCTAAATTGCACCAACACGATTTAAAGCTTAGAGGCAATTCACCCTTTCCCAGAGCTGTGTAGAGCGTAGTTTAGAACCCCTGGTGTGGAAAATATTGGCTTTTCTACAGCTTTGATCATCTTGGGATTATTTTTTATTAACACTGACTTTTAGCATACATTCAACTGAAGTCAGCTGCGACAAACTATACATTTGTACCCATTTTGTTGTTTTTCCCCTCTCAAATTTCCTTTGGGATGGAATATACCTTTAAAAATGGCTTTCCCTGAAAGCAAAAATAAGAAAGATACTGTATTAATTATTAATCCATAAATTGTTTTACCACTTCCATGTTCAGGGTCATAGGCCAAACACAGGGTACTGTGATCTGGGGTTGTCATGGTAATGGAGTTGGAAGTGAAGTTGGAAGGTATACAATCAGTACATTTTAATACTATATTTTTGTATAAGAATTCTCTCTACTTTTTCTAGCTTTCCCATTTACCACCAGCAATGTCGCTTTTATATTGGAATAATTCAGGCAAGACACAGTCCAAGTATTGTTTTGTGCAAAAACAATGACCAACTGCCTTGTTGGCAGACCATGCTGCACAGGATGTTTCATAACTAACTTCCTATTCTGACTGAATCCAATCCTATTCTGTAGTATCTGCAGCACATGTAAACATGACACAATGTTTCAACTATCCTGTCTTTTGAGGGGGTTGGGTACAAACTGGCCAGCGTTAAAAGTAATTGCCATTAAAATTAAATAAAGCCATTGAATATTTTACTTATAAATAATTACTTAGCGTAATTTACATAAAAATTGACATACAACAGTCTCATGTCTGTGACATGCTGTAACCAAAATACTCCAGAAAATCGGAATATCTTGCTGAAAAGCACATTTCTGACATACAATATGCAGTATGCAACAAACATGCAAAATACTATTTAATTTCATACTCATGTTTGGGAAAGCATTCCAAAGACCCAAATATGCCTACACGAGCAATTAGTAATAGTTAGTTTTCAAACAGGAACATGAATGAATATGTATCGTAAATTCCGGACTGTAAGTGGAAACCTTTTTCACATTTTCATATTTATGGTTGAAATAACTACAGTTCCCATGATGCATTGAGTGCGGATTCACGAAGTAGTGCAGTGGATAGAATATATCATGTTCTCAAGTTTTTTGCAGTGATTGTGTTTTGATCTGACAAAGATTAAGTTTGATGAAGTGTAGAATTACTACAGCTGGCGCTTGGGCTGCTGTTGAATTACAGTATAAAAAAAAGTGTCTCACATCCGGTGCGTTTTTCTCATACCTACTGTTGCTGATTATTGTTCTCTGTTGGAGTAATATCACTTGCTCAAGCCTTTTCTAACACATACCACACTACAAAATAAGTAATACAAGTGTGTTATTATTATTATTATTATTATGATTTGTGCTGCTGTCAGTATCGGCCTACTTTCAAGGTTGCAATATTGGTATTGCATTGGAAGTGAAAGGTTGTGTCAGGACCCTTATTATTATTTTATTTATTATTCATTATTTATTTTAAACAATTTGTCACTTTCTTATTAAAAATATTTCAGAGGGACTCTGTTCTTAAGAATGATTTGTGAATATGATCATTTGGATGACTGTATGGCAATGGACACAATGTATCAGACAACTTTATTTTGAAGCATTAAGTTACATTACATTACCGTCACACTGCATGAAGTCATGGCATGGCCGACATGATAAAGTGGGAAAAAGTTTTCCTCTAATTTAGTGTGGAAGTGGTACGTTTTTGCCTTAAGTTTGGAAAAAATAAAATCTGTAGTCCCTGCAGCAATGTGTTCCAAACAGTGAATAGTGGGAGTGTAAAGGTAACTACAGGGGTGGTATTTCACAGCCTTTAACAATGTAAAAAAAACATATTTAGAAGGTTATAAGATTTTCTATGCTCTAACTATAAAAATATGAAATCTAACAGCACAGTTGGGTCTGGAATCAATTAACTGCTATAAATGAGGATGACTGTATAGCTTTCCTTGTACAGAGACATTTATATCACAAGGATGGCCTCTTCCTGTTCCAACATAACCGCCCCAGTATACAAATTGAAGTCCATAAAGACTTTGATAAGGCCTGCACGGAGTCCTGACCTTAACCCAATAGAACATAGAGCACAGACTGCAAGCCAGACCTCGTCTTTCACCATCATTGCCTGACCTCAGAAATGTTACTTCTGAAAAATCCCTATAAACATACTCCACATACTCGTAAACCTTGTGGGAACCCTTCCCAGAAGAGTTGACATTGTTACAGCTGCAGTGGGCGAACTCCATATTAAACCCAATGGATTAAAAAAAATAATTGAGTGTTAATAAATGACTTTAATAATACCTAAAATATACGACTTCCCTCTGGTTTGGCTGTAAAAACGCTCTGACTCTAATATGACCTCTTCAATATATTTATGTTTCATATTCTTACATAAGGCCATATTGTAAGAAAAAGTCATTCAACAAATGAATGACGGTGAAGAGGAATTCATTGAATTTATTTTGAAATAGCTACATTTTTTCATTTTTGACTCCAAACTTGTTTAATAACTCTGCCAGTCGCTATTTGTGCTCTGTTGACCATGTTTGAGTTCTTCAAATAGCTTGACCTTTTTGAAGATTTTGTAGTTTCCAAACTATGCATCAATTAATGTTTAATTCACGAAAAAGCCAACAACTTTTGAAAGTACTTTATGGGCATTGTTAGACAAGGAAACCATTTATATTGAGGTCAAATGCTAAAAGTCCTGAGGCAACCTTTGTCATGCACTATGAAGACGCTGTAAGTAGTTTGGTAGCAGATATGTCATAAAACTTTTATTTTAGTTTAAAGCCGAACTCTGGGGTGCCAATTGGTTTATTTTCAACAATATAGAGCATCTATCTTTATGCAGCAAATGTCTTATTTCTATTAATAAAAGCAGGGATTGTGATTTCGGAGCTGGCAAATACAGGTGTCGATTAACGTGTTGGAGGTGTGAAGATGTATTTTACAAGACTGTTGTCTTGTATGAATACACAATTGGAAGGACGGGATAGAAAGAAGATAAATGTTTTTCAAATTGGTGTGCGTAGACTTTATAAATGCTTTATCAGTTTGTCTCTCCTGTCCTCTTATGTACCAGATATTCAGCAAGCGCTGATGTTAACTGATGCTCGGAATATTTTGCAGACAGCGGATTACATCGGCTCTTACTAAATAACTTTTGGGCAAGTCTTCATGTATACTAAATATTGACTACAGTCATCCGTCACCAATTTACACTTCAAATTTTGTAGTTTCCCTCCAGAGACCCAGGTTTGATACCCCCCTCAAGCATCTCTGTGTGGAGTTTGGATGTTCTCCCTGTGTGTGTGTCCATAATGTCCATAGGTATGAATGTGAGTGTGAATGGTTGTTTGTCTATATGTGCCCTGTGATTGGCTGGCGACCAGTCCAGGGTGTACCCCACCTCTCGCCCAAAGACAGCTAGGATAGGCTGCAGCACCCCCGCGACCCTCGTGAGGATAAGCAGTAGAAAATGAATGAATGTACTACTTATATGGGCTGATATTGTATATAAATGCTGTGCTTTCATTTGATTGTATTATTAACTAAGATAAAGGAGGCTGTGCACCTGAGGACTGTGACTTGGTTGTGAAGGTCTATGATCGACAAGATATGCTCCAGCATTGCTGTGTTGCTTATGTGGGGCTTTTTTGTTGCTAGGCAACTGTAACACCTCTAATGAGACTATGAAATTGAACTAAGGCAGCACACACACATGTGGAATTTTAAAAGATAATATCTTCAAAAGTTGAATGACCCACCTTTCACAGCAAGTGTTGTTTTTGTTAAGAATTAAACACACAAAGTAATAAGGTTAATGTTTTGTTTTTTTAAAGACTTCTCTAAGCCTTTTCCAGTCGTCCATTCTTCATAACAATCTCTTGTCTTGTGCACAAAAGAAACAGGTGCCGCTTTAACACCAAACTGTTGAGCTGTTATCCCATCAAAAGCTGAAAGAGGAACTCTTTTCGAGAACAAAACATGTTCGCTTGGAGGCAGAGTCTTACCTAAAAAAATATAATGCAAATTCAATACAAAATTGTTCACCTCACACAGACACGTATATGTACTATATATATATGACAGTGATGGAAACATTACAAGTTACAGGTGACAAAGTCTGCTTTCATTTATCACTGAAAAAAGATTTTTGGTGCACAGCCTACGCAGCCTTAATGCTTATTGCTGTGCTTCTTCTCCAGCAGCAGCGACAAGAGGTATTCTGGAAAGGTCATTCTCTGTACTGAACAGACATACAGTTGGAGAAGGACAAATTGACGGCTTTTGTCCTTGGCAATAACCTGAATTGAGATGAGAGACTGTAGTGAGTGCAAGCAGTATGGAAAATGAATGGGTGGAGATGGAGAAACCAAAAAAATAATTGTCGACATTTTAGGTAAGCTGGAGCCTGTGAGGAAGTTGGAGAAAACCCAAGCACATAGACTACTACAGTACAGTATACTTTTATACTGTATGTATAAAAAAAAATACAACATGTAGTCGTGATAACAGCAAGCACACACATTAAACCTGCAGATGATTGAGGGGGCAGATTGAGGTTAAGATGCCTTGCTCAACGGCAGCACTTTTAGGGGTCGCCAACCTGTCAGTTGTGATCGACAAGTCCATCATAAGAACTTGTCAGGTAGATCGCAGTTGAAAATTCTCGAAGTAAACGTTCATATTTAGCGCAGGCACTTTTCTTGGTGGATTTCATGTTTTTTTATTTATTTATTTATTTTTTTTACACTAGTCACCTTGCATGGCAGTGAAGAGTCCTTTGGACCAATGTCGCATTCCAGGCATCTGAAATGTGCATGTATGTCTATGTTGGTGATAAAAGATACCAGACAATACATCATACATTATATCAATGTCAACTCAACTAACTGAATGAAAATCTGAACTGTGTATAAATAAAGCCCATCAAATGTTCTACTGCATCTGGCTCTCTGAACAAAGAGGCTCCATGGAGGTCGATGCACCAATGAATTTGCTTAAATCACATACAGTGCTTGATTACTATCGCAAAAGTATTAAGAAAAATAAATGCAATATCCGATCAATGCCCTCCCCTCCTAGAGAGTGACCAACAGACGCACATTTTGACCACAGAACACAGCAGTATACTTCACAGCTTTCCAGGCAAGCACCCAGCCCTCAGCTCAGTCCCCAAAGCCCGGACAGAGGTGCCAGCGCATGACAATCAAGTTTTCACAATGAGAAAAAGCTGAACTGTTCAGGAGAGCCAATAATAATGTCCAAGTGGGATGGAAGGGAAGATCTTGCCTTGGTTCACAGCCGAGGCCGGGGAATTTGGTTTCAAAACATTTGGTGACCATAGGTGAGTTATGATATAATGGTAATGGTTTTATTTCATTTGAACATGCATTAGATTACAATTGAATGCATCCCATAATCAGTTCACAGTTCCACATGTCCAAAAGGAGTAGGAAGAAGCAAAGCTTATTAAATCCTACCCCTCCATCTGGTACTTTTACAATCAGTAACTGTTACATTTGTTCACTTTCTGCTTTCCATAATACAGTTTAAGGTTGTTTTTTATTTTATTTTATTTTTTTGTCACGTACCGAAGTATGAGGTAATATGAACATACAATGACATAATGTGTACCATAGTAAGTGTCAATATAGTGATATATACGTATAGCACATCATGACTGGTTCAAGACTCTTCATCCTTATATTTAGCAAACATCAACTGCTTGTATTGTTTCTTGAATTGGCTCATCGTTGTGCATTGTTTGAGGTCCTTACTCAATCCATTCCATAGTTTGATTCCACATACTGAAATGCTATGGCTTTTTAACGTAGTCCTAGCATATAAGTGTTTCAAATTTAGTTATTCCCTGAGATCATATTTCTCCTCTCTTGTAGAGAAGTATTGGATGACATTTTAGGTATTTGGTTATTTTTAGCCTCATGCATTATTTTAGCTGTTTGAAGATGAACTATATCAGCAAGTTTGAGTATTTGTGATTTTAGAAATAAGGAGTTAGTATGTTCTCTGTAGGCGGCATTATGAATTATCCTTACTGACCTTTTTTTGCAGTACATTTAGCGAGTGAAGATTGCTTTTATAGTTATTAGCCCATATTTCCACGCAATAAGTAAGATATGGTAGAACCAGAGAGCAATAAAGAGTGTGGAGTGATTTCTGATTGAGAACAAATTTTGCTTTGTTCAATATTGAAATATTTCTGGCCACCTTATGTTGTATATTTGTAATATGAGGTTTCCAGCTCATATTTTCATCAAACCCCAGAAATTTATTTTCCTTCACCCTTTCAATGTCTACACCGTCTATTTGTATTTAACAAACAGCATGATTTTAGCTTTACTTAGGTTCAAGGACAATCTATTATCATCAAACCATCTTTTTAGTATGACCATTCTCTGACCTTTCTAATGATGATGTGTGAATGAAGGAGCAGGGGAAAAAAATGCTTTTTCTCTCTGTTGGAGAGAAAAAGCAAAAATGGACGGGTTTTCCCACAAATAATATTGTTTCTGAATCAGTCCGGGGTTGATACTGCCTCTTGCACAAAGTCAACTTGGATAGGCTCCAGCATACCCCCGCGACCCTCCTGAGGACAAGCGGTATAGAAAACAATTTTTTTTATATTTTTTCATTTTTTATGAATCATGAACATGTGGGGACCCACCCAAACCTTTCCCTTCGATCAAAATCTTTAGAGGGAAGTCATCCAGTTGAACTTTGTTTATTGTACTATTGGCAATAATCATGCAAGGTTACTTAGGATGATGATGATCCACCGTCTGTGATCAGTGTCGCTTGCTTCACTCTTGTCTCTGCGTCTTGATTGCTCCAATTTTCAAGGTGACATTATCCAGTAATCAAGTCAAGCAATTTTCTCATTGGTGTTCTTAACGTATGTTTGTGCGCTGACTTAGATCAAGCGCATTGGTGCAACACAAAATAACACCTTTATTCCTTTCGACTTGTATAATAAAACAGGTGAGAGGCAGGGATCATTTCCTTTACAAATTGTATCTGACTTTTAGTCAGTTACATTTGGGCAACAGATATTATTCTCTAGTACATTATGTCTTTTCGATCAATTGTATAATTCAAAGCAATGAATATGTCTCCTCTCGATGCCAATATTAGTCAATTTATTTGGAAATTAAATGAGGTCACCCGAGTAATATTCTAGTAGGGAAATGTCTATCATCGATTTCTAATGGCCTGTTCTTGGATGCACAAAGCTGAACAAATGAAAGTGAGAGGTGGGGAGAGGGATCCAGGTAATACATTTCCATAATGGCATTATATCCATTGGGAGTATAAGAAGCTCATTACATAACGTGATTCAAAGAGCATCATGGGGCACTAGCCCTTATCCACATCACTGCCCCATATAGGAAATGGAAGCTCAAGGGCAGGCTGTGACCTTGACACATATCCTGCAAATGTAATGAAGACAAGCCCAAGCCGGACTGATAGAAATATATGTTCAGTAGCACCGCCCTATCATGAATGCTAACAGCAGAATCTGTCTTAAACTATACAGTATACAGTACATGTGCCCAGCCAATCACAGGGCACATATAAACAAACAATCATTTACACTCACATTCATACTTATGGACAATTTGGAGTCACCAGTTAACATAACATGCATGTTTTTGGAATATGGGAGCAGGAGAAAACCCACGCACACACGGGGAGAACATGCAAACTCCATACAGAGACGCTCAAACGGAGATCAAACAAAGGTCATCCTGATTTTGTGACTCTATGAGATGATCCATCCATACTGCATATATCCACCAAAGTTTCATTTAGTTCATATATTGTTATTGTTTTGTTCCAGTCTGGACCAAAAAGTCCAGAACTAGATTTTTTTTAGTCCACCCCTGCTTCACACCCTCACAATGCCAAATTGCTTAAAAATAAGGCAATAGTCTTTACAAATCACATAATGGCCTCTCTTACAGCAGGACCACCACAACAGACGGTAAAAGGCTATGTGAAGTGTTCAATGTCCTTAACGACAAGTACACAAAGCTAACAGAGTACTATGCCCAAACAAGGTGTTGCTATGCAACACTGCCCCATACAAACATCTATTAGTTTTCTGGGCACTTAAATCTGTAATTGGTTTTCAGAATGGCATTTATTTTACTCATCATTTATACAGACGTACAAGCAATATTGTGCAATCACTTGTTCATACACATAAAACATATCATACACTTTGACGGGGGGTGGCTAAAGGAGGAAAACATACATGCATGCACATGTCAATATATCGAGGATGGCAACCAACTACATTATTATAAATGAGTTGGTTTTCATTTATAATGTGGTTAATTGATTTATGAATTATCGTCGCAGGCCTACTTATGACATTGCGTTTATCAATATAATGCAATGTTACAAAAAAGGTCAGGGATGACAAACGAACGTCTAATTAGCCAATGCAGGCCTCATTCTTTTAAAATCTATTCTTTTCATATATTATAGTATGACTATGCCCACTGGGACATGTGCTTAAAATTAGGATGATGAGAGGTGACACGGGTGACATCATGACTCATTTGCTTAGAATGAGTTTAGCTTAATTCTCAGTTTTACTGTTTGGAATCATACCATAATTGTTCATGTCTGGCAATAATAGCACAATTTGCAGTTTAGCTAATAGAACACCACTTTATCTTCACGCTGGACTACTTTCAGTATCCAGAAAAAGAAAGCACCTGATCACGTTTCAATGAAGCACTTTAGTCAAAATTTGCCACATGGAGCAGCTGTTAATCTTGTTATTCCTATTTGTTATTTGTCACATTAAGGGAGCTACCTTTCTCCATCATTCCATTACATTTGTTAATCAAACAAAATCATTTCCTTTTCATTAAAGGGAATTTTCAGTGCTTTGTATTGAGTTGTGGACTCCTATAGAGCAGCTACACACAATAACCCGCACAAGCTTTGTAGATCTTTCAGATTCTGCAACTCTCTCTTCAGTGTTTCCATAGACTTCGTGCATTCAACCCAAACGGTGTGTTTAATTTACTCCACCCCAGACCCTCCTTGAGGTACGCCCATCCCTCCTTATGAGGAAGTCTGGATCGCATTGACGTCAGTGGAAAAAACTCTTGCAGACATCCAAAACTTATTTCAGGGCTCACTTTCCAATGTGCAATACTCATTATATGACACAAATAACACAAGAAAACATTGCAAAAACATTTATAGGTGAGAAAAGTTGAAAAGCAAAAAAGGTCCTTTTTAAGTACAGTGGATGAAATGCTGCAAGTGAATTATTGGAAGTTTACCCCAGTTCAAAGACGTGAATAGTTAACCATTTTAGAGTAAGTCTACTTTAAAAGAGAAAGGGAGCATGTCAATGAAAATCCCAAAAAGCATTCTGACCTCCACACATCGATGATGCGCCCCTGAAACACACAAATTAGTCCAGTCCCTTCAGCCAAAACCTTGGTGAGAAAGATACCACTGCTGGTGCGATAGTTTGGAAATGGAAGAACTGTAAGATACTAACAGTCAACAGGCCTCGCTCTGGAGCTTCCGGCAAAATCTCACCTCATGGGGAAAGGATGATCATGAGAAAGGTGAGAAATCAGCCCACAATTACATATAATGAGCTTGTTAATGATCTGAAGCAGCCAGGACTTTAAACCTGGTCAGGAATGAGGATTTATTAGCAGCGGTTATGCAATGAATGAGTGGGTCAAGATTTGGGTCTTTGTAAGGAGGTAAATTTAGTAAATCAACAGTGGATTAAATATTATTTTACCCCACTTTACATTTCATCTGTATGATCTGTTTGTGAGGATGATTTTTTCAAAGACGAATGAGTGCATTTTCAATGATTTATAGCATTACTGACTCCGGCTGGCTGAGGAACCGCTGGGTAGGAAAAGTGATGTCCATTACACACTTCACATGGTCTTTGTGCTGTTACATTCATGAATGATTGGCTTCAACCCAAAGACTCTTTTCAAGAAACAACACAATCCAAGATTGACAAGCTGTATTCTTTTAGACGCAGCTGGAAAAAAAAAATTGGGACACTGTTGGATTATAGGATGCAACTGAGAGGTGGAGACACATCGGGATTGTGTTTGCTTGTGCAGTAGTGGATTGCAAATGCACATATTGTTGAACAGGAGCACAATCAACATGCTTTCTGCAGTAGTTTGTTTTTTTTTTTTACCTTTAGGACACATGGGTTTTTTTCAATCTTAGTCTATGTGTGAATATAAATTACCATACTGCAATGCATTAGACAGTTTATTCTCTTTCTGTTTTTGCAGTCATACATATACACTGACCAGTACCAGGGCTGTAATGGGAATTAGTATTGGGTTAGTATTATGTCAAATATCTGGCAGATGGCCAGTAATGTAGCATGAGAGTGTAATATTCAGTATAATTCTCGTGGTAATGATTAAAAAGAAAATGGCAATCTTGTCATAATTGAATGGCAGCATGCTTTGCCCCCTCACCAATTTAACAGTCCCTGTAAAGATGACAAAAAACCAACATCCATCCATCCATCTATGCTGCTTAAACTTCACCAGAGTTACACTGGAGCCTATCCCAGATGACAATTAGATATTATTATTCTAATAACTTGTCATAGAACACATCACATAGCACAATCAGAGTAGTGCAACAAAGATATTGGAATAGGCAGACACACAATGTAGGCATTGTTCACACTCACACAAGCGTAACTTTCACCTTCTAAACTAGTTGTTTATCAAAAAGACAACGGGGGTGTGCATATGGGTGTACTCATTATTTTTGGGAAAAATAAGGTCAGGGTTCAGGTTACTCAGAGCCAAGTTCCTAAAAGAGATCACATCAGTGATGCAGTGGTGGCATAATTAAGCATAATTAGCTATAGCACCATGTGGTAAACATGACAGCCACATCGGTGCATGGAAATGAAAAGAAAAAAAAAATTAACTATACTGTCCAAACCTGAGTAAGCACCAGCATTCTGTTGCACTTGAGCAATAAAAGAAACAATAAACACAAAAGCAATACTTGCAAAATGAACTACTGTGCATATGGGTGAGGTGAGATGACCCCATTGCAACAGTAATGATGGCATAAATAACAGGCCAGAGGCTAAAAAGTTATGAGGAAAGGAGGTCTTACATCTGTTTGCTTGTGAAAGCACTGCAATTCCCATCAGTATTCAAAATAATCATTTTTTTAAATGTCATTACATCTTTTCTAAAAGTCCTGGTTATCCAAACTTGGAGACATTAGTGAAGCTTCAGGGGGCATGGAGGTTTGCCTTTGCTTGCTGACATGAATTAATGATCATAGTCATTGGTCAGATTATACAAAACTGTTGTTTGGTCTAGAGACAGTGCCGCTGAGGAAAAGACAGGAAGCAGAACTGGCGGTAGCAGAGATGAGGATGCTGAGGTTCTCATTGGGAGTGACCAGGATGGATAGGATCAAGAACGAATACATCAGAGGGACATTACATGTTAGAGGCCTTGGAGATAAAGTCAGAGAGGAAGACCAAAGAGGAGCTTTCTGGATGTAGTGAAGGAGGACATGAGGGTAGTTGGTGTGAGAGAGACAAATGCAGAAGACAGGGTTGGATGGAGGCGGTTGATTTGCTGTGGCGACCCCTGAAGGGAAAAGCTGAAAGAGAAAGAAGTTACTGGTCAGATTAAAGCTGCACTGGGAAAGCCCATCTTTCTGCTTAGGCAACTTAGCTTTTCAGAGGAGCCTGTAGTAATGTTTTTTTTGTCTTTGCAGACCACATATCGAGCTACAAATCAATTGGGAGTCCAACTATGTGCGGTGAAAGACATATGGTTCATGTTGGGCGTTGGCTCAGTTCCACCTCACCAATCAATGGAATTAGCCTGCAGACGGCCCATTCCATCTGTGTTCCACAACAGCTGATTTTACACTTCGTCAATACGAGCAAATTGCCTGCCATTTTGGCATGAACAAACACAAAAGGTTGTTGAAGGTATTGTCTTCTGCTCTCTTAACAAGCAATATCCCCCACCAAAACTTCAGGAACTTTTAGTTCCTGATAAAAAATAGTTTCCTTTGGCCCTGTTTAGTTTGTGTTTCCACCACATTTTGAAGTTCAGAGTAGTTTGTTCAAATCAGGCTGATGATTTATGTGGGCGTGGCATATGAAAAGGAGTATAGGAAAAGTGGTATAGGAAAATGCTGGAGCCTATCCCAGCTGTCTTAGGGCGAGAAGCGGGGTACACCCTGGACTGGTCACCAGCCAATCACAGGGCACATATAGACAAACAACCATTCACACTCACATTCATACCTATGGACAATTTGGAGTCACCAATGAACCTAGCATGTTTTTGGAATGTGGGAGGAAGCTGGAGTACCCGGAGAAAACCCATGCCTGAATTAGTGATGATGAGTTAACTAATAATAATGAGTTAACTATCAGCAAGTTAACTTGATTATTATTATAAACATTTTAATCAACCCGGTAGCCCTATTTATAACATACATACCCATATTTTCTGGAGTATAAGTCGCTCTGGAGTATAAGTTGCATAAGGCCAAAAATGCATAAGTAGAAAAAAAAATACATAAGTCGCACTAGAGTATAAGTCACATTTTTGGGGGGAAATTTATTTTACAAACTTGACCAAAACAGACATTGCATCCTCTTGGAAGGCAAGTTCTACCATTAATAAAAGAATGTAACATATGCTAACACAATGGTTACTCAGCTACACAAAAATTAAACATGAACAGAAAAGGTGTCCAGTGTTTATGTAACATAAACAGTTTTTTTCATTTATAAGTCGCTCTGGAGTATACGTTGCAGGAAAAGCCAATCTATGAAAAAAAGGGTGACTTATAGTCCGGAAAATACGGTATGTATTAATATGCAATTGCAATCAAAATTTCATGGAATTGCCATTTCTATGAACCATGAATTGTTCATTTGTTTGTGGTAACGTGATGTGATTATATGCTGTTTAAACCAGTTTCCATGCGGCACACCTTGCATTGTCTCCCAGAGAGCCATGAAAGCTGCTTGGAACAGAGCCACACACGTGTATCCACAATGACCATCCATCCCACCAGCAAATGAGCACAGGATGGATGAAGCCAGTCATACAGTGATTATGTCCCATAGACAGTGAGTTAATCGCTATCACTTGATTGCACAGCTGATCGAAAGGATTTCGTTCTTCTACCGAGGCAGTGGTTTGAGATTTGTCTTTGTTATCTCTGCCTTGCACAGAATCAAGCACCCATTCTCTCTGGTTTCATTTAAACCAGTCCAGGCTGAACTGAAGCCAACACCCTGACATCTCTATACACACATTCGGTTATTGCACCATTTGCTGCTCTTTGGCTCATTTTATTTCAAAGTCTCAAGAGTAATGGCTCACACGGATCAGAGGTTTTAAATACATATCACCTAATTTACAAAATACTGTATGTACTTCCCCTTTTGTTCCCCTGAGAGGAAGGGTAAAGTGGATGAGCTCGCGATTTCAGGGACTCCTCAGTGCTGCTCGGAGGTTACTTCTTAAGTTATACATCATCCCCAGCTTAAGGCATACATGCAGTAATGTGCCATCTGGGGGATTGGCAGCTTGCGGGTCCGGTGCTGTTTAGTCTTTGTTTTATGATTTATTCCAACAAGTCTGCTTGACTGAAGTGAGAAAAGATTTTAACACCAAAATGACTCACGAGTGGCTCGGTTTTTCAAGGCCACAGTCACCATACACTACAGCATGGTGCAAAGATTGAAGGATGTAAGAACAGACTGTCATGGATTTTGTGAGAAATGCAAGCCTCTGCGATAATGGAGAAGACATACCATAAGTGATGTGTACAAAGTTTTCCATTTAAATTTCTATTTCCATTATTTGTTCTGCAAAAAATTAATTTGAACAAAATGGAAATTCACCAGAACTGTTTGATGTCTTTGAATATGACTTGAAGACATGTTTCATCTTTGCAAGCAATTGATTGGACTGCAACTGTGTTATTTGTATTGCAAATATTTTTTTTGCATTGTTTGATGTTGGCAATTGTTGCCTCTGTTCTTTGTTTCACCAAAGCAGATTTCCTGTGATTACCATGTGCATATAATTTTATGCCGTTCATCTATGCAAATGACTTCATCCATGATGTAACATAACTTTAAAGTCATATCTCTTTGGTTTATTTTAATATAATCATTGATAATAATTGAAAACTATGACTAGTTTTCTGCGCTGCTTGCACTTGCTTTCTTCCTGAATTGATAATTAATTAAACATATACAAAAAATGTAATTCCAGCAACACAAACGAGAAAGCACATTATAATTCATTTCAGCACCATGGACAGTGGCAATGTTAATGAAGCTGAGGAAAGCAGACAGAGCCACATCCAAATTCAACGACAAGCCATCCGGATCAAACATCAGTATCTGTAAATAAGCCTTAATAACCATCCAAATTTGCTGAAGGCAACAGGAGTCAGTGTGGTGTTGTGTAAGGATAACATCTTTCCACTCATTACGACTCGCTTCGCTGCACAACTTCTGCGTGTCGAATACTTGAATATGCATGACATGACATTGAGTGACCAAGGCAAAACACACCCTTGTGCTATTATCAAATGTATGTATTAAAATAAATGTATTTATATATAAATCTAATGACTTGAACCAAGTTATAGATGGTTCGGTAGGGATCATGGAATACAGATTACTAACCCTTGGTGAGATCATCATTTTCACGGTGGATGAGCTTGAGATGAGCCAGGTTCTCCAACGGGAAAAATCATCCTCCATTGATTTCAATAGTGGAGTATAATTCAAGTGGATCAGGTCTGACAGGTTGGAGGAAATGTTAATACCCAAATACTTGATATTCCCAGAGCGCAGTGGGAGGGTGCTCTGGAAACCAAAATTAATGCACAATACTGTGGATTTAGCCCAGTTAATGGAATAGTCTGAAAAGGTGTTAAAAATATTGATGATTGAAATAGATTTGTGAAGTGGGGAGTGTGATTTTTTTTTTTTTTTTTTTTTTTTAAGTAATACATCAGCATAAAGTGTAAAATTTACCCTCTTGTTAATTAAAATGGCTACCCGTCTCTGTTGGAGTTGTGTGTATGGGAAGTGTGGTAAGTGAAATGTATGGACAGCTGATTTAAACATGTGAGTCTCTTGTAATCAGACAATGTCTGCTTGGATGTTCACAACTGCCCTGACATTTCCAGTGACAAATTGTAACGCGGTCATCCTAGCTTGTGATGATGTGTGTGTGTGTGTGTGTGTGTGTGTATAGATGTTCAAATGTGAAGTATGTGTAACTGTAAGTGAAAGTAATGTAAATATATCCAATTAAATATAAGCTTAAATTGAACATAAGCATGCTGTAATGTAGTCTACATGAACTAACTAGTGAGGATGTAATATGGGTGTGTGCATGTGCGAGGTAGGCGTGTGTGTAAGTGGGAGGGAGGTCGGATATCTATATACACACACACACACACACACACACACACATACACACATAGATAAATAGACAAAGAATATACTGTGTATATATATATGATGATTATTACACTACACTACAACGAGCTGCACAGATCCAGTGGAGCTTCAAGAGGATGACGCTATGAGGCACTCCATATTTCGAAAGATAGAAAATGATGTAAACCTCTGTGGTCTTTGCTGGCATTTTTTTTAACCTATTTGAATAGCTTGAGAGATTCATCACCACCATGGACAAACAAATGAAGCAATGTACCTCTATGAATATGATGATCATCTTTTTCAATAGTTTTTTTAATGCTGTATTAAACCTATATATGAGTGCACTGTATATTATAGATCCCCTGCAGCTCAAGTGTTTATAGCGCATATATTTTCACCAATGTTATGTTTGCTTTCCGTTCTACAGCATCGTACAAGACAGATTTCCTTCCAGTCGTTGACTTTTTATTGTGTTCTCACCAAAATTCAGCTGCATGTTGGTTAAATTGGTCACACCTGCTCTAAATGTTACACTGCTCTGTTAAAATTGCACTTTTCTGCAAATTGGAGAGAGTGACTTACTGTAGGAAATCCATCTATATTCTTGATAGGAAGCTTGCTTTGTTTTGTCTTGTGTGAAGAATCTAATGGTGGATGAGATATGCATTAATTTAAATTTAATGGGAAAACTGCAGTTTATGCTTGCTTTATGTTGTAGTTAAATCCACGGGTCAACATAATATGTCTAACTAGAATGGTAAGAATGAAATGAAATTGCATGGATTAGGTTTCCACAATGTGAATGGCAGCAATACATGTTATCATATCATGCTGTTCGAGCAAAGGAGATGTCCGAATTCGGATACGTCATGAAACATGTCGCACGTTTGACTGTAGATGTTATGTCTGGTTGTTTTGAGGCTTTAAATGGGCTTTTTTAAGGTTAAGCCCTTAGTCATACCATAGAAAGCTCATTAAATGTAAAGATGGACAGTACTTTTATTTTTAGGTGTTCTTATGTCTGCATGACTTTTGCAGTTATATCAGGTCTTGTACTGTAAAAATGAATCCAACTCTTTAAACTGTCCAAATGCTTTTTTCTCAGCAACATATTCAAAACAAACACTCAGAAGAGAGCCAGCCAGTCAGCTGTTTGCACTGGAACCTGGATAAGCATTCATAATGTACTCATGAAGCACGAGGACATGGTGTCCAACCATCTGCTGGGCCTACCTGGAGTAGCTTCGTGCACATGTGAAAACTGCAGGGAGATGCCAACAGATGAACAAAAGCTATGCTGCAGGCACGGGCCTTATTATCCAGAACAGTTTCAAAGTAACAGTCACACCTGTCTCTATATTACCCTGTTTGTATACTGACAAACAGTACACATTGGCAGCAGTGTTGGAGCATGTGATTATGCAAGATGGTGATAGGCTCCAGATCAATCAGTAAAGTGAATATGATAAGCATTTTAAAAGAAATGAATAGAGAAGGAAGGAATTAAATTACAGGAGTAGAGGTCAGGTTGATAACCTTAGAATCAGGGAGTAGTAGCATCAAATTATGACAGTTTATGACTTAAACAACAATACATTCTGTTAATTCTCTTCTGAATGGCAGTCTGAGCCATTAATTAGAAACATGCTTTTATGTCATGCATTTCCTCGTAGAACTCATAGAATGTCAATCCAGTTCCAGTAAACCTTTCCCACAGCAATTTAACATATACATATTTCATGGTCTGTACTATTGACGCAGCGGTTTGCACCTCAGTGGATCATTAATCAACTTCACAGTTTTCATAACAAAAAAATTACATGCACATCAGGCGATGTACTGTATTTCAATACCCATACAGTACTTTTTTTTTTTTACCTCTCCTGTATATGATATGCTGTTTAAACATACCATAAGTTTGTATACTAATTTGTATACTAATATATGTATATATATAACTTAAATGCGTACATTTATATATATACTGTAAGTAGATACATACGTATATACTGTAAGTATATGTTTATGTTTTTGTAGTGTTAAAAGTATCCTTTTTGCACACAAGTGACGATATTACTGATGGATCATTTTGATTCCATTGGCCTTGAGCCCCCCCACCCCCCCCCCCAAAAAAACCCAGAACAAACAGCAGTATAAGAAGTACATATAAGAAGCAGTATAGAAGCAGATGACTGAAAATCTAAATCAAGGTCAAATAAGTATAGAAAAAGAGAATTACATCACATGAAGTGCAGTAAAGTGAAATCAAACACAAGAAGCTTTCTAATGAATATTGAGAAAAAAATGTTTAAAGAGGTTTTTATTGGAGGCATGCAGAATAAATCCATCTCTCATCTACACTTTCACAGTAAATGTAAAAGTTTCAAAATTAAAATTGTATTTTTATACACTAGAAAAAAACTGGAGAAGATAAATAAAGTGCTAAGAAATGTGTAAAACTTCTTGTAAATTTTAACACTAAAATCACTCACAGGCTGCATGGTGGAAGAGTGGTTAATGTGCAGGCCACACAGCTAGGAGACCCGGGTTTCATTCCCGGAGTTTGAATGTTCTCCTCATGTGCTCTGTGATTGGCTGGCAACCAGTCCAGGGTGTACACCGCCTCTCGCCCAAAGACAGCTGGGATAGGCTCCAGCACCCACCGCGACCTTCATGAGGATAACCGGTTGAAAATGAATGAATGAATGGAATCACAGGACAGGTCATAGGACACAGGACATCCAATACAGTAAAAAACAAAAAATAATTCCTGACCTTTTATTGCTGTGGATTGCTTGCATTACAAGAGAATGAGATGCAGTCGAGGCAGGAGAAGCTCTAGCTCCCTTTTTTATCTCAATAATAAGTCCACTCTACTGCTTTGTTTTTACTGTTAAATTCTTTAACATGCTTCAGGACACCATATCGACCTGGCAGGTATGTGTTGTGTTAAAGCTGAACATGGCATGAGTCCTGACTGTGTGTGCGTGTGTGTGGGGGGGTTGCGGGAGGAAGATGACAGTTGAGCTTGCTGACTTTATTTTGGCATGCTAAGCCAAAAGTAGCCCGTTTGTTTTCCTACCTTTACGGCACCCCTGCTAAGAGATTTATGTGAAAGTAACAGTATCATTCATTCATTCATTCATTCATTCATTTTCTGGAGGTGCTGGAGCCTATCCCAGCTGTCTTCGGGCGAGAGGCGGGGTACACCCTGGACTGGTCGCCAGCCAATCACAGGGCACATATAGACAAACAACCATTCACACTCACATTCATACCTATGGACAATTTGGAGTCGCCAATTAACCTAGCATGTTTTTGGAATGTGGGAGGAAACCGGAGTACCCGGGGAAAACTCCGGGTAAAACTCCACACAGAGATGGCCGAGGGTGGAATTGAACCCTGGTCTCCTACCTGTGAGGTCTGCGCGCTAACCACTCGACCGTCGTGCAGCTTGAAGACAGTATGATTACCAGAAACATTCATTCATTGAGGGTCGTGGGCGTGCTGGAGCCTATCCCAGCTGTCTTCGGGCGAGAGGCGGGGTACACCCTGGACTTGTGGCCAGCCAATCACAGGGCACATATAGACAAACAACCATTCACACTCACATTCATACCTATGGACAATTTGGAGTCGCCAATCAACCTAGCATGCATTCATGCTGTTAAAATTTACACTCAACCAGGATCAAGGAGAGACATCAGTGAAAGTTGTTCATAACTACAGCCAAACATTGTTTTTCCTGGAAACAGGAGAAGGCACCAAGAAGTTTGTCGGTGATGTGTCTGAGAGTATCTCAACAGGAAGCATTGGCAGCAGATGGCTAAAACAGATGATCTGCTGAATGCTGCTCCTTGTGTGGGTTGCAAAGAAGTTACATCATCATTTCACTCATATAAAGAAAATCTGCACTGGTTCAACAACGGAGTTCACTTTTATGAGCTTCTTCAGCAGTCCTGATTAGACTAAAACCCGGTTAGTGTCAAAGCTGGAGATTACACAAGTTCCTGAGCTGTGACGCCTCCTTTTTAGACAAGCAAAGTGAAATGAATGTCACATTCACATAAAATAAAATGTAGCTGCTTTGCTGGTGAGTAAAGTCTTGAAGTTAGGCAAAATTATACATAATTTGGGGTCAAATAATCCTTCCCTTTGGACATTGACTCGTTTTTATTTCAAACCTATCTAACTTATATTTCTATTGAAAAAATGTAAGCAATAAATTAGTTTTCTGAGTAGTATGCATCTGCTCTCAGCTCTTTTTCATCCCTTAATAGCTCGAGACTGCCGGGCCTCCAATATATCATTTTTCACTGTGCTAAATTTAATGTCACCATTAAGCTTATAGTTTAACATCCTCTTTCAGGGGCCTCTTTGGTGAAGGGCTTTAGAGCGCCAACTGTTAGTCGCCAGGGAACTGAAGTCCCATGAATAATGCATGGTATCTTCTGTGAGGCATACAGTACTGTCTGCTCTGCCACTTCACATGCCACTGATGGATCCTGAGTTATGGAGATCATCATGAACAGCAACAGATCAGACAGTGACACAAAAAGGAAGAAGGAGGACAGAGACAATACTTAGCAGAGATATGTAGAAAATGTATGCAATGAGGTTTCATGCGGAGGTAGGATCAGCGAAGGCTGCATAGAATAGGGAGGACTTCCAGGACGGACCCCTGTGGTGGGGACTGTGAGGCTGTGCAACTCATAAAACAGAAAGTAAAGTTGTTTTGCTTTAGTATTCTGTTGGTACAACCATCTTTTGTACTGTTATTACAAAAAATGTAAAGGAAAGGTGCAAGCTGTCTCCGTATAACATATAGCCTGGATCAATCCAGTATGTTACAGATTTATTTTGTGTTTTCTTTGTGACACAAAAATGAATTGGTATAATGTACTGTATCACCTTTTTACCCTTGTTCACACTGCAGTTCACTGAATGGTTGTCAGCAGGGTTGCAGTGCTGCAAAAACTCTGAATTCTTATGTGGGGTTCTTCAATAATGTTAATATAAATACAACATTTTGTTATGCACAATATTTATGATAACTAAGTTAAATGACCTGAAAATGGGGCCGTTTGAAAACTGATTGTCCACTGTACTATTACCTGGTTGACTCATTGGAGTCAGACTGAAACTTGTAAAAGACTGGCAATGAAAACTGCAGGTGATACTGTATATTTCACATTAGGTTTGTTTTCACCTTATCACTTTTTGGTCTGTTTTAAGTCAACACTAGTTCAGATTGCACCTAAGTGCTGATCGTTTGTGAACACTGTAATGCTAAGAGTCCACTGGGCCTGTGCCAGTTGGCGCCAATGCAATTTGCTGTGCCACTTAGTGTCGCCAATAAGGCACCTAGTGGCGTGCAGTGGCTCAAACTGCCTCCCAACTGGCTCGTGGTGGGTGCAAAAATTGAGTTTGCCGGCAAATTTCATTCATTCATTTTCTACTGCTTTTCCTCACGGCTGTCTTCGGGCGAAAGGCGGGGTCCACCCTGGACTGGTCGCCAGCCAATCACAGGGCACATATAGACAAACAACCATTCACACTCACATTCATACCTGTGGCCAATTAACCTAGCATGTTTTTGGAATGTGGGAGGAAACCGGAGTACCCGGAGAAAACCCACGCATGCACGGGGAGAACATGCAAACTCCACACAGAGATGGCTGAGGGTGGAATTGAACCCTGGTCTCCTAGATGTGAGGTCTGCGCGCTAACCACTAGACCGCCGTGCCACCCAAGAAAATTTCAAAATGTTTAAAATCTTCGTCACGCCACTTGCATCAAGCAATCTGCGCAAAATGTCCACCAAGTGGAACCGAATGTCGCAACAATTGGCCTGTTGGAATCCACTGGAATGTAATGGCGCAAGCCACATAATCTTTGCTGCGAAATGGCACCAACTGGCGCCGGTCCAGTTGACTCTTAGCATAACCGAACTTGGGTCCAAAACCATCGACAAGAAGTGGTCTCAGACTGATTCCAAACAAAATGTCTGCTCAAACCCTGTTGTAGGAAACAAAGATGTAATGATGATTTCATGTCATGGTAACAGTCTTCTGAAAACTCACTTTCTATTGTTATCTGATCATTATTAATGCCAGTTTCATTTCAATGGCCTGGTTTTGGGATTATGGCAACTCCATGGCAGCTTGTGCTTTCAAGCAAACCGTGATGGTAAATTGAATTTCGTCCTCCAAATAACTGGAAAATCACTCTGAAAAAGCTGCAGGCGTATACACGTATTTGCAGACACATTGTACAAGTCACTGAGGATAATCCAGAGACTTCACAGTCAGCACTTATATTGCAAACAAAATATTTTTTTTTACTTGCTGTACCAAAAACGAAGCACCATCCATCCATTCCCATTACAATGAGGCAGCAGAAATCCCTGCACACCAAAAGGGAACACAAACTCGGGTGGCGCTTTAAAGGGTACATTTAACTTAAAATTGATGTAGATAGCAAACCAACAACCGAAGAATGATTGCTAGAAATACATTGCAGAGAGTAAAGACTCCCAAGGTACAACAGATGTTCCCAGACAGATAGGAATGACCAGAAATGTAGCAAATTGTGTAAAAACAAGTAGAAGATGGAGTGGATGTTAACATCCAAGTAGGGTAGATGATCTAAATATATGATAGGTGACTCTGTGATTATTGACCATCTGGACCTCTGGGCTGACAGCTTGACATGTTCCAAGCACCGTGAACATAAGGAAGGGAAAAAAAAATCACTAAACACGACTCCCTCTTGAGATACACAACACATTTTGCAGAAAGTATAATTAGGGCTGTTGCTGCTCACAGCGGGCACCGGTGTGAACAAGAACAGTCAAGCAGAGATCAATGTTCCTCTCTAAATTAATGAGGCTAATGTTGATATGACAGCTCTGACACCGTTGATCCGTGGGGAATAGGCTGGTCTTCACCGGGTGTGAAGAAATGTACCACACCGAACAATGAGATACAATTGTGGAGTAGAAACAGGATATGGCTGAGTCATATTTTATTTTACCAATTCATATTGCGGACCAACCAAGTCAATATTTTCATTAAAAAACAGTTGAAAGTGAACAAAGAACACAGCCGCTAAGCATCAACAATGAGGGAAGCAGGAATTTACAATAGAAAATGACTTTTCCCAGTGTAGAAAGGGTTACATTTAAAGGTTTGGAGAAACAAGTCACAACTTAATATAGCTTCTAATTAAGAACTGGATGAACCACAAGCACACAAAGAACAGCACGCAGCAAGGTAGTGAATGTGGGATGGTTATTTTGAGGACAGGGAAGCAGGTCGTTTTAATGTAAAAAAAAAAAAAAAAAAAAGTGCTCAGTTATCTGTACAGGACAGGCTCTCTGAATGAACACCGCCACTGCAAGACTTACAAAGACACACACATTGCACGTATAAGAGGAAGCTGATTCACTAAAAGAGCACTTTTACAAATGACGGAAATGGAGGCGCCTTTTGATGATGTGATGAAACAACCTGTTCTCATAAGAATTTAGAATAAAATCAAGCTTTAGTTCTGTGTCATGCTCTCACAGATTTGACATCCCTCATTTATAGAGCTTAACTGAATTTCCATGATATAGAATTCAATGTTAATAATAAGGGGTTTGTGAGATTGAAATGTGATGAGATTTCTCATTTGGAAAAAAAAATATTGTGGGAATTAATTTCTAAAAAAAGGGACTGCATGGTGGATGAGTGGTTAGCACCCAGGCCTCACAGCAAGGAGACCCGAGTTCAATTCCACCCTTAGTCATTTCTGTGTGGAGTTTGCATGCGTGGGTTTTCTCCGCCCACATTCCAAAAACATGCCAGGTTAATTGACGACTCCAAATTGTCCATAGGTATGAACGTGAGTGTGAATGGTTGTTTGTCTATATGTGCCCTGTGATTGGCTGGCGATCAGTCCAGGGTGTACCCTGCCTCTCGCCCAAAGACAGCTGTGATAGGTTTCAGCACCCCTCATGAGGATAAGCTGTAGAAAATGAATGAATTTCTGAAAAATCACAATATAGCAAGGGAGTGATAATCGAACTACGGTATTGCGAGGGACGACTCCCCATTCTCCCAGCGATGTATTTATTCTTAACCAATTACTCGATTAATCCAGCATGTTTCTGATTAATAGACTAGTTGTAGCCCTAATTGTTTCATTATCAACCTGAGATGGGAATCGTACAGTAGCTCATAGGCGATGATTGTAATATTTTGCCAGGATGAAATGTTGACTTTTGTATTAGTTTAATGTGAAAACATATATCTTTAAGGAAAACAGGACGTGAAAAAAAACCCCATCACATTAATGGTGAGTTACGGTATTTTCCGCACTATAAGGCACACTTAAAAGCCTGTAATTTTCTCAAAAATCGATGAAGCGTCCCATAATCCGGTGCACCTTATGTGGGCAGTGAGTTCCAAAATCTGTAAAAATGTTGTTGTGTTACTTCTGTAAGTGCTCTGCTTGTTTGAGTGTTGGACACAGGAACCTAATACTGCGCTGGCAGCGATAAACCAACATGACGTAGTATTACAGTACGTACACTTAACACATACATTAACATTCAGAGTTCACCATTATTCCAGGAGGCTGACTCTAACAATGATGAGAAGGAACCTGGCATGTTTGATGGCAAAATTGTCAATTCAGCTACAGAAGATGAGAACTTTGATGGATTTGTAGGAGAAGATTCATTCAAAAATATAATTGTATATATGTATTGTTAATTTGTAGAATAAAGTTACTATTAAAGTTGAAGGTGTTGCCACCTAAACCGTTCCTTTCACTGCAGTAACGAGCACTGTGACTGTACAACTAAATTCTTATGAGAACAGCATGGCACTTATAATATTTTTTTTTTAATTATACATTTTAAACTATTCCATCGAAGACAATTGTCTCATTTGTGATGAGTTATATTTTCATTTTCAGGTCAACATTTGATCACTAATGAAACCTGAGGAAATGGAATACACTCAGCAGGTGAGAAGAAACCATGCTTTCTCCTTCACATGATGAAACGTTCATGAGATGCTAAGTCAGATTTTTACAATGCCAAGGAAGTAAAAATGTGCTGAAAGAAAAAGAGTGGAAAAACACGACTTCATTGAGATTTTCATCAGGTCAGAAGCGGCAACAGCAAAAGCAGTGCATTCGTTATTTGTTGTTAAAAATGGCGGAAACGAATACCCTTAAAGTACAACATTAATAACATTATATTCTTAAAAAAGTACATTTTCTTCATGGCATGAGCATTTCTCTTTTTTTCTACTCTACTCCTGATTGCATTTTCCGTTATTCAGACCAGATAGTCGAGGCCTGTTCATCATAAGAAACCACTTTGAACAAAAAAGTCAAATAAAATAAATTAAAAACAAACACATAATAGCAAAAGTCATTGGCTTGGGATAGTCTCAGCTCTGACTGTTTCTCTCATCTCACGCCCGGTAAAGCGTATTTGTCTTTACCAACAAGTGCAAATACAAAAGACTGATCCTAATCCAGTGAGGCACATATACACCAATCTGGTCTTTTCAAACTGGGGAAAAAAAATCTTCCAACTCAATTAGAAATTTCACACAGGTCTGTCAGAGGAGCAGAGCGCCTTGATGAGTACGTCTTCATCAGTAACTCTTGTTAAAGCCTCTTGTATATGTACATACAGCATGTCTCTTTCCTTGAAACCAATCACCATCATCGTCCTCACAGAGACAAAATCCACTATGGTCAAGATGAGTCATTTCCTTTTAATGATGATCTTCCACAGTAGGCGATCAGTATCTGAAATTCTGAAGGTTTTCTGCCTCTGGGGTACAAGTTATTAAAAAGGTATTAATACCTCTCAAACTTGAGCTGCAGTTATTATTTTTGTGAATGGTAATTTGGAGGATTTTAGTTGTAGTTTTTCACTGAACAATTTTAAGATGATCCTTGTGTGTTCTGTGCGTAATTATCCTTTTTGTTTGTATTAAGATGATCACGATCCAAAGCAGTTCTTCCTAATGGATGGTAGTCAGATCCCCCAGCCAGGCACCAGGTAAGGGGCGTGGACATGTATACTCATTCTGTAAGGAAACAAATACAAATATTAAGTTAGAATCATTCCTTAGATGCAACATGTAGAAGTAATAACGATGAAGTGAAAGCAAGGCAAGCAAGGGTAGTTAAGCCGTGGTTTGTTAAAAACAAATTATATGAATTAGTAAAATTAGAAGACCCTTTTTTTTTTCTTTCGGCTTTTCCCTTCAAGGGTCGCCACAGCAAATCAATCTCCTCCATCCAACCCTGTCTTCTGCATCTGTCTCTCTCACACCAACAACCCTCACGTCCTCCTTCACTACATCCATAAACCTCCTACCTGGCAGCATCCTTCTACCAATATATTCACTATCTCTCCTTTGGACATGTCCCAACCATCTCAGTCTGGCCTCTCTGACTTTATCTCTAACATGTAATGTCCCTCTGATGTACTCGTTCCTGATCCTATCCATCCTGGTCACTCCCGATGAGAACCTCAGCACCCTCATCTATGCAAATCATAAAATTAGAAGACTGATATGTACTTATTTCCTGTCAAGAAATAAACAACACTCTGAAAACACAAATGATAAAAAAAAATCTATGTCTAGAGGATGATAAGGATCAGGAATACCGTTCCCAACCTTTACACCTGAGGTGTAATAGTTGGGCTGGTCCTCCTGGTGGAGAAGTGTTAGAGGATGGGGGGGTAAGCAGCAGGGACTAGACTCTAATAATAAAATGCCTTTAAGGTTGGTAGGTCTTTTAGCGTCTTTATTCATGCTTGAACAATTGGAGTGTGTGTGTGTGTGTGTGTGTGTGTGGATGGGGGCTGACAATATGTATGTCCTCGGGGGGTCGGTGGGGGAAGTGGAGGCAAATAATTGAAAACCACTGGGCTCGATAGCCTGTTAAAATGGGACTGTAATGTACTGTAGCTATTCAAAAGACGCATTCAAAGACACAGTGAATGATGTGTAGTCCTCTACACTAGTCACTAGGTGTCGGTAATGTTACTGTAATGTTCACTGATACACAAACGCCATCCTTGATGGTGGAAACAACAGGCTTTGGCAACACATGTTGAATACATATATTATATAATATTTGCTCACCTGCCACAGTATAAACATATTAGGAAAATTAGAGTTACTTATTTGGAAAATACATTTTCAGTGTAATGTGAGAGTGTTGTCTTGTTCCAGAAGTGTACTTTAGCTTTTAGAATGTAACTATCAATACGTTATTAAGTGAAAATGTATTTCTTGGTTGAAATCTGCATGTGAAACTGTGCCATAGAAATATGTGCTCTTTGATTCAGCGCACAATGAATTAACCTGAAACAACATGTCAAGCAACCAAACTATTTGCAATGTAATACCACAATAAAAAGCAGAAAAAGTTCAAAAGCTTTACGGATCCGCTTGCAATGATCCCATCTGAACCCTTTGCTCCACCAGCAGAGCAGAGATTATTGTTAGTGAGAAGCAAATCTCAACAGGATATAGAACCCCAACAGGCATGCCCTGAGCTGAACTTTGATTTTGATGTGTCACACCGACAAGTCTTCACTTGCCAGTTAAAAAAAACGTCACTTGGTGGATCTGAGTGAAGCTAAGCGAATACAAATTGTCTGAACATTGCACGGAAGTACACAAAAATAGAAACAAATATAGCTGTTTATTGAACATATATGTGATATAATGTTCTTGACTGTGATGGACCAATCATCATCATTTAGAGGTGAGATGCAACAGCTACAGACGTACAGACTGTACCTTCAACTATCAGCTTTTAAAGAAATTAGCATGGATGTGGCCATGGCAGATGTTTTATTGGAATTGGACATTTATTGGAAAGAGAAGCAAGGAAC